>NC_092337.1:369364000-369692500 GCF_046630445.1 Rutidosis leptorrhynchoides | reverse complement strand
CGTGTGTCTTAAAATATGGTGGTTCTTGGGATTCACATCTTCCATTAATAGAGTTTGCTTACAACAATTCATATCATTCGAGTATCGGAATGCTGCCGTATGAAATGTTGTATGGTCGCAAGTGCAGAACTCCTACTTGTTGGTTAGAAGCAGGTGAGAAACAATTTGCAGGTCTCGAAATTGTTCAGATAATCGCAAAAAAGGTCAAAATTGCACGTGAGAAGTTAAAAGCAGCCAGAGACAGACAAAAGATGTATGCTGATCCGCGCAGACGTCCGGTGACATTTAATGTAGGTGATCGTGTTTATCTGAAAGTTTCGTCGTGGAAAGGGGTGATCAGATTTGGTAAACGTGGTAAACTAGCACCGAGGTTTATTGGGCCATTTCTGATAAAAGAAATTTTGAATCATCAGACTGTTGTTTTAGATCTTCCTTCAGAGTTAGCAGAAATACATAATACGTTCAATGTATGTTATTTAAGGAAGTGTAAGGTAGACGACGAAAGTTTGATTCTTCCACTGCAGGATTTGAAAGTGGATTTAAGTAAGAAATTAGTAGAAGAGCCAGTTAAAATAGTGGACAAGAAAGTCACCAAGCTAAGAAAGAAACAGATTCCTATGGTGTTAGTGGAATGGCGGCACAGTTTAGGTTCTAACTTGACGTGGGAAACCGAGGAGTTAATAAGGGCGCGCTATCCTTATTTGTTTGACCTTGACCAGATTCCGAGGATGGAATCTTCTTAAGGGGGTAGATTTGTAACATCCTCAATCGGGCCTAGTTGAAGATTACTATTTTGCCCTTAAGTTTGTATTACGTTATTATATGCTTTTATTTCTATTTAATATTTATTATTATTTAATGATATGGTTAGGACCAGTTTATGACAAGGGTCACAGAACAGGTTTGTTTATTTAATTTGGACTTCGTTTGGGTCTCCAAATGATGTACGAAAGATATCAGATAACTAATAAATACCCGTGTGTCACACAGTGTGGAAATTATCCATAATTAAGTGACTAGTCTATGTTATTTCTTTCCATTTCTAGACCCTTCTTCCCAAACACTCCCGTACCTTCCCTTCCACCTACAATCAAACCCTAATCCTTAATCTTTAGCTAGAGCTCAAATTGTTCATATCTTTGTGTTCCTTGTGATTCACTGATTCTTTTAAGGTAAGAATCACAAGCTTCCATGCTCTAATCTTTGAGAAATTTAAGGTTTTGTGTTAGTTTTGTAAAAAGCTTGAATTTGTGTCAAAACAAGTGATTTAAGTGTTGTTATGGTCAAATTGTTGTGGGTTTTGAGTCTATAACAAGTAGTGAACAAGTTGTGGTCGATTTTGGTGTTTAAAACGAGCTCTAGATCGAGATTTGAGGATTTCATCGTGAAGTCCGTAGCCTTTGTTCAGTTTCTGATGAAGATGAACACACTCGGCCGACTGTCGGTCGACAGTCGACCGACTGAAGGTTGAACCGGCCGATTGACGAAGACAATCGATCGACTGTTGAGTGAACCGACCGACTGAGATTTACCTTCGGCCGATTGATGTAATACCAAATGAATCGATCGACTGGGAAGGTCAGTCGATCGGTTGTGTCGACAGTCGACTGACTGTAAGAGTCAGTCGACCGACTGAGTGTCCAGGGCAGAATATTTTACCTAAGTGTTGATTTTTAGCAGTTATGCTGCCCGTTTGTATTTTGATGTTTATGATGTAAATTTTGAAAGTGTGAAAGTGCACAAGTGTTAAGCAGAAAATTTTTAGCGGACAGTTTTCTGACAAAATTTTCTGTATTGTGTTATTTGGTGTTTATGGACATAAACTAACTCGTGTATATGTATTTCTCAGGAGAAAAGGAGAAAGAGAAGGTTCAGTGATTAGATAGCTGAACACCTTCTCGTTTGCTGGTATTTGGTGAGTGGGACTAACTGGAGAATGTAGTATATAGTAGCATGTTATATTATGACTGCCATGCTTGTTAGATATACTTATTGTTGTGGATAGTTAGTACATTGTGATGACTGCATGTTGGTTGATGCTTGTCTGCTGGAGCCTAGTGCGTCCCTATTGTGTGGTGGCCTCGGTAGGAGAGATCAACCTGCGGGTTGGGTTCCTCATGTGGTGGCCTAGACAATCGTGGTGTATATATATGTAAATGACTCGTCCGTCGCGTGTGGATTATGTATATACATACGGTGGTGGAGGAACTTCTGGTAAGCCCCAGTCCGATCAGCTGGTGGTTAATGGTTTGGCCGAGCCGCCAGAGTCTCTGTAGATGGCACTTGGGTGATGTTTGTGTGTTAGACTAAGTGACATGATTAGTATAACACTTCTGTATGCTATGGCCTGTAGTTAGTCATACTCACTTAGCTTCGTGCTAATTCCCCTCCATCTCCTCCCTGCAGGTTATTAGCTTTTGTAGATAGTGCTTTTGGGAGAAGACGGGCATGATGATGTTATGTTTGACAGGGTTAACTCTGATGTGGTCTTTTATAGTTTGAACTATGTTCTTTGGAAAACTTAATGTATTTACGTATTTTCCAGTTACGTATGGAATTTGTTGTAATGACACGTGACATCGATTTGTACAAATGTTGATATCTTATTTAAATAATATAATGCTTCCGCCACGTATGTTTAAAAAAAAAAATTTAGCGGTGTCACAAGTTGGTATCAGAGCTGAGTTTGGCAGCATGTGCATTGTGATCTACATGTCATGTTCCCAAACTTAGAAGAGTCATGTCAAACATAACATGCTGGGGATGGGTTAAGGGAGTATTAGGGCAGGATATGTGTTAGTTGTTAGTACTAATAAAATTTATACTAAGCTTTGGTGTGAGTGTTGTGGTAGTGCAGCAATGATAGATAACGAAGCTAACGCTACTGGCCCTACTGTCCCTGGAACTGGTACTTTTAGAGCCCCTGACGAAGATGGACATGTGTCTTCAGAAGAAGAAACTTCTCAAGAAGTAATAGAACTTCAAAGTCGGTTACTAGAAGCTCAAGAGAAAATTAAGGAATTGGAACAAGAACGGGCGCAATGGAACCCTAATACCACTGCGTTGAACGCAACCTTTCCTCCTAACTTTTATACTCAAGCTGGTGGCAGTTCTCAGTCACAGTTTCCTCAAACCACCTATCAAAACTATCAAATGCCATTTTCGTTTAACCAGACTCTTCCTAATCAAATGATGTACCCATTTCAAGTCCCTGAGACAAGAAGGAAGTGTACCTATAAACAGTTTATGGACTGCAAACCTCCTGAGTACAGTGGTCACACAAACCCTACAATGACCCTTAATTGGCTAAGAGAAGTAGAGAGAGCGTTGGAAGCATGTTTTTGTGAGCCTGAATCTATGGTATTGTTTGCTTGTAGGCTTCTCAAAGGTGAAGCAATGGAGTGGTGAGATTCTATTACTGTGTATTTACCCAAAGAACAGACCAGTCAGATAACTTGGGAACAGTTCGTTGCTAAGGTTCGTGAGCAGTATTGTACTGAGTATGAGATGAAAAGATTAAAAACTGAGTTTCTGAGTATGAAAATGACCGAAACCATGACAATTGATGAGGTTTTCAGAGATTTCACATCTAAGCTAAGGTTCGTTCAACAGTGGGTACCAACTGAGAAAGATAAGATTCAGCATTTTATGCGGGTAATTAAGCCAGAATATAGAACAGTTGCGAGATTTGCAACCACATTGGCACAGGCTCATGAGATGGCTAAAGTTATAGAAGGAGATATAATGGCAGCGAAAAGAGAAAGTTCGAAAAGTGGATCGTTTGGAGGAAAATCAGAAAGTCAATCGGGTGGTCAATCTGTTCAGCAATCAAGTAAGCAATCAGGATTTCGTGGTAAGAAGTCAGGTGGGTTTAAACAGAAAAGTAAGTCTGGTATGAGTGGATCGGGTTCTAGTCAGTTTGATTGGTGTAATGTTTGTAAGTCGACTCATGCCGGTCCATGTTCTCCAATGACCCGAAGATGCTTGAGATGTGGAGTTATAGGTCATGAAACAACAACTTGTTCCTTTAAGTCCGATGTGTGTTGGACTTGTCATCAGGTAGGTCATAGATCAGCAAATTGTCCATCTGCGTCGAGAGCCGGTTCTGGGCAGGGTCAGGGGCGAGGTCAGTTACTTCTGGGGGATCTTCTGCTTCTAATGCCGGGCAGAAGAGAAAGAATCCTCCAACAGCAGAGGTAAGGGCATTTCAGATGACGGTAGACGCTGCAACCACTACCGATGACGTCCTTACCGGTATGTTCTTGGTTAATTCCTTTCCAGCTCGTGTGTTATTGGATTCTAGAGCGAATCGATCTTTTATGTCCTTAGGCTTCTGTGATAAGTTGAAGTTGCCTGTTAGGATGTTAGATGAGCCTTTGGGAATAGAAGTAGCTGATGGTAAAATGGTTCCATGTGTGACGACCCGGAGATTTTCGACCAAATTTAAACTTAATCTTTACATAAGTTCGACACGATAAGCGAAGTATGTAATTTAAAGACTCAAAACCTTTGAACTGTATTCATGTATATATTTGACCTTTGACCATGCCCGACGATTCACGAACAATTGTTTGTAAATAAATATGTATATATCATATATAAATGTAAGTTTTGGATATAATAAAATGTTATTGAATCATTAAAATTAATTACGTAAAATAATATACAAGATAAGTCATTAATATGATTTCTATAATAATTATTATTTGAAAATATATAGAGTTATAAATATTATAGGTTAAAATTTATTGGATGAGAGAATATAAAATTTTAAATAAATATATATATAATACTACTAGATATAAAATAAATATTATATAATGTTATATAATTGATAATATTATGTTTCCTTATATGTTTAATATTTATATATATATATATATATATATATATATACATATATTCAGTTAAATAAATATATAAATACAATATATACTTATATTGATATATACAGGTACGTATCATTGTTTACAAGAATCCAAATTAGTTTTTTTTATCCATTTCAAACTGTAAGTGATTGATAATTATTGTATCTAATTGGAAATTAAACTCAATACCGTCCAAATTCGGTTATCCATCAAACTCACAGTTTTTTTTTCCTGTGTTTAGATGTCGACACACATAGGCTTATTTATATAACTTTCGATCTGTGGTATTAATACATTCCATATTTTATCATCCATTATCCATTACAACTTATTCAAATGGTTTAATTTTGTTTAATTAAACAAAATTTTTTTTATAAAAAATTCGATATGCTCTGTATGCATAACTTTTTGGCAAAAGCTCGGATTTGATTTTTTTTTTTCAAAATCTATAAACGTAGTTTTGTTAGCAATCCTTTAAGCAAACTTTCTGCAAAATTTTAGATTCCAATTCATTGTATTGATTGAGAATTTTCGAGTCAAAGTTTTGGATAAAAAAAGTCAACACTTGTTCTTCAATGAAATTCGAACTTGTTTTGCAGTTTTCTGTTAAATTGACGATTGTTGAAGTTTTTAAGAGTGATTTGAAACACAATTTGTGCTATAACCTTTGGCTATTACGTACTTCAATTTGAAAATCAAATTATTTTTTTTTGTATCGTGACAGCAGCACAACACTCTTTCATATATATATATATATATATATATATATATATATATATATATATATATATATATATATATATATATATATATATATATATATATATATATATATATATATATATATATATATATATATGTATATATATTTGTTTCATTTTAAATCAATACAACTTTGATTGTGATTAGTTAGAAAGTATTTGAAGTATTTAAATCAATGTTGTGTTGAATTGAGTTTAATGGCCGATTGATTTTATAAGGAAGGAGATGACACAGTTTCTAATTAAATAAAATTTAGAAAGGAAATATATCAGGAAATATAGAAACAGAAGGGTGGTTATGGGTGTTAGCGGGTTATCGAGAGGTCGCGGGTTCGAGCCCGGCTTGGTGCAATTTTTTTTAAATGGCTTTTTAAAGGTAGCCTTTATTTTTTTAAAATTATTATTATTATTATTATTATTATTATTATTATTATTATTATTATTATTATTATTATTATTATTATTATTATTATTATTATTATTATTATTATTATTATTATTATTATTATTATTATTGTTATTATTATTATTTATTGTTATTATTATTATGCTAGTTATTATTACTCCTAAAATTTAGAAGTATGATTAATGTTATCCTTAATTAAAATAATAGTATTATCATTATCATTATTATTATTATTATCATTAATCATTAATAAAACAAGTATTATTATTAATATTATCATTATGATTATTAATATGATATTTAGTATTATTATTAAACTTATTATCATTATTATCATTAGTAGTAAAATTGTACATTCATAGTTATTATTATCAGTATTATTATTATTAAAAGTATCATTATTGTAAATCTATTCTATTATCTTTATTAAAATTAGTATTAATATTACAAAGTATCATTAAAGGAATTATCACTTAAACATTAATATTAGTACTACCATATGATTACTGAAATTTCTATTAAAACTGGTATTATTATTATTATTAAAATTAACCTTATTATTAAAAGTATTATGTTTATTAAAACTATCATTTTTTTATCTTATCATTATCATTTTTAAATTATTATTATTACTATCATTATTATTATCATTTTTTTTGTTATTATCAGAATTATTACATATATATATATATATATATATATTTTTTACATATCACTATATTGTTATTATTAAAATAATATTAACTAAGTTATATAAATTAAGTATATTAAGTTTATCTATATCTGTATCGATTTAATATATAATACAAGTATATTATTAATAATAATATATATAAATTTGCTCAATTACGATTATATGTTTTAATAAATATACAATTAATATAGGTTCGTGAATCGGTGGCCAACCCTGCACTTGTTCAGTGTCGTTATATGTATTTTTACTACAAAATACAGTATATTACTCCCTTTTTAAATGGTTTTGCAATATATATTTTTGGGACTGAGAATACATGCGCTGCTTTTATAACTGTTTTACGAAATAGACACAAGTACTTAAAACTACATTCTATGGCTGGATTATTAAATCGAATATGCCCCTTTATAGTCTAGTAATCTAAGAATTAGGGAACAGATAACCTAATTGACGTGAATCCTAAAGATAGATCTATCGGGCCCAACAAGCCCCATCCAAAGTACCGGATGCTTTAGTACTTCGAAAATTATATCATGTCTGAAGGAGGATCCCGGAATGATGGGGATATTCTTATATGCATATTGTGAATGTCGGTTACCAGGTGTTCAATCCATATGAATGATATTTTTGTCTCTATGCATGGGACGTATGTTTATGAGAAATGGAAATATGAAATCTTGTGGTCTATTAAAATTATGAAATGATTATTTATGTTAAACTAATGAAATCACCAACCATTTGGTTGACACTTTAAAGCATGTCTATTCTCAGGTGCGAAAGAAATCTTCCGCTGTGCATTTGCTCATCTTAGAGATATTACTTGGAGTCATTCATGACATATTTCAAAAGACGTTGCATTCGAGTCGTTGAGTTTCATCAAGATTATTATTAAGTCATTTATAGATTGGATATATTATGAAATGGTATGCATGCCATCAACTTTCGATGTAATGAAAGATTGTCTTTTCAAAAAAGAATGCAATGTTTGTAAAATGTATCATATAGAGGTCAAGTACCTCGCGATGTAATCAACTGTTGTGAATCATTTATAATCGATATGGACTTTGTCCAGATGGATTAGGACGGGTCATTAGACCATGCACATCATCTGTGTCTGGAATTACCATCGAAATTGACGGCCATTCCTTTCCTTTAACCTGTTTGTTGATGCCTATACCTAGCTTTGATGTAGTCATAGGCATGAATTGGTTAAGAGCTAATAGGGCTAATATTAAGTGTGAATTTTGGCTGCGGGAAGTACAGTTTCTGGGTCATGTGATTTGTGAACAGGGTAATAAAGTAGATCAGTCTAAGATAGAGGCCGTAATGAATTGGAACTCACCGAAAACGTCAACAGAAATTAAGAGTTTTCTGGGTTTAGCAGGTTATTACCGTCGATTTATCAAAGACTTCTCTAAAATAGCAGGTCCGTTGAATTAGTTAACTAGAAAAGATGTAGCCTTTCGATGGACTGATGAACAAGAAAAGGATTTTTAGACTCTGAAACAATTGTTATGCCAAGCGCCGGTTTTAGCTTTACCAGAGGGAACAGAAAATTTTGTGGTCTACTGCGATGCGTCACGTGCAGGTCTGGGTTGTGTTTTGATGCAGAGATATAAAGTTATAGCGTATGCTTCACGACAGTTGAAGAATCATGAACGAAACTACCCTACTCACGATTTAGAGTTAACTGCAGTTGTGTTTGCTTTGAAGCTTTGGAGACATTATTTGTATGGTACACATTGTGAAATCTATACAGATCATAAGAGTCTTCAATATATCTTTTCGCAGAAAGAATTAAATATGCGTCAACGTCGATGTTTAGAATTGATTAAAGACTACGATTGTGAGATTAAGTACCATCCGGGTAAAGCAAATGTGGTCGCAGATGCTTTGAGTCGCAAGAAAACCATCGAAAACGTTAGATTTATGAGAATTGAGATAGTTTCAGATTTGATTGATCGATTGAAAACCGTACAGTTAGTAGCTTTGAATGACGAAAATCTAAAGACTGAACAAATGACTAAAAGAAAATTTGACCTATACAATGATTCCAGAGGATTAAAGACCTATAAAGATCGAATTTGGGTGCCTATGCTTGGAGATTTGAGGGATTTAATCCTTACGGAAGCGCATAAATCGAGATTATCAGTGCATCCAGGTAGTACAAAGATGTATAGAGACTTGAAAACATTGTATTGGTGGCCTACAATGAAGACAGATGTTGCAAATTTTGTCGAAAAATGTCATATTTGTGTGCAAGTTAAGGCAGAACATCAGAAACCTTATGGATCTCTAAGACAGCTAGAAATTCCTCAGTGGAAATGGGATCATATAACGATGGATTTTGTAACCAAGTTACCCCAAACACAGAAAGGACACGACATGATCTGGGTGATTGTGGATCGTTTAACAAAGAGTGCTCATTTTTTAGCTACTCGTGAAACAGCCTCGTTGAGTGATTTGGCAGAGTTGTACTTAAAAGAGATCATTAGTCGACATGGTATACCGTTGTCAATAGTTTCCGATAGAGATACTAGGTTTGTATCGAACTTCTGGAACAGTTTACAACAGAATCTGGGTACGCGTGTGAATTTAAGTACAACTTATCATCTGCAAACATACGGTCAGAGTGAATGGACGATTCAAACGTTAGAAGACATGTTGAGAGCGTGTGTCTTAGAATATGGTGGTTCTTGGGATTCGCATCTTCCATTAATAGAGTTTGCTTACAACAATTCATATCATTCGAGTATTGGAATGCTGCCGTATGAAATGTTGTATGGTCGCAAGTGCATAACTCCTACTTGTTGGTTAGAAGCAGGTGAGAAACAATTTGCAGGTCCCGAAATTGTTCAGATAACCGCAGAAAATGTCGAAATTGCACGTGAGAAGTTAAAAGCAGCCAGAGACAGACAAAAGATGTATGATAATCCACGCAGACGTCCGGTGACATTTAATGTAGGTGATCGAGTTTATCTGAAAGTTTCGCCGTGGAAAGGGGTGATCAGATTTGGTAAACGTGGTAAACTAGCACCGAGGTTTATTGGGCCATTTTTGATAAAAGAAATTTTGAATGATCAGACTGTTGTTTTAGATCTTCCTTCAGAGTTAGCAGGAATACACAACACGTTTAATGTATGTTATTTAAGGAAGTCTAAGGTAGACGACGAAAGTTTGATTCTTCCACTGCAGGATTTGAAAGTGGATTTAAGTAAGAAATTAGTAGAAGAGCCGGTTAGAATAGTGGACAAGAAAGTCACCAAGCTAAGAAAGAAACAGATTCCTATGGTGTTAGTGGAATGGCGGCACAGTTTAGGTTCTAACTTGTCGTGGGAAACCGAGGAGTTAATGAGGGCGCGCTATGCTTATTTGTTTGACCTTGACCAGATTCCGAGGACGGAATCTTCTTAAGGGGGGTAGATTTGTAACATCCTCAATCGGGCCTAGTTGTAAGATTACTATTTTGCCCTTAAGTTTGTATTGCGTTATTATATGCTTTTATTTCTATTTAATATTTATTATTATTTAATGATGTGGTTAGGACCAGTTTGTGACAAGGGTCACAGAACATGTTTGTTTATTTAATTTAGACTTCGTTTGGGTCTCCAAATGATGTACGAAAGATATCAGATAACTGATAAATACCCGTGTGTCACACAGTGTGGGAATTATCCACAATTAAGTGACTAGTCTGTGTTCTTTCTTTCCATTTCTAGACCCTTCTTCCCAAACACTCTCGTAACTTCCCTTCCACCTACAATCAAACCCTAATCCTTAATCTTTAGCTAGAGCTCAAATTGTTCATATCTTTGTGTTCCTTGTGATTCACTGATTCTTTTAAGGTAAGAATCACAAGCTTCCATGCTCTAATCTTTGAGAAATTTAAGGTTTTGTGTTAGTTTTGTAAAAAGCTTGAATTTGTGTCAAAACAAGTGATTTAAGTGTTGTTATGGTCAAATTGTTGTGGGTTTTGAGTCTATAACAAGTAGTGAACAAGTTGTGGTCGATTTTGGTGTTTAAAACGAGCTCTAGATCGAGATTTGAGGATTTCATCGTGAGGTCCGTAGCCTTTGTTCAGTTTCTGATGAAGATGAACACACTCGGCCGAGTCGACAGATAGTCGGTCGACAGTCGACCGACTGAAGGTTGAACTGGCCGATTGCCGAAGACAATCGATCGACTGTTGAGTGAACCGACCGACTGAGATTTACCTTCGGCCGATTGATGTAATACCAAATGAATCGACCGACTGGGAAGGTCAGTCGATCGGTTGTGTCGACAGTCGACCGACTGTAAGAGTCAGTCGACCGACTGAGTGTCTAGGGCAGAATATTTTACCTAAGTGTTGATTTTTAGCCGTTATGCTGCCCGTTTGTATTTTGATGTTTATGATGATAATTTTGAAAGTGCATGATGTAAATTTTGAAAGTGCATAAAGTGTTAAGCAGAAAATTTTTAGCGGACAGTTTTCTGACAAAATTTTCTGTATTGTGTTATTTGGTGTTTATGGACATAAACTAACTCGTGTATATGTATTTCTCAGGAGAAAAGGAGAAAGAGAAGGTTCAGTGATTAGATAGCTGAACACCTTCTCGTTTGCTGGTATTTGGTGAGTGGGACTAACTGGAGAATGTAGTATATAGTAGCATGTTATATTATGACTGCCATGCTTGTTAGATATACTTATTGTTGTGGATAGTTAGTACATTGTGATGACTGCATGTTGGTTGATGCTTGTCTGCTGGAGCCTAGTGCGTCCCTATTGTGTGGTGGCCTCGGTAGGAGAGATCAACCTACGGGTTGGGTTCCTCATGTGGGGGCCTAGACAATCGTGGTGTATATATATGTGAATGACGCGTCCGTCACGTGTGGATTATGTATATACATACGGTGGTGGAGGAACTTTTGGTAAGCCCCAGTCCGATCAGCTGGTGGTTAATGGTTTGGCCGAGCCGCCAGAGTCTCTGTAGATGGCACTTGGGTGATGTTTGTATGTTAGACTAAGTGACATGATTAGTATAACACTTCTGTATGCTATGGCCTGTAGTTAGTCGTACTCACTTAGCTTCGTGCTAATTCCCCTCCATCTCCTCCCTGCAGGTTATTAGCTTTTGTAGATAGTGCTTTTAGGAGGAGACGGGCATGATGATGTTATGTTTGACAGGGTTAACTCTGATGTGGTCTTTTATAGTTTGAACTATGTTCTTTAGAAAACTTAATGTATTTACGTCTTTTCCAGTTACGTATGGAATTTGTTGTAATGACACGTGACATACGTTTGTACAAATGTTGATATCTTATTTAAATAATATAATGCTTCCGCCACGTACGTGTAAAAAAAAAAATTTAGCGGTGTCACAGAACCGGTGACATCATTCTTAGATCTCTACATCTTTCAAAGCTATACTTTGACTTCAAATCTGTCCAAGATCCATTAGCATTGTTTTTACCGAAAATAACCTTGCAATTTCTTTTCAAAGTATCCATTATTATCAACCGTTCAACCAGTCAACGACGACCTTTCAGACTTGTAATTTGGCATATACGTTTTTTTTTGTTACTGGAGAACCTTTCATGTTCCACCACATTAACAGTAAATGTACCAGCAAATTCATTAATCTGTGACTTAAAGTCTCTCGAAAAACCATTATAATTGTTCATTGAAACCCTATCATGTACTCATCCACATCTTGTAACGGTAATTGCCATACCAACTACCGGGAATTAGCAATCAGTATTTTGAATTTCGCAGCAATTCTACGCCAACAGTTATATATATACATATAATGTCTATCTCCTAGACTTATTTACTTCGAAGGTGAAGTTTCTGAAAAACACCCAAACTGCGAAACTAGTTCTCCGAATTTTGGAAAAATGCTGATGAAGCAGCAAAAACTGTAAACGACCTTAATATTCAAAAGTTTGATGATAAAGAATAGTATGGTGGTAAAGCTGAGAAAAAGAGAAGGTTTGGAACTGGAAAACGGATTGAGCAGACCATGAAGGAGGCTGTGGACAAATCACAAAGACTAAACCTGCTGATGTTATGCGAGGTGTATACGAAATAGTTATTAATTTTAGCAGAAAACACTATTAAATACGATACAATTTTACACAAGATATTTATTTATTTATAGAATGGATATACTTAAACCTTGCTACAACACTTATAGGCAGTGTACCTAATCGTACAGTAGTGTAGTTTTTAGTAAGTCCGGTTCGTTCCACAGGGAAATCTTTAAACAAAGCTCAACGCTATATTAATTTACTTTTATAAAAATACAAACATATATATAAGTAATATTATTATTATAAAGGGGGGTTTTTACCGTTTAATGACCGGTTTGTCGATTTTAAAACTTTAGTCGCAGTTAAAACCTAATGTAAAATATTAAATAAATAAAAGACTTAATTTAAAGCGTAAAGTAAATAACGATAATGAAATTGCGAATAATAAAAGTGCGATAAAATAAACTTGCGATAATTAAAAAGTACGATAATTAAAAATGCAATTAAATATAATAACAATAAAAAATGCGATAATTAGAAGTGCAATTAAATATAAAATAAAGGAAATTAAATATGAAATAAAAGAATTATGCTTATTTAAACTTCCGTAATCATGATGTTTGACGTGTTGATTTTAGTTTTATGCCCATGGGTTAATTGTCCTTTGTCCTGGATTATTTAATCTGTCCGTCTGGTTTTTGTCCATAACAGTCCATCAGTCATAAATATAAAGTGCGAGTGTCCTCATCAAATTATTCTTATACCTGAAGTTAAATATTCCAACTAATTGGGGATTCGAATTGTAACAAGGTTTTAATACTTTGTTTAATGAATACACCAGGTTATCGACTGCGTGTAAACCAAGGTTTTACTACTTTGTTAACAATTACACCAATTACCCTTGAATGTAATTTCACCCCTGTTTTAATTATTCTAGTGGCTATTAATCCATTCCCGTGTCCGGTTAAATGAACGATTATTCGTACATATAAATACCCCGCCCATCGTGTCCGATCGAGTGTATATGGTAATTTATAGGGACGCCCGATTGTAAATCTTTATATTAACATTAACAAACTTTCATTTAGTTAAACAAATATAAAGCCCATTAATAGCCCATAGTCTAATTTCCACAAGTGTCGTTCTTTTGTCCAAACCCCAATTATGGTACAAAGCCCAATTACCCAATTTTAGTAATTAGCCCAACATCATGATTACTTCGTTTTAAATAAGCATAATAATAACTTAGCTACGAGACATTAATGTAAAAAGGTTGAACATAACTTACAATGATTAAAAATAGCGTAGCGTTACACGGACAGAATTTCGACTTACACCCTTACAACATTCGCTAACATACCCTTATTATTAGAATTATAATTATAATTAAAATATAAATTATATATATATATATAAATTTTACGTATGATAAGAGAAGAAAAAGATATGAATTGTGATCAGAATTCGGTTGGCTTTATAGGGAATTTCGATTTTTGGGGCTCCGCGACTCGCGGTGAATTTTGCCTTCAAACTCCGCAAGTCGCGGAGTTTGAAATTCCAGCTCATATCTTGGAGTCTTTCTCTGCCGACGGTTTTTATTTATAAATATAATATATATATAATTAATATAATTAATTATATATTATATTATATTTATATACCTAGTTAACTTGTAATTTTTAGTCCGTTGCGTCGAGCGTTAAGAGTTGACTCTAGTCCCGGTTCCGGATTTTCGAACGTCCTTGCGTACAATTTTATATTTTGTACTTTGCGTTTTGAATCTTGTACTCTTGTAATTTCGAGACGTTTCTTATCAATAATTGGAACATTTTTGATTGTCTTTTGTACTTTTGAGCTTTTTGGTCGTTTGCGTCTTCAATTCGTCGAATCTGTCTTTTGTCTTCACCTTTTATTATTTAAACGAATATCACTTGTAAATAGAATAATTGCAACTAAAAACTTGTCTTTCTTGAGGAATAATGCTATAAAATATATGTTCGTTTTTAGCATTATCAAATATTCCCACACTTGAGCGTTGCTTGTCCTCAAGCAATATTGTCTTGAAATACTAGAATCACTTCTTTATTCTTCACACTTTGTACATCAGTGATTTCTATACGGCGGTATAAACAATGGTAGTAACGATATGGTTTACAGTCCCACATGACTATAAAAAATTAGATCCATTAAGGAAATTGGATCTTTATGAAAACATTTGATCTTTTGAAAATTAAATCTAGTTTTTACCCTAGATAAGTTTTCCGGGATAACCCTTTACCGGTGTTTGCAAAATATTTTTGTGGGTTTGGTGGGTTTCAGAATTGAAAATTTTAGCTCAAAACTTGCTGTTTTGTGTCACCCACTTGCTAACCTTGTATTAGGAGAGCAACACGTCCAGTTTACTTGTTCCGTATATTACCTTTCGGCAAACTACCGTCCGGTTGTAAAGGAAAGCGTTGAACAAGCAACTGTTAAGGCAATGTCCCCTGACATGCTTTTAATTATGGTCTATAACGTGTCGGACGCAATTACTATCCTTGGTAGGAGCAATAGTAAAGCTCACCCTTATAATTTTTCGGTATGGCACAAGGTCCTGTCTTTGACCACTATGCAACCACCGTTCTTACAGTTGACACCCGATTTAGTTCAGGTGACCTAATGAATTCCAGGTGAATTCCTAGGATTTTACGTTCAATGGTAATGAACGCATTGAAAATAGGGTTTTCAGAAAACAAATCGGTTTATAATTTTGATCAAAATATTTTCTCGTTTAAGCTCGAGTTTAGATATCATCGAATTCCATGAGTTTGTAATTCTCAATCTTTAAGGTCAATCTCTAGGATTGAGTAATATCAGTCTTAAAAGCTGATTTTTAATCTTTAAGGAGATTATCCTTTCTGGGGATCTGATTCATTAGTCTTATCAAGCTAATTTGCACGGTGCCCCCCATTGTACGAGATAAATCCTTCTCATGGTTAGGATAAATCTGACCACATGGCGACCCTGTTTAATGCTGAGGTCCGTGGATTTCCTGCTGATTTTAGTGATGACTTTTCTAGATTTTTCGTCAACCTACAGCTGGTCTGGACGACAACTTCATGACCTAAATCAAGAAGCGCGTGTCTTTTTCGGAAGACTTTACTTCCTTTTAATGATGGAATTGATTCATCGTGTAGATCCATCTCTTCTTTTCTTTCATCGGGTAAAAACAGTTTAGTTTAGTCCAAAGCAAAAGTATTTTCAGTTATTTGTTACAGATATATGTGACATATGTTTATAATAACTTGGTAAATTTTCCCACACTTGGCTTTTTATTTTTCTTTTTATCGTCCTCTATTCCATTTTAAATGAATTTTGACATTTTAGTTTGTTTCTTAATTTATGTCCTTTCCGAGGTAACAATAATTTCGGTGTTAAAACCTAGTTTTATCGTTCATAAATATGTATAAACATGATTTTGAATTCATTTAATTGAAAATTTTGAAAAATTTTACTAGAATTGGGTAGTCAGTATATAAGACTAGGGCTGTTCTTTTTTATCAGAGAGCACTAGATTCTAATACAACTACTGCTTTACTAGTATTTTTAATGGTAACCAAGTGTTTAAGATAAAAATTTTAAAATCCGAAAGAATTTAACCCCTTCCCACACTTAAGATCTTGCAATGCCCTCATTTGCAAGAAATCAGTAACAATTTAAATTATTGAGGGTGATTTGTGTGAAAATGATTAAATTTTTACCAAAGTTTCCAAATATATTGGCGTTTGTTTGCTGAATGATAAATGGTGCACATCATTTGTTCATTCCGTCTTGTTGTTATTTCACATATATTTTGCATCTTGTCGTCAAAATTAGTTGCTTTTGCTGAACTTAATGCCAGTCTTTGAAAATGCGTTGTTTTACCCTGTTGTGTACATAAGATAAACTGCAAACATATATACATATTTTTGAAGTTTGGTATATTACCCCACATTCAAAAAATTATTAAAATCTAAGAATAAAAGTTAGATAATTATAAAAATGATTACAATATTAACAAAAATATTAAATGTATTAATAATTACAAATTACAAAATAAAAAAATAATAAGTAAACTAAGGATGATATTGGTACCAATAGGGGTTCCAGGCATAACCATAAGTGCTATAGAATGCTTCGGCAGGGTCATACGTAGGATACGGTGGCTGCATCTCTATAGACCAAGGAGGGAAGATGGGTTTCGGTGTAGGAATATAGTTTCTACCTATATGTTGGCAATGAGCTATGATTTGGTTCTGATGAACTTGCCAATCTTCAAATGCTCTCTGTCTAGCATTTTCGTATTCCTGAGAAGCTATAAACCTATGCATTTCTTGCATCTCATTCCCCCCTCCTACATTACCTTGCTGCTGGTTTCTCTCCACCTGTGGATGTCTACCATGGTATCGTACTGCAGCGTTATTTCGCCTCTTCAAAACTTTCGCACCATGGTATACATTTAAACCTATAGTATCGCGGGGTTCCGGCTCTTCTAGTAATAATCCCCCCGACTTATATCCACACCGAGATATTCACCAATCAAAGTAATAAAAATACCACCTCCTATTATGCTATGTGGTCGCATCCCCCGAACCATAGCTGATAAATAATAACCCACACAATATGGTATACTTACAGCGCTTTATGGGTCTCGAATACACATATGGTAAAACAAATCCTGTTCATTTACTTTTTCTTTGTTCTTACCCCTTTGTGTAATCGAATTAGCTAAAAACCTATGTATCACTCTTAATTCGGCTCTATCTATATCCAAATAAGAGTAATTTCCCCCTTTGAAACGGTGATGGCTTGTCATTTGACTCCACACACCGTGTGTATCAAAATTTTCATCTATCTTTCTACCGTTTAGTATCAACCCTCTACAATCGGCAGACGCTAACTCCTCAGGCGTATATATACGTAAAGCCTGAGCCATGTCCAGTAAAGACATGTGGCGCATCGAACCGCCTAACAAAAATCTAATAAAAGAACGATCGGTTAAACTAGCTACCCGATCATTCAACTCTATACTACATAACAATTCTTCACACCATACTTTATATACAGGTCTACGTATGGTGAATAAACATATCCAGTCATTAAAAGAAGAATTACCATACCTCTGTACAAGTAATTCCCTAATTGGCCCGGCCAATTCTACAGCTTCTAAGGGTCCCCATTCTATGACCCTCGGTACCTCAACAACCTTAGAATGAAGAGTATGCAAACCCCGTTGATATTTTGGATAATCTATCCAAAGTCTGTCAAATCTCAGGTTCGGGTGCAACTCTTCCAAGTGCGTATCGGAAAAGGTCATGACTGGATGAGGTATATCCTGCTTGTAGTAGTTATCCACCTCCTGTTGTTCCAAATTCTCAGCAGGAGCATTGCGGGCTTGGGATGAAGATTCACCCCTTTCATTCTGCAAAACACATCAAACACAATTTTTGTGCATCCAAATATGCATTAGTGTCAGCAAAATTATCAATCAAAATAATTACAATGACATTATCAATTTATATCAAACTTAAGCTTATTTTCACATTTTTTTTTATCAAATCTACACTTTTTCAAATAAGCATATACGAAAATTTTCGCCAAGTTCATAAGCATTCAACTCAAATAACATGTCAAAATAATCATTACTAGCAATTAAACAAGTCTCAAATGGCATTATCTTTCAAAAATCAAGTTCATGAATTTTAGACTTGAAAAAGTCCACTTTAATTCTCAAAATCATGTTTAGGCTCAAAGTTTGGATCATTTAACTACCTAGACATGTTACACTACTCAATTTAGCAACAATTCATGATAAAAATCGGCCATAACCTGTTTATATCAAAAAGCCCCAAATTGCTCAAGAACACAAACCCTAGATTACTCAAAATTTGAAGTTTAAGGCTTCTAATCATGTTAAACAGCATCAATCTAGGTTATACAAGCATAATACATAAACAATTTAAGCTTAATTACACTAAAAAGCATCAAAATCAAATTGGGGAAAAAATAGCTCAAGAACATCAAATTTCGGATTAAATGGTGTTTAGGTGTAGAAATTTACCGTTTTTCTTGAGTAATTCTTAGATAGCATCCTTCTCAACATGATTTTAGCAAAAAATTTGGTGATTAACGGTTAAAAATTGGGATTTTTTGGGGTGTTTTTCGGGGTTTTTCGAGCTGTATTTTTGGGTTGAGGAGTATGAAACTGATCAGTTTGCAGCTCTTATTTTTTTTCTGTAATCCGGCTCCTCCGCGAGTCACGGGGATTTACCCTCCAAACTCCGCGACTCGCGGAGTTTGGTAAATTATTATTATTATTATTTTTTTTTATATTCATTAACTTATTAAAACAATTAAGTAATTAATTTTAAAATTTTGTTTCCCTTGTTATTTAGGACGAGGTCGTTTCGGATCGATGTCCTAGTCCGTCCCTCGACAAAATTTTAAAATTTGTCTTTTTGTAGCGATTGTTTTAAAAGCTAAGATTTTTGGGGTTTTTTAATGTTTTTGGCATACTTTAAATCAATAAGATTAAAAATAATGGTAATAAAGTTCTCGTCCCTCCCATGGGTAAAGCAATTTCGGTTCAAAGACCTAGTCTTCAACTTACGACGAATTTTAAAAATCATATTCTTAACTTAATGAGATAAAGTAAATTTTTGTTTTTAAATTCACACAACTTAAATATAAAATTCAAAATTCAAAATTAAAAATTAAAAATTCACACCAAACTTAAAATTTGAAATGCATAAAATTAAAAATTCGTATTTTAAAAATTAAAAATTCACACCAAACTTAATTTAAAAATTCATATTATAAATTCATACCAAACTTATATTAATTTTTCAAATATTTACAATTTTAAATATATTGTTTTTACAAAGTTTACAATATTAATTTAAGATTTAAATATTAATTTTAAAAATATGGTAAAAATAAAATTAAAAATCTTTTTGTCTTTTTATCCCACTTTAATCAATCAAATATTATCAAAAATATGCGCCCCTCTTTTCGGTAAAGTTATTTCGGTTCCAAGACCTAATTTAACTCATGACAAATTTTTGAAATATTTTGGTTTGATTGATTAAAGATATTTATACCTTAAGAATAAACGTTAAATTTCGCAGTGATGTAATAAATTTTTGAATGATATCAATAATTTCGGTCGCCAAACCTAATTTTATTCAATACCAATTTAATACTTTTTAGCGAACAAATTAGCGTTTATTATCAAAAGGTTAAAAATAAAAATAAAAATAAAAACTGTACAGACATACCTGTGAAATAGATTTCTTAGTTATATGATCTATTCCATTCATAAGATAGTCGGTTTAATTGGTTTTCCATGGCTACATAGGCGTAACCTCGAGCATTCAGTGTCTTTTCTTCTAAACATATGAACGGTCCGTCTCTGCATAAAGTAACAAATTCGGTATTTGAATAGGTTTGATTATTGGAACATTTACCTCCATGTGACCATTTTCCGCATTTGTGACATCGTTCTAGGTGTCGTGCTCTTCTTTTCGCTGCGGATTTTGATTTTCCTTTACCAAATTGTAACTTATTATCTTCGCATCTGGATTCTTTTCTAACTCCGTCCATTCTTTCTCTGATTACTGATACTATTTCACTCGGGAGTATGTCATTATTACGTTTAGTGATCAAACCGTGTAGCATTAGACCATGGTTTAGTTCACAGGCAGTCTTCATTTCGTAAAAACCTAAAAAAAAAATAAAAATTCAGAATGGGGGGAGAAGACTAGTTCTTTAGGGTCTGCTAGGGAAAGACCATTCGGGTTCCATTTTCGAGATTTACACGAAAACAGACAATCTAACTCTAACAGAAATATATATTATCCTTTAAAGACTTGATTCTCCCCACACTTAGTTAGCTGTGGTGTCGAAATTGTGATTAACTTCATTGTCGACTTCCATCGGACCATGTATGTAATGTTTAACTCTGTGACCATTAACTTTAAATTTAATCCCATTTGAATTTATTAATTCTATCGTTCCGTATGGGAAAACTCTTTTGACTATGAATGGTCCAGACCATCTTGATTTCAATTTTCCAGGAAATAGCTTGAATCGTGAATTGAAAAGAAGAACTCTGTCTCCTTCTTTAAATTCTTTTGAACTTCTGATTCTTTTATCATGCCATTTCTTCGTTCTTTCTTTATAGATTAACGAATTTTCGTATGCTTCATGTCTTAATTCTTCTAATTCGTTTAGTTGACTTAATCGTAGACGTCCAGCTTCATGTAAATCAAGATTACATGTCTTCAAAGCCCAAAATGCTTTGTGTTCAATTTCTACTGGAAGATGACATGCTTTTCCATAAACAAGTCTAAAAGGTGTGGTTCCAATTGGAGTTTTGTAGGCTGTTCTAAAAGCCCAGAGTGCATCCTCCAATTTAATGGACCATTCCTTCGGATTTGATCCTACGGTTTTTTCTAGAATACGTTTTAAAGCTCGGTTGGTATTTTCAACTTGTCCACTTGTTTGTGGATGATATGCGGTGGAGATTTTATGAGTTACTCCATATCTTTTAAGAACTTTCTCAAGTTGATTATTACAGAAATGAGTACCCCGATCACTTATTAAAGCTTTCGGTGTTCCAAACCTTGCAAAAAGACGTTTTAAAAAGTTGACTACAACTCGTGCATCGTTAGTTGGGAGAGCTTGTGCTTCCGCCCATTTAGATACATAATCAATGGCTACGAGTATATATAGATTATTATTAGATTTTGGAAATGGACCCATAAAGTCAATACCCCAAATGTCAAATACTTCACACACTTGGATGACATTTTGTGGCATTTCATCACGTTGACTTATTTTTCCGGCCCTTTGACATGCATCACAAGATTTGCAAAGAAGGTGTGCGTCTTTGTAAATTGTAGGCCAATAGAATCCAGCTTCATAAACTTTTCTTGCTGTTAGTTGAGGCCCATAATGCCCTCCTGTTGGTCCTGTGTGACAATGGTTTAAAATTTTACTAGCTTCATCTCCAAATACACATCGGCGTATTATTCCATCGGGACAACTTTTAAACAGATGTGGATCTTCCCAGAAATAGTGTTTTATATCACTGAAGAATTTCTTTCATCTTTGGTACGATAATCCTTTTTCAAGGAATCCACAAACTAAGTAGTTTGCATAGTCTGCAAACCATGGGATTTCATTATAATCTATCTTCAATAGATATTCATCAGGAAAGTTGTCTTGTATGGCCGATTCATTTAGAACTTCTAATTCGGGATTTTCAAGACGAGAAAGATGATCAGCGGCGAGATTTTCTGCTCCTCTTTTATCTCGGATTTCAATATCAAACTCTTGTAAGAGTAAGATCCAACGGATTAATCTTGGTTTAGCATCTTGTTTTGAAAATAGGTATCTAAGAGCAGAATGGTCGGTATAGACCACCGTTTTTGCTAGAACGAGATATGATCGAAATTTGTCAAAAGCAAAGACAATAGCAAGGAGTTCTTTTTCAGTAGTTGTATAGTTCGTTTGTGCTCCTTGTAATGTCTTACTAGCATAATATATAGGTTGAAATCGTTTTTCAATCCTTTGTCCTAAAACGGCTCCCATTGCAAAATCACTTGCATCGCACATTAGTTCAAATGGTAGATTCCAATTTGGTGTTATCATGATTGGTGCATTAGTGAGTTTCTCTTTAAGAATATTAAAAGATTTGATACACTCATCTGAAAAGATGAATGGAGCATCCTTTTCTAGGAGTTTATTCATAGGAGTGGCAATTTTAGAAAAATCTTTTATGAAACGTCGGTAAAAACCGGCATGCCCTAGAAAACTCCTAACTCCTCTAACATTTGTGGGATGTGGAAGTTTAGCAATTACATCTACTTTAGCTCTATCCACTTCAATTCCTTCTTTTGAAATTTTATGTCCAAGAACGATGCCTTCTTTAACCATGAAATGGCATTTCTCCCAATTAAGTATCAGATTTGATTGTTCGCATCTAATTAGCATTCGTTCCAGATTAACTAGACATGATTTAAATGTATCACCGAAGACTGAAAAGTCATCCATGAATACTTCCATGCATTCTTCTATCATGTCGTGAAAAATCGCCATCATACACCTTTGAAAGGTTGCAGGGGCGTTGCAAAGTCCAAATGGCATGCGTTTGTAAGCAAAAGTACCATAAGGGCACGTGAATGTGGTTTTCTCTTGATCTTCGGGTGCTATTGGAATTTGAAAATATCCGGAAAATCCATCTAGAAAACAATAGTAACTATTTCCGGCTAATCTTTCCAACATTTGATCTATGAAAGGTAAGGGAAAGTGATCTTTTCTGGTGGCGTCATTTAATTTTCTATAATCAATACATACACGCCATCCTGTTACAGTCCTAGTAGGAATAAGCTCATTTTTCTCATTTGTAATGACAGTCATGCCACCCTTCTTAGGTACGCATTGAACTGGGCTTACCCATGGACTATCAGAGATTGGATAAATTAAACCTGCATCTAGCAGTTTAATAATCTCTTTCTTAACTACATCTTGCATATTAGGATTTAGTCTTCGTTGGCGTTGCACATACGTTTTATGACCTTCTTCCATAAGGATTTTATGTGTGCAATACGAAGGACTTATTCCTTTAATATCATGAATCTTCCATGCAATGGCTGGTTTATGAGCTTTTAACACAGAAATGAGTTGTGATTTCTCATTTTCAGTAAGAGAAGACGATATTATTACAGGTAATTCAGATTCACCATGTAAATAAGCGTATTCCAATTGGTTTGGAAGTGGCTTTAACTCTAATTTAGGAGGTTCTTCTATCGATGATTTATATCGATATCTGTCTTCTTCTTTTAGCATTTGAATTTCTTCTGTTGTTGGTTTATATCCATTAGCTATAAGTGTAGCTAACATTTCAGCTTCATCAATTGGTTCATTACCTTCTCTTAAAGAACATTCTCCTGTTCCTTGTAATTCTGGAAATTCTTCTAATAATTCTGCATGTGCATATATAGTTTGAATATAATAACATGTATCATCTGCAGATTGTGGTTGTTGCATTGCTCTATCAACTGAAAAGGTAACACTCTCATCCTCTATACTTAGGGTCAGTTTCTTACCGAACACGTCTATCATTGCTTTAGCCGTGTTTAAGAATGGTCTTCCTAATATGAGAGGAACTTGAGAATCTTCTTCCATGTCCAAAACAACAAAATCTACTGGAAATACTAAAGTACCAACTTTAACTAGCATGTTCTCCATTATCCCTCTAGGATATTTTATTGATCGATCGGCTAGTTGTATGCTTATTCTGGTTGGTTTCAATTCTCCAAGGTCTAGTTTAGCGTATAGTGAATACGGCATTAGATTTATACTAGCACCTAAGTCTGCCAATGCTTCTATTGAACTAAGACTACCCAGAAAACATGGAATTGTGAAACTTCCTGAATCAGATAGTTTTTCTGGTATCTTATTCAACAGCACTGCTGAACAATTAGCATTCATAGTAACAGCCGAGAGTTCTTCCATTTTCTTTCTATTTGAGATTAGATCTTTCAAGAATTTAGCATATCTTGGCATTCCTGAAATCACATCAATGAAAGGAAGATTTACATTTATCTGTTTAAACATATCCAAGAATTTGGATTGCTCGGCTTCAAGTTTCTCTTTCTTCATTTTACTCGGGTAAGGAAGTGGTGGTTGGTATGGTTTAACATAAGGTTTATCCTTAACTGTGTTATCTTCATTAACCTTTTCAACTACCGGTTCTTTTTCCTTATCTTGATCAGGTTGTGGTTCTTGTGGAGTAGGAATAGTTTCATCAGAAGTTACAGGTATTTCAGGTGGTTTAAGTGTTGTACCACTTCTTGTGGTAATAGCTTTAGCTGTTTCATTTCGGGGGTTAGCATTTGTATCACTAGGTAGACTTCCCGGTTTTCTTTCACCTATTAACCTTGCTAGGTTACTTACTTCTTGTTCCAGATTTTGAATAGAAGCTTGTTGATTTCTAAATGCTTGAGCATTTTGTTCATTAGTTTGTTTTTGAGATGTGAAAAACTGTGTTTGAGTTTCAACTAGCTTCGTCATCATATCTTCTAAATTCGGCTTTTTATCATCGGTTTGTTGTGGTAGTTTGTTTTGAAAATTTGGTCTTTGCTGATTGTAAGTATTATTGGATACTTGTTGATTGCTAGGACCTTGTTGGTTGTTGTATGGAATATTTCGGTTATAATTCTGGTTTTGATTGTAAATCGGTCTTGGCGGTTGATAATTATTCTGATAATTATTTCCAGGCCTTTGGTTTATGTATGAAATATTCTCTCTTTGTTCCATTGTTAATTCAATACTGAGACAATCTTTTGTCAAATGTGGTCCTCCACACTGCTCACAACTAATTCGTATTGAGTGAATATCTTTAGTCATCTTTTCCATTCGTCTCTCCACAGCATCTATCTTTGCAGAAATGGAATCTAAGTCATGGCTAGAATCGGCTCTAGCTGCTTTAGATGATCTAATGATATCTTTTTCTTGGTGCCACTCATGTGAGTGGAAAGCAGTGTTATCAATAATTTTGTAAGCATCAGTTTCGGTTTTCTTCATAATAGAACCACCAGCTGCTATATCTATGTCTTTCCTTGTAGTGATGTCGCATCCTTGGTAGAATATTTGTACTATTTGACAGGTGTCTAAACCATGTTGCGGACATCCTCTTAACAACTTTCCATATCTAGTCCACGCCTCATATAGAGTTTCATTTGGTTTCTGTGTGAACGTAACAATTTCTGCTTGAAGTCTTACGGCTTTAGATGCAGGAAAGAATTGTTTAAGAAATTTGTCAACTAAAACGTCCCATGTATCAATCGCCCCTTCAGGTAACGATTCCAACCAATCTTTGGCTTCTCCCTTTAAAGTCCAGGGAAACAACATGTGATATATCTGTTCATCCTCCACTTCTCGGATTTTAAATAGTGTGCAGATCCTATTAAAGGTACGTAGATGTTCATTTGGATCTTCCTTCGGCGCACCACTAAATTGGCATTGATTAGTCACCATGTGTAAAATTTGTCCTTTGATTTCATAATCTGGAGCATTAATGTCTGGATGAGTAATTGCGTGACCTTGGCCAGTGCGTTTAGCTCTCATTCGGTCTTCCATACTTAAAGGTTCCAGATTCTCCATAATTGAATTTGTTGAATCGGTATCACTAGATGATTCTGATTTAATGGTTCGTTCCTCAACAATCTCTGTTTGAATGATTGGTGGTTCCGGAGGAAAGTTTAGTGGTTCAGGATCTACGAACCGTTCCTGAATATTTTCCGGATTCTCAATTGTGAGGTTGGGTTCAAAAAATGGATTATCGGAAATTTGAACTGAAGTACTTGGTCGACTGGATGACGATTCTAAAGAAAAATCAACGGCGGTTATATTTGCTAAATGTCTTGATCTAGTTACAGGTGGTGAACGTACAAAAGGTGATGAACGTCTTGCTCGGTGCATTCACTGAATATCCTATTAGTTTTTAAAAGGAAAGAAAAATTATAATAAGTTATCCAACCAATAGACTTTTCTGATTTTGCCCACGTTTCGAATAGCCAAAAGATGCAGCAGAGGGGCAGGATTCGTTTGGTCTCAATATAATTGAGGACTGTTTGGCTCCAATAACCCGGTCCACGTACAAATCCAACTATTACTACGAACCAGAAAATTTTGATGTCTATTAATTTAACCACTTAAAATAAATTTTCGTAATTTTAAGAAATTTAGATAAGAAGTAGAAAAAATTCTAAGTCCTAAAAACTAGAATGGCGAGAAATAAGAGAGAAAAAGAGTTCGTCGAAAAAGGTCGAAAAAGAAAAAAAATGGTTGAAAAAATAAAAGGTGACGGAAAAATAAAAGAAACTTATAAAAACTTAAAAATACTTGACTAACCTAACCTTATTACTACAACTAACTTAAAATTATAATCGCAAATTGAAATTACTAATTGGAATGATAATTGATACATAGTAAAAGGTGTCTAAAAAAATATTAAAGCTTACAGGAAAAACTAAATACCAAATGGAAATAACTTAAAAAGAAACTAAAACTTAAAAAGGCGTCGCAAAATTCTAAAGCACCTAAATCTTAGTCTAAAGAAAAAAAACACTTAAGGAATTCTACGGCAAAGCCTAAAAATCTAGGAGTAAAAATAACTATAGCAAAAACTAAGTTTAAAATTAAATATGAGCTAAAAATACAAATATTACGCTACAACGATTAAAAAGGGACAAAATATAAAAATATACAAAAAGTTGTAAAAAGTACAATTTATAAAAATATTATTTTTATATTATTTATTTAATAAAACTATTAATTTTACAATTTAACTAAACTAATTTAATACTAAATACAAATTAATTAAAAAGTAAAACTTAAAGTAAAATTAATTATAATAATAATACATAATTAGGGTTAAATAATAATAATAATTAATTAAAACCCGTAATTAATGCTGAATTAGGGCTTCTGTCCGCGTGTCAGAGAAGCTCCGCGACTTGCGGTATTTAATGCTTCAAACCCCGCGAGTCGCGGGGTTCAGAAATTCAGTTGACAGATTTAATCTTCGACGCGTTTTTCTTTATTTATTTATTTTTATTTTCTGTTTTCTATTTTTATATAAATAAAAGATATTTAAATAAAATTTATATTATTATAAACTAAAATAAAAATAAAGAAACTTATAAAACTTAATTATTTAACAAAATCTTAAAAATACTTATATTTTTGTTTTTCTTTTTATATTTTTGAATAATTAAAACGTATTTTTACAAAAACGAATTTTTAATAGAAGTAATCTAAAAATCTTTTTTTTTTATATATATTAGCGTTGCGCTTCCGGCGTTTAAGAGTGTCCCCGGCAGCGGCGCCAAAAATACTTGATGTTATGCGAGGTGTATACGAAATAGTTATTAATTTTAGCAGAAAACACTATTAAATACGATACAATTTTACACAAGATATTTATTTATTTATAGAATGGATATACTTAAACCTTGCTACAACACTTATAGGCAGTGTACCTAATAGTACAGTAGTGTAGTTTTTAGTAAGTCCGGTTCGTTCCACAGGGAAATCTTTAAACAAAGCTCAACGCTATATTAATTTACTTTTATAAAAATACAAACATATATATAAGTAATATTATTATTATAAAGGGGGGTTTTTACCGTTTAATGACCGGTTTGTCGATTTTAAAACTTTAGTCGCAGTTAAAACCTAATGTAAAATATTAAATAAATAAAAGACTTAATTTAAAGCGTAAAGTAAATAACGATAATGAAATTGCGAATAATAAAAGTGCGATAAAATAAACTTGCGATAATTAAAAAGTACGATAATTAAAAATGCAATTAAATATAATAACAATAAAAAATGCGATAATTAGAAGTGCAATTAAATATAAAATAAAGGAAATTAAATATGAAATAAAAGAATTATGCTTATTTAAACTTCCGTAATCATGATGTTTGACGTGTTGATTTTAGTTTTATGCCCATGGGTTAATTGTCCTTTGTCCTGGATTATTTAATCTGTCCGTCTGGTTTTTGTCCATAACAGTCCATCAGTCATAAATATAAAGTGCGAGTGTCCTCATCAAATTATTCTTATACCCGAAGTTAAATATTCCAACTAATTGGGGATTCGAATTGTAACAAGGTTTTAATACTTTGTTTAATGAATACACCAGGTTATCGACTGCGTGTAAACCAAGGTTTTACTACTTTGTTAACAATTACACCAATTACCCTTGAATGTAATTTCACCCCTGTTTTAATTATTCTAGTGGCTATTAATCCATTCCCGTGTCCGGTTAAATGAACGATTATTCGTACATATAAATACCCCGCCCATCGTGTCCGATCGAGTGTATATGGTAATTTATAGGGACGCCCGATTGTAAATCTTTATATTAACATTAACAAACTTTCATTTAGTTAAACAAATATAAAGCCCATTAATAGCCCATAGTCTAATTTCCACAAGTGTCGTTCTTTTGTCCAAACCCCAATTATGGTACAAAGCCCAATTACCCAATTTTAGTAATTAGCCCAACATCATGATTACTTCGTTTTAAATAAGCATAATAATAACTTAGCTACGAGACATTAATGTAAAAAGGTTGAACATAACTTACAATGATTAAAAATAGCGTAGCGTTACACGGACAGAATTTCGACTTACACCCTTACAACATTCGCTAACATACCCTTATTATTAGAATTATAATTATAATTAAAATATAAATTATATATATATATATATATAAATTTTACGTATGATAAGAGAAGAAAAAGATATGAATTGTGATCAGAATTCGGTTGGCTTTATAGGGAATTTCGATTTTTGGGGCTCCGCGACTCGCGGTGAATTTTGCCTTCAAACTCCGCAAGTCGCGGAGTTTGAAATTCCAGCTCATATCTTGGAGTCTTTCTCTGCCGACGGTTTTTATTTATAAATATAATATATATATAATTAATATAATTAATTATATATTATATTATATTTATATACCTAGTTAACTTGTAATTTTTAGTCCGTTGCGTCGAGCGTTAAGAGTTGACTCTAGTCCCGGTTCCGGATTTTCGAACGTCCTTGCGTACAATTTTATATTTTGTACTTTGCGTTTTGAATCTTGTACTCTTGTAATTTCGAGACGTTTCTTATCAATAATTGGAACCTTTTTGATTGTCTTTTGTACTTTTGAGCTTTTTGGTCGTTTGCGTCTTCAATTCGTCGAATCTGTCTTTTGTCTTCACCTTTTATTATTTAAACGAATATCACTTGTAAATAGAACAATTGCAACTAAAAACTTGTCTTTCTTGAGGAATAATGCTATGAAATATATGTTCGTTTTTAGCATTATCACCTGCCTTCAAAGAATACAAATGATTCAGTATCTGCTGAAGTCATTAACGAATACCTTGCTCCTGACTCAAAATCTATTACGAACAAATTTTCTTCATCATCCTTCGATATTAGAAATTCTAAGATATTATCATATCTTTCATTATAAATATCTTCGATATTTCTGAAGATATCTTCATAACTATTATCATCCGAAATTATTTATCTCTTCACGCTATCTGTATTACATCATAAAAGAAACTATTTTAGTTTCTAATTTCTGAAAATTTCGAAAAATAGATGTTTTTGTAGTAGTGTTGGGAATTGAAGCATGAGTTAGTATAATATAATGACACTTGATCAACGTGATTATATTACAGTAAGTCATGCTAAGTTTCTAATGGAACGTGATAAAGGTTCACAGATCCCACCCTCATCATGAACCATGTTACATAACTCTTTCATTCTATTTAACCTCTAAACATATGAAGAAAATATTTTTCTTGATGATTCGGTCTTTTTCGAGGTATTCTGGTAATTTGACAAGTCAGTTTGTGCCATTACCGTTTCTTTCTTAGAATATTAATTATGTTCATTCCGAAATTCATACCTACGAATTCTGGACCATTGTTCGCTTGACTTAAAGTCGGGAAGACAAAACGAAAGCATGAAGCTCCGAAATATAATGGAAAATATAAAGCCCGAAAACAACCCCGAAATTACAAACCATGTATATCAATGCGTATAGCAATATAAAGACACGGGAGAACGAAAAACAATATAACCCCAAGGTAATAGTAGAAGAAAATAACTTCCTCTGGTGATAGATGAAAAAGAAGAATGACAGATATAAAAGTTAGGAGTATATCAAGAATCAGAACTGGATGAAGCATTTCACAATCTTTTGGAAGTATGAAATGAGGAAAAAGATTATAGGAGTGGTGAAAATAATGAAACAGAAGTGCTTAATTTATAGCAAAATATCAGGCATAGCAATCGAGGCAGATTACGCATTTAAAGGAAATCTTAATTTCCTTAAATTTCGAAGAATCAAATCTTATTTAGATTATGAAGATTTTCTATTCCTTAAATTCCAAAAATCAATCGTAACTACGTCAAAAGTTAAGACGAATCTCTATTCTTTCATTTCACTCTTTTACGATAACTTCTCTCATACGATTCGAATAATCGGATTGTTTTATCCATATTATTCAACGGTGATAAAACTCTATTTATCAACACATATACGTCATGAATTTTTTTTTATTATTAGTCATGACGACCTCACTCAAATTTCGGGACGAAATTTCTTTAACGGGTTGGTACTGTGATGACCCGGAAACTTTTGACCAAATTTAAACTTAATCTTTGTATGATTAACATTTCCGACACGATAAGCAAAGTCTGTAAAACTAAATCTCAAAAATTTTGAACTACTTTCATATATTCAAATACCTTGTTGGGATTTAACAAGTTTCATGATACATAAAACCTTTTAAGAATCAAATTAAAGCGGAAGCATGTTGTTATTACCATTTAAACTTGTTAATCTTTAACCAATTAAAGTTAAATCCCAATTAGGATCAAGTTATGAAGTATGCTTACAAACTACAAGCAAGTAAAGAGTTTATACCTACTCCAAGCTTGTAAGTGATGATGAAGATGTTGAAGAATGGAGCTTTAAAATGAACCCTCAAGTGTGCAATACCCTAATCCTTTGATGAACCAACACCACCCTTTAAGTTAGTTAAGATTTAGACACTTAACTAGCTAATTAACCAAGCTTAAAACCCTTTTATTTGCACCCAAAATTCTGATCAGCAGCAACTAGAAAGATGATGGTGAATGGAGCCTCAAAACTATGAAACCTCAAGAGATAATACCCCAAACTTTTACCCAACACCTAATACTATGGTTAGGATTTATTGACACTTGAAGATAAGCTTCCAAACAAGCTCAAGGACTCTCTATTCTAGCTCCAAAATTCGGCCAGAATGCAGCAAGTTTGAAAAAGAGTGTTTTTGCATGTATGGATGTATTATGTATTCTCTCTTTTTTCAAGGACTTGATACCTATGTACCTTAATACTTGTGTTATGTTAAAAGTAACAAAACAAGCATGGGATGCTTGTCTTGGAGTCCCAAAATCTGCATTCCACTTCACATGGGTTTTATATAAAATAATCCTTTTATTTTTATAAAACTTGTATAAAAAAAAACATGACTTGTTAAGTTACATACATATTTATTTTATAAACCTTTTATAAAATATAACACAATGTATTGTTTATCCTTATAAACAATTAAGTCCTTAATTTACAAATTATCCAAATAATTTATCTCAAGTAATAATATTTTAGAAAATCGATTTTCAAAAATCCAAGTGTCGCGTATTGATTTAATGATCCATTCATTAAGATCAAATACGATTAAGGTGTCGGTAAGCTTGTTATTGGGTATGACCCAACTTGGATCATAACATATTAGCTACATTAATTAAATATGTCTCTCGGGCATACGAAAACCTTCAATCTCCCACTTGCACAAGAAACATAAGAAATTAATGCAAGTGATGGATACCACCTAACGACCGTCCATCACCCCCAATATGTTATGACTTTGTGCCATTCAATAACATCACCCCTTTCGAGTTCCCATATCGAATATGAATAGGTGAATCTTTCATCACATCCTTTCGTCCTAGATGTCATGTTAAATCCAAGAGATACAGAGTGATCACTCTCTTTTAGATTTAACTTTATCAGGCCTTAGACATCTAACTCTCAACGAATAAGAGGGACAAATTCCATCTTGACTACATACGTCCTAAATATATACCTTGCATTATACCTGAGCTCTTCCTTATGAACTACCATATTTCAGAATAGCGAAGGAAAGAATCAAGGCACAATACTCGATAAATATCCGAACCCAATATGTATCTCAGGTCAGAGGATACAATGATATTCGCCTTTACTCAAGATTACACGTGATCAACCACAAAGGCTCCATTCAGTAAATCTTGAGGGCGGGTCTTCCAATATTTGTATCCCACAAATATCTATGAACCTTGGTTGCAACCTTGCCCCACATTCATTCCGTGAATGTATACCAATCCAAGTTCATAATAGTCTAAACCTCACACTTGCTCCCACAAATGTGATCGACTACGGAATTTAGAATAATAGCTTATTCATGGATAAAATATGCAAAATAGGAACCTGACTCATGATTAATAAATTAACACCATAATTATATTAATGAGTTTGAACAAATTTCGTTCCGTTACAATACTTAAAACAGATCATGACCAATCACTAGAATATCGAAGCCCTAATGCACAAACATGTCCTGCATGTTTTGCTCCATGTAAGAGCTTCGTGAGAGGATCCGCTATATTAAGATCTGTGTGAACTTTGCGAATACATATCTTTCCCTTTTCAACTTCATCCCTTATGTAGTTGAATCTCCGCTCAATGTGACGGGTCTTTTGGTGAGCACGAGGTTCCTTGATTTGAGCAATCGCACCCTCGTTGTCACAAAAGATCTCAAGAGGGTCCTGAATGGAAGGGACTACTCCTAAGTCGTCGATGAATTTCTTCATCCATGCAGCTTCCTGAGCTGCCAATGAGGCGGCAATGTACTCCGACTCTGTAGTGGATAATGCAACAACATCCTGTTTTGAACTCTTCCAAGAGACCGCACCTCCATTTAATGTGAAGACATAACCGGATTGTGATCGAGAATCATCACGATCAGTTTGGAAACTCGCGTCCACGTAACCTTTCACAGTGAGCTCCTCCTCACCAGACCCATATATTAGAAACATATCCTTAGTCCTCCTAAGGTATTTCAATATACTTTTAACAGCAATCCAATGACTGTTTTCTGGGTTATTCTGGTATCTACTTGTCAGGCTAAGAGCGCATGACACATCCGGTCTAGTGCATATCATTGCATACATGATTGACCCAATAGCAGACGCATATGGGACTTTCTTCATTCTTTCCTGTTCATCTTTTGTGGTGGGACACTGAGATGAACTAAGGAGCGTTCCTCTTTGAATAGGTACCAAACCTTTCTTAGAGTTCTCCATCTTGAACCTTTTCAAGATCTTTTCAATGTATGCACTTTGATTTAAACCTATCAATTTCTTGGATCTATCCCTGTAGATCCTAATCCCCAAAATGTATTGTGCTTCTTCAAGATCCTTAATGGAGAAGCAGCTTTTCAGCCAAGTCTTAACACCTTGCATTGTCAGAATATCGTTTCCAAATAACAATATATCATCCACATATAATACAAGGAACATGATAGTGCTCCCACTAGCTTTCTTGTATACACAAGCTTCATCACCATTTTTAATGAAGCCAAATTTCTTGGCTTCCTCATTAAAACGATGATTCCACATTCTAGATGCTTGTTTCAATCCGTAGATTGATTTCTTTAACTTACATACTTTGTTAGGATGTTTCGGATCGACAAAACCCTCAGGCTGAACCATATAGACATCTTCCTCAAGATATCCATTTAGGAAAGCGGTTTTGACATCCATTTGCCAAATTTCATAATCATAATGAGCAGCAATGGCAAATAATATCCTAATAGACTTTAGCATTGCCACAGGCGAAAAGGTTTCATCATAGTCAACCCCTTGAGTTTGAGTGAAACCTTTTGCTACAAGTCTGGCTTTATATGTATTTAAGTTTCCATGCATGTCGGTTTTCATCTTGAAAATCCATTTACAATCAACTAACTTGGAGCTAGCAGGTTGTACAACTAGTTCCCAAACTTGGTTGTCATACATGGATTGCATCTCAGCGTTCATGGCTTCCTGCCATTTATCTTTATCAATCCTTGATAAAGCATCTTGGTAGTTAGTTGGTTCATCCAAATCAACCACATGGCAATCATCCATGAGAAACCCATATCTCTCAGGAGGATTACTAATCCTACCAGATTTGCGAATGTCTTGTATACTTTGATCATCCATTTGATCATTCTCAACATTTTCATGTTGAGTGCTAGTGTCAACCAATTGTGTATCATCTACTTGATCTTGAACCTCTTCAAGATCTATCTTCCTTTCACTATTACCTTCCATTAGGAACTTAGTTTCAAGGAATTCCGCCTTCCGAGCAACAAATACATTCTGCTCGGAAGGATCATAGAAATAATATCCCATATCATCCTTGGGATATCCTATGAAGATACACTTCGTGGATCGAGCATTCAACTTATTAGGGATGTAACGCTTAGGATAAGCTTCACATCCCCATACCTTTAAGTATGATAGAGATGGAGGTTTTCCAAACCACATCTCATGAGGAGTTCGTTCCACTTTCTTGGTTGGGGCCATATTTAAAATACGAGCCGCGGAGCATAGACAATAACCCCAAAATGATAGAGGTAATGAGGTTCTAGCCATCATAGATCGAACCATATCCATTAGGGTTCAGTTCCTCCTTTCAGAAACTCCATTAAGTTGGGGTGTTCCAGGAGGAGTAAGTTGCGAGATAATCCCACAACTTTTAAGATGATCTTGGAAAGCATCGCTTAGGTATTCACCTCCTCTATCGGTACGAAGTACCTTGATTGTCTTATTGAGTTGATTTTGTACTTCGTTTTGATACTCCTTGAATGCTTCAAAAGTTTCGTCCTTGTGTCTTAATAAGTAGACATATCCGAAACGACTGAAGTCATCAATGAAAGTAACGAAGTATCTTTCACCGTTCCTAGTTATGGGCTTAAAGGGTCCACATACATCCGAATGTATTAATCCCAATAAGTCCTTAGCCCTTTCATAGGTCCCTTTGAAAGGTGCTTTAGTCATTTTGCCTTGTAAACAAGATTCACATACATCAAACGAGTCTAGTTCATTTGATTTCAAAAGGCCATTCTTTTGAAGTGTATGCATTCGATTCTTGTTTATGTGACCAAGGCGACAATGCCATAAGTAGGAATCACTCAAATCTCTTTTGAGTTTCTTGGTGTTTGCATGGAACATTGAGCTATTGTATGATGTGTCATCATGAACCAATTCATAAATACCATTCGAAGGTGAAGCCTTAAAATAGAACACATTATCTAAAGAAACATGGATATCATCATTAATGAAATTAAGATTAAAACCATATTGTTTCAAACGGGATACAGAAATAATGTTTCGAGATAAATCGGGTGCATACAAAACATTTTTCAAAATAAGCTCCAAACCACTTGGTAGCTTCAAAACAAAGTCTCCTTGAGCTTTCACTTGCACCCTTGCTCCATTTCCCATAAAGAGACTTGTTGTTCCCGCTTCTTGATCACTTCTTTTGAACCCCTGCAAAGAATTGCAAATATGAGTTCCACATCCTGTGTCAAATACCCATGTATTAGAAGAAGTAATACTAAGCTCAATGTATACCATATATACATTACCTGAGGTTTGCCCTGCATCCCTCTTTTCTTTCAACTCTTTTAGGTAGACCGGGCAATTGCGTTTCCAGTGACCCATTTCACCGCAACCAAAGCACGGATCTTCCTTGGGGTTAGCCTTTCCAGCAACCTTTTGCTTCTTGTTGTTATTGGTTGGGGTAACCATCTTCCCATTTCCCTTGCCCTTGCCTTGGTAGGTGGGTCCTTTCCTCTTACCCGCCTTCGGCTTAGAAGTGTTATTGTTTTTAGACCCGCCTTCATTGATCATATACATGGGTGAAGCCCTTTTACCCATGCTCGCTTCGGCCGTCTTAAGCATGGCATGTAATTCGCCAATGCTTTTATCCCAACCATTCATGTTGTAATTCATTACAAATGTGTCAAACCTTTTTGACAATGAGTTGAGAATAAGGTCCGTGGCTAATTCATTAGACACGTTGCAATTTAGATGGTTTGCTCGATCAATAAGGCTTTTCATCTTAAGGACATAAGATGAAACAGATTGGGAGTCATCCATCCGACATGCATGAAGCGCTCGGACCGTTTCAAAGCGCTCGACACGAGCTTGTTGAAGGAACATCTCCTTCAACTGTGTGATCATGTCATATGCACTATGATGCTCGAAGTCCTTTTGGAGTTCGGGTATCATAGTCCCAAGCATGAGGCAAGAAACTTGCAACGAATCGGTGCAATATTTCTCCCAATAGGCCATGCCTTCCGTATCATCCTCGTCCGGTTGATCGGGAATGGGGTCTTCCAACACATACGCCCTATCCTCAAGTTTGAGGACAATTCTTAGATTGCGGAACCAATCCATGAAGTTCGTATGGTTGAGTTTTTCTTTTTCGAGGATTGACCTCAACGATAGGTTGTTAAAGTTGATTGGTGCGTTTGGAATGTTGTTGTTATTGGCGGCCATCTACAAAATTTAACAAAGTTGTTTAAGTATCAATTTTAATTTAACAATCAATACCCTTTAAATCCAATTGATATTTATTAAATTTTAGAAACCAACGGTAAACCAAATTTCGGTTAGGTGACCTTTATCCGTCATTTGATTTAGCTAGGTAATCATTGTATGACAATTGCAATCCTTTTGCAACTTCTAAGTTATGGAATCATGCAATCCTTTTGCATGGCATATTTATCCCATCAACGCCTATTTGTTCCTCATGCTTCGGTGACCCTAAGTTCATGATTCCCAAATCAAGTCATCCTACTTGTGTAAACGTGTAAATCTAACATACAAGTGGTTAGGTGACCTTTATCCCACAAGTGTGCCAAATTTACCTTAATCATATTAGTTTGCTCATAACGGTTAGGTGACCTTTATCCCATTATGAGTTCCCTAATATTTTTAAGTGTCACACAAAAGGATGGCGTTTAACTTGTTTGCCTTGTTAATAAGGGATTTTAAGTTTTCATTAATTCTAGTTTGAGAAAACTTTTACACCATACACAAACATGCATTTAGTGTATGGTTTGTATGAAAATCCATTTTCATGTCTTGTAATTAAGCCAATTACATGATTTGATATAAACCATTTTATATGTGTTTTAATAACCATTTATTATGTATTCTTATTAACCGTTTATTAATGTCCTTTTGCCATTTCAATTTAACCATTTAAATTGTCGTTTTGCATGTTGTTAATAATGTTTAATTTAACCAATTAAATTGCCATTTTGCTTGTTGTTTTACTTGTGTGATTAACTTGTAGCACACAAACATGCAATTCACAATCATACAAAAAAACAACCATGCATGCAAAACAAATATGTTCACAATCAAGCCAATTTGGTAGACATTTGTTTAGCCGAAAACAAATGCCACCGGTAAGGGTTATAACATAAAATAGGAGATTTCAAATCTCCCACTTAATCTTGCATCCAAATGCATGTGTTCTTCCTTTGCACCATCTTGTGCATCTTCATTCTCTTTACAAAAAATATATCCTAATACATTTTTCTCTAGAAAATGAAATACAACCTAATCTATTTTACATACCAAATATAAAATAAATTACATAACAAATGAATGAATAAATTACATGCCAAAAGAATAATTAATATTGTATACCAAATGAATAATTAATCAACCAAATAAGCATGCAACCAAACACAAGGTCAAGGCTTAGATTGTGAACATTTACATACAACCAAAATATGACCAAAATGAAAGAACCCAAACCCACTTTTGGGTCTCCCAAATTCGGCCAAAACATACACCCACCCAAAACCGAAAATTTTTGCATTCTACTATCATGCATGTTCATAAAATGCAAAAATCTAGCGGGTTTAAAAAAATATCTCGAAGCATATTTCAACAACTTCGGCTCTGATACCATTGTTGGGATTTAACAAGTTTCATGATACATAAAACCTTTTAAGAATCAAATTAAAGCGGAAGCATGTTGTTATTACCATTTAAACTTGTTAATCTTTAACCAATTAAAGTTAAATCCCAATTAGGATCAAGTTATGAAGTATGCTTACAAACTACAAGCAAGTAAAGAGTTTATACCTACTCCAAGCTTGTAAGTGATGATGAAGATGTTGAAGAATGGAGCTTTAAAATGAACCCTCAAGTGTGCAATACCCTAATCCTTTGATGAACCAACACCACCCTTTAAGTTAGTTAAGATTTAGACACTTAACTAGCTAATTAACCAAGCTTAAAACCCTTTTATTTGCACCCAAAATTCTGATCAGCAGCAACTAGAAAGATGATGGTGAATGGAGCCTCAAAACTATGAAACCTCAAGAGATAATACCCCAAACTTTTACCCAACACCTAATACTATGGTTAGGATTTATTGACACTTGAAGATAAGCTTCCAAACAAGCTCAAGGACTCTCTATTCTAGCTCCAAAATTCGGCCAGAATGCAGCAAGTTTGAAAAAGAGAGTGTTTTTGCATGTATGGATGTATTATGTATTCTCTCTTTTTTCAAGGACTTGATACCCATGTACCTTAATACTTGTGTTATGTTAAAAGTAACAAAACAAGTATGGGATGCTTGTCTTGGAGTCCCAAAATCTGCATTCCACTTCACATGGGTTTTATATAAAATAACCCTTTTATTTTTATAAAACTTGTATAAAAAAAAAACATGACTTGTTAAGTTACATACATATTTATTTTATAAACCTTTTATAAAATATAACACAATGTATTGTTTATCCTTATAAACAATTAAGTCCTTAATTTACAAATTATCCAAATAATTTATCTCAAGTAATAATATTTTAGAAAACCGATTTTCAAAAATCCAAGTGTCGCGTATTGATTTAATGATCCATTCATTAAGATCAAATACGATTAAGGTGTCGGTAAGCTTGTTATTGGGTATGACCCGACTTGGATCATAACATATTAGCCACATTAATTAAATATGTCTCTCGGGCATACGAAAACCTTCATACCTTTCGGTTGTTCTTGACGATTCGCGAACAATTATATGTATATAGATACATATATATATATACTATAACTTGAAAACGTAACAATGTATTAATTGTTTGATACCGTACATTAAACTTATTGGTTTAAATATTTATTTGAATATATATGATAAGTTGGAATATTAATTACATGAATAACTTGCGACGTATATTTAAAACGTGTTTATGAATGTTGAATATATATTAACTTGGTCATAAAACGATTTGTTATTATATATATATATATATATATATATATATATATATATATATATATATATATATATTAACAAATAGCGAGACAATGATTTATAGAAGTAAATGACCAAAACACTCGAAAGTTTAAGATACACTTTGAATGATATAGTTTATTGATAATTTAAGACTATATTTTGACAAAGGTACAAGTCACAAAACGTAAATTGTGAGTTTTCTAAACGTACGAAAATGCGTTCGAGAAACCGGAACCGGGACATAAGTTGGGTGACAACGTACGAGTCATCGGAACAAAAATTACAAGTCAACTATGCACGAGAATATAATATAATATATAATAAATTAATATAAATCATATATATTATATATTAATAAATAAATATGTCGACAAACAAGAAAACAAAAGTTTGTGAGCTGGATCAGAGGGCCATGCGATCGCATGGCCTTGAAGCACAAATCCCATGCGATCGCATGAGGTGCATTTTCAGAAAAGGTTCTATAAATTGCACGATTTCAGTTCAATTACACACATATATTTATCTATACTTCGTTTATAATTATTATTTTTATTATTATTATTATTATTATTATTATTATTATTATTATTATTATTATTATTATTATTATTATTATTATTATTATTATTATTATTATAATTATTAAGAATAATATTATTATTATTAATCTTATTATTTTTATTAGTAATATTATACATAAAATACTACGATGAGGTTATGAGTGTGTCACTTTCAAAATGGTTTTCAAGCGGGATAGAGCTAAGGAAATTATGGGTTATTGCCAAGGAGGTTATGGGTAATGTTCTGGGGTATATTTGTAAATCAAACCTAGTGTTTATCATCTCCGTTGCGTCTACGTACTTTCCTACAATATTGAATCTCAATATTGATACGTAAGCACTCATATTTTTTCTTTTATATATTAATTGTGTATCCATGTCTAGTGCTCGAGTATATATATTTATACATGCTTGTATGCTAAATTTCGTCGTTAAACAGTTTATGATGAATCACGAATTAAATACATATATTACTGGTAAAAGGTATATGATATGCATGTTTTTGGAAAGCTGGCGAAAAATCAATGACTTTTCATTTAGATATCGAATAGTTTCGATCAACGGATTAAAAGATATGATCAACTGAATTATGATTAACATTAATTGAAATTGCTTTTGAATCTACAATTAAGATTTAAACAACTTTTTTACGAGATTGATAAAATGGATTTTTGAATATCACCAACCGAGTAAATAACTCCTTATATAAGGTATGTCTCGTTTTGTTGAACTATTGTCAAAATTGACTTTTTGAAACGACTTTGGATAACTTTTGTATGTCAATCTCGAGCATTAGGATTGTGATACACTATGACCAGACCAAGCTTGATAGACATTTATTGACCAACATATGTTCTCTAGGTTGAGATCTACGGTTATTTGGTAATCCGAGTTTCAGTCACATTTTGGTGAACGACTTTATATGCTGCTAAGGTGAGTTTCATATGATCCCTTTTTAATTGCTTTTGCAATACATTTTTGGGCTGTGAATACATGCACTTTAATTTAAAGCAATGGATACAAGTACATACTTAATTCTACACTGAGTTTAAACCGAAAATCCCTTAGCATTGGTAACTAGTAGCTGCCAGTACATAGGATATGGACTGGTGGGCGCGAATAACAGTATATGGATCCATAGGGCTTAACATCCCCGTCCGAGCTAGAACGCTAGCCTTTTAACGGACGTGTGTTATTTGAGTTTAGGACACATTGGTTTGCGTGTGTAGTGACCCGAACTTTTCCATATTTATATATATTAATTGAGATTGATATTTACATGATTAAATTTTTCCAACATGTTAAGCAATCAAACTTGTTAAGACTTGATTAATTGAAATATGTTTCATATAGACAATTGACCACCCAAGTTTACCGGTGATTCACGAACGTTAAAACTTGTAAAAACTATATGATGACATATATATGGATATATATATAGTTAACATGATACTATGATAAGTAAACATATCATTAAGTATATTAACAATGAACTACATATGTAAAAACAAGACTACTAACTTAATGATTTTTAAACGAGACATATATGTAACGATTATCGTTGTAAAGACATTTAATGTATATATATATCATATTAAGAGATATTCATACATGATAATATCATGATAATATAATAATTTAAAATCTCATTTGATATTATAAACATTGGGTTAACAACATTTAACAAGATCGTTAACCTAAAGGTTTCAAAACAACACTTACATGTAACGACTAACGATGACTTAACGACTCAGTTAAAATGTATATACATGTAGTGTTTTAATATGTATTTATACACTTTTTAAAGACTTCAATACACTTATCAAAATACTTCTACTTAACAAAAATGCTTACAATTACATCATCGTTCAGTTTCATCAACAATTCTACTCGTATGCACCCGTATTCGTACTCGTACAATACACAGCTTTTAGATGTATGTACTATTGGTATATACACTCCAATGATCAGCTCTTAGCAGACCATGTGAGTCACCTAACACATGTGGGTACCATCATTTGGCAACTAGCATGAAATATCTCATAAAATTACAAAAATATGAGTAATCATTCATGACTTATTTACATGAAAACAAAATTACATATCCTTTATATCTAATCCATACACCAACGACCAAAAACACCTACAAACACTTTCATTCTTCAATTTTCTTCATCTAATTGATCTCTCTCAAGTTCTATCTTCAAGTTCTAAGTGTTCTTCATAAATTCTACAAGTTCTAGTTACATAAAATCAAGAATACTTTCAAGTTTGCTAGCTCACTTCCAATCTTGTAAGGTGATCATTCAACCTCAAGAAATCTTTGTTTCTTACAGTAGGTTATCATTCTAATACAAGGTAATAATCATATTCAAACTTTGGTTCAATTTCTATAACTATAACAATCTTATTTCAAGTGATGATCTTACTTGAACTTGTTTTCGTGTCATGATTCTGCTTCAAGAACTTCGAGCCATCCAAGGATCCATTGAAGCTAGATCCATTTTTCTCTTTTCCAGTAGGTTTATCCAAGGAACTTAATTTAGTAATGATGTTCATAACATCATTCAATTCATACATATAAAGCTATCTTATTCGAAGGTTTAAACTTGTAATCACTAGAACATAGTTTAGTTAATTCTAAACTTGTTCGCAAAAAAAAAGTTAATCCTTCTAACTTGACTTTTAAATCAACTAAACACATGTTCTATATCTATATGATATGCTAACTTAATGATTTAAAACCTGGAAACACGAAAAACACCGTAAAACCGGATTTACGCCGTCGTAGTAACACCGCGGGCTGTTTTGGGTTAGTTAATTAAAAACTATGATAAACTTTGATTTAAAAGTTGTTATTCTGAGAAAATGATTTTTATTATGAACATGAAACTATATCCAAAAATTATGGTTAAACTCAAAGTGGAAGTATGTTTTCTAAAATGGTCATCTAGACGTCGTTCTTTCGACTGAAATGACTACCTTTACAAAAACGACTTGTAACTTATTTTTCCGACTATAAACCTATACTTTTTCTGTTTAGATTCATAAAATAGAGTTCAATATGAAACCATAGCAATTTGATTCACTCAAAACGGATTTAAAATGAAGAAGTTATAGGTAAAACAAGATTGGATAATTTTTCTCATTTTAGCTACGTGAAAATTGGTAACAAATCTATTCCAACCATAACTTAATCAACTTGTATTGTATATTATGCAATCTTGAGATACCATAGACACGTATACAATGTTTCGACCTATCATGTCGACACATCTATATATATTTCGGAACAACCATAGACACTCTATATGTGAATGTTGGAGTTAGCTATACAGGGTTGAGGTTGATTCCAAAATATATATAGTTTGAGTTGTGATCAATACTGAGATACGTATACACTGGGTCGTGGATTGATTCAAGATAATATTTATCGATTTATTTCTGTACATCTAACTGTGGACAACTAGTTGTAGGTTACTAACGAGGACAGCTGACTTAATAAACTTAAAACATCAAAATATATTAAAAGTGTTGTAAATATATTTTGAACATACTTTGATATATATGTATATATTGTTATAGGTTCGTGAATCAACCAGTGGCTAAGTCTTACTTCCCGACGAAGTAAAAATCTGTGAAAGTGAGTTATAGTCCCACTTTTAAAATCTAATATTTTTGGGATGAGAATACATGTAGGTTTTATAAATGATTTACAAAATAGACACAAGTACGTGAAACTACATTCTATGGTTGAATTATCGAAATCGAATATGCCCCTTTTTATTAAGTCTGGTAATCTAAGAATTAGGGAACAGACACCCTAATTGACGCGAATCCTAAAGATAGATCTATTGGGCATAACAAACCCCATCCAAAGTACAGGATGCTTTAGTACTTCGAAATTTATATCATATCCGAAGGGTGTCCCGGAATGATGGGGATATTCTTATATATGCATCTTGTTAATGTCGGTTACCAGGTGTTCACCATATGAATGATTTTTATCTCTATGTATGGGATGTGTATTGAAATATGAAATCTTGTGGTCTATTATTATGATTTGATATATATAGGTTAAACCTATAACTCACCAACATTTTTGATGACGTTTTAAGCATGTTTATTCTCAGGTGATTATTAAGAGCTTCTGCTGTCGCATACTTAAATAAGGACGAGATTTGGAGTCCATGCTTGTATGATATTGTGTAAAAACCGCATTCAAGAAACTTATTTTGTTGTAACATATTTGTATTGTAAACCATTATGTAATGGTCGTGTGTAAACAGGATATTTTAGATTATCATTATTTGATAATCTACGTAAAGCTTTTTAAACCTTTATTGATGAAATAAAGGTTATGGTTTGTTTTAAAAATGAATGCAGTCTTTGAAAAACGTCTCATATAGAGGTCAAAACCTCGCAACGAAATCAATTAATATGGAACGTTTTTAATCATTAAGAACGAGACATTTCAGTTGGTATCCGAGCGTTGGTCTTAGAGAACCAGAATTTTGCATTAGTGTGTCTTACCGAGTTTGTTAGGATGTATTAGTGAGTCTAGACTTCGACCGTGTTTACTTGAAAAATGATTGCTTAACAAATTTTGTTGGAAACTATATATTTTTAACATGTGAATATTATGTGATATATTAATCTCTTAACGCGTTTGATATTATGTGATAGATGTCTACCTCTAGAACAAGTTCCATTGACTCACCTAATAATAATGAAGAGTCAAATGTAAATTGGAATGATTCGTGGACTGATTCACAAGTTCTCGAAGAGGAACCGGAAGAAGAGTCGGAACCGGAAGAAGAATCAGAACCGGAAGAAGAATCGGAACCGGATGAAGAAATAGAACCGGTGGGGGAAATAATAAAACGGTTAAGTAAAAGAAAATCCTCAACCAACCGACCAAGGTTAATTATGGTCAATGGTGTTTCCGCCAAGGAAGCAAAATATTGGGATGATTACCAATTCTCCGATGAATCGGATTCCGACAAGAATTCCGATGATGTTATAGAAATTACCCCAACTGAATTTAAAAAGGCAAAAGAAAATAATAAGGGAAAGGGCATAAAAATAGAGAAATCTAATTCCAACCCCGATGAACTTTATATGTATCGTCAACCCCCGAAGTCCTTAAGTTGTAACAATGACCCGGGAACCTCTAAACCACCAGGTTTTTCTAAACCAATGTGGATAACGACGGCTCGTATTAGGGGAACATCATATATCCCTAGAAACTTGGCAAAACGAACCAAAACTGAAGAAGAAGAAACAAGCGAGTCGGAATAAGATATTTGTATTCGTGTGGTGTAATATAAGTAATATAATGTGCTTATGCTTTATGATATATGTAAAAATTGCTTGTATTAATAAGTATTTTTTTTATGAATCTAACTCTTGTCTATTTTACAGTATAAAAACACAAAATGGATAGACAACCCAATATTTTAAGAGACCTACCCGGAGACATGATTGATGAAATCTTGTCTAGAGTCGGTCAGAATTCTTCGGCACAACTATTTAAGGCGAGATTAGTTTGTAAGACATTCGAAGAACGTTCCAAGAATGCCTTGGTTTATAAAAGGCTTTCGTTCGAAAGATGGGGGATATCACATTGGGATATCCATAAGTTACGATGTGTTTACTTTGACGCATATATTGCGGGGAACCCAAATGCTATTTTACGCAATGGGTTAAGAAATTATTTTGACTCAATATATCCGAATATTGGACTTCGTGATTTAGAAAAAGCGGCTAACATGCAACATAAATAAGCATGTTATGCTTACGGATTAGTAATGTTCGCTTCTCACCAAAGTGATAACAAGAACATCGGGCTACAACTATTAAACAAAACGTTCCCACAAGTGACGGAGTCGGTAATTGGGGTAAGAAATGAGGTTTTTAGATTGTTACGGGACTGTTGGACATTACGTAACCCTCGTCCCTTTGACGACGTTACAACAAGCTGTCTTATCAACGGCCATAACGGTTATGTTCCACAAGACCAAGGATGGCAAGTAATCATAGTAAAACCAGAATGCATGACTTGTTTCTGGACGTATGAATTACATGTCTTTATTGCCTTTGCTGAACGACTTGTGTACTAGCTAGAATTATCTTCACAACCATCTTGTATCAAATTTATTGTGTGCTATATTTCATGCTATATGTAAAATAAGCGGTATTGTAAGTTTGTAAAATATTGTGTAAAAGTTTGAACGCGAAATATTATTATAATCAGTTTTTCATACAGAATTGTAGTAGTTGAATTGTATATTAGCTACTACTTATGAACTTAACGGGTAGGTACTACCCGAATTTAAACTTATAAAACGCTAATATGAAGAAAAAGCTTTTATAAATGAGTTCATATTATGCTACGAAATACTATTAACTACTCTTAATATTCTGTATGATTAACTTGTTCCATTTGACTATTTTGAAGGAAATGGCACCGACTATTCGACACACCGTGAATATGAATGAAGAGGAATTCCGTACATTTCTAGCTTCAAATATAGCCGCAGTACAGGCTGCGCTACATACCAACAATAACCTTGGATCTAGCAGTACAGGAAATTGTGTAGGATGCACCTACAAAGAATTCATTGCCTGCAAACCTTTGGAATTTGATGGAACCGAAGGACCGATCGGATTGAAACGGTGGATCGAGAAGGTCGAATCGGTGTTTGCCATAAGTAAGTGTACTGAAGAGGACAAAGTGAAGTACGCTACGTATACCTTCACAGGTTCTGCGTTAACATGGTGGAATACCTATCTAGAGCAAGTGGGACAAGACGATGCGTACGCACTACCGTGGTCAGCATTCAAGCACTTGATGAACGAGAAGTACCGTCCCAGAACCGAGGTCAATAAGCTCAAGACAGAACTTAGAGGGTTACGAACCCAAGGATTTGATATTACCACGTACGAAAGACGATTCACAGAATTGTGCCTATTGTGTCCGGGAGCGTTCGAAGATGAGGAAGAGAAGATCGACGCGTTTGTGAAAGGATTACCGGAAAGAATCCAAGAAGATATAAGTTCACACGAGCCCGCCTCCATACAACAGGCATGTAGAATGGCTCACAAACTAGTGAACCAGATTGAAGAAAGAATTAAAGAACAGACTGCTGAAGAGGCCAATGTGAAGCAAGTCAAAAGAAAGTGGGAGGAAAACGGTGATAAGAATCACCAATACAACAACAACAGCAATTACAACAATAATCGCAACAATTATCCCAACAATCGCAACATCAATCGCAACTACAACAAACGGCCCAACAACAACAACAACAACAACAACAACAACAACAACAACTACAACAATCATCCCAAAAAAAATAATAACCGCAACAACAACAACAATCAGAAGCAGCTATGCCAAAGGTGTGAAAAGTATCACTCGGGGTTCTGCAACAAATTTTGCAACAAGTGTAAAAGAAATGGTCATAGCGCGGCGAAGTGTGAGGTCTACGGACCAGGGGTTAATAGAACGAAAGGAACAAATGGTGTCGGAACGAGTAATGGTGGAGCAAGTAGTGTCGGAGCAAGTTATGCCAATGTAGTTTGTTATAAATGTGGAAAACCGTGCCACATTATTAGAAATTGCCCGAACCAGGAGAACACGAATGGACAAGGCCGCGGAAGAGTTTTCAATATTAATGCGGCAGAGGCATAGGAAGACCCGGAGCTTGTTACGGGTATGTTTCTTATTGACAATAAATCTGCTTACGTTTTATTTGATTCGGGTGCGGATAGAAGCTATATGAGTAGAGATTTTTGTGCTAAATTAAGTTGTCCATTGACGCCTTTGGATAGTAAATTTTTACTCGAATTAACAAATGGTAAATTAATTTCAGCAGATAATATATGTCGGAATCGAGAAATTAAACTGGTTAGCGAAACATTTAAGATTGATTTGATACCAGTAGAGTTAGGGAGTTTTGATGTGATAATCGGTATGGACTGGTTGAAAGAAGTGAAAGCAGAGATCATTTGTTACAAAAATGCAATTCGCATTATACGAGAAAAAGGAAAACCCTTAATGGTGTACGGAGAAAAGGGCAACACGAATCTACATCTTATTAGTAATTTGAAGGCACAAAAACTAATAAGAAAAGGTTGCTATGCTGTTCTAGCACACGTCGAGAAAGTACAAACTGAAGAAAAGAGCATCAATGATGTTCCAATTGCAAAAGAATTTCCCGATGTATTTCCGAAAGAATTACCGGGATTACCCCCACATCGATCCGTTGAATTTCAAATAGATCTTGTACCAGGAGCTGCACCAATAGCTCGTGCTCCTTACAGACTCGCACCCAGCGAGATGAAAGAACTGCAAAGCCAATTACAAGAACTTTTAGAGCGTGGTTTCATTCGACCAAGCACATCACCGTGGGGAGCTCCTGTTTTGTTTGTCAAGAAGAAAGATGGTACATTCAGGTTGTGTATCGACTACCGAGAGTTGAACATACTTACCATCAAGAACCGCTACCCACTACCGAGAATCGACGACTTATTTTATCAACTACAAGGCTCGTCTATTTATTCAAAGATTGACTTACGTTGCGGGTATCATCAAATGTGGGTGAAAGAAGATGATATTCCAAAGACTGCTTTCAGAACACGTTACGGTCATTACGAGTTTATGGTCATGCCGTTTGGTTTAACTAATGCACCAGCTGTGTTCATGGACCTTATGAACCGAGTGTGTGGACCATACCTTGACAAGTTTGTCATTGTTTTCATTGATGACATACTTATTTACTCAAAGAATGACCAAGAACACGGTGAACATTTGAGAAAGGTGTTAGAAGTATTGAGGAAGGAAGAATTGTACGCTAAGTTTTCAAAGTGTGCATTTTGGTTGGAAGAAGTTCAATTCCTCGGTCACATAGTGAACAAAGAAGGTATTAAGGTGGATCCGGCAAAGATAGAAACTGTTGAAAAGTGGGAAACCCCGAAAACTCCGAAACACATACGCCAGTTTTTAGGACTAGCTGGTTACTACAGAAGGTTCATCCAAGACTTTTCCAGAATAGCAAAACCCTTGACTGCATTAACGCATAAAGGGAAGAAATTTGAATGGAATGATGAACAAGAGAAAGCGTTTCAGTTATTGAAGAAAAAGCTAACTACGGCACCTATATTGTCATTGCCTGAAGGGAATGATGATTTTGTGATTTATTGTGACGCATCAAAGCAAGGTCTCGGTTGTGTATTAATGCAATGAACGAAGGTGATTGCTTATGCGTCTAGACAATTGAAGATTCACGAACAAAATTATACGACGCATGATTTGGAATTAGGCACGGTTGTTTTTGCATTAAAGACTTGGAGGCACTACTTATATGGGGTCAAAAGTATTATATATACCGACCACAAAAGTCTTCAACACATATTTAATCAGAAACAACTGAATATGAGGCAGCGTAGGTGGATTGAATTATTGAATGATTACGACTTTGAGATTCGTTACCACCCGGGGAAGGCAAATGTGGTAGCCGATGCCTTGAGCAGGAAGGACAGAGAACCCATTCGAGTAAAATCTATGAATATAATGATTCATAATTACCTTACTACTCAAATAAAGGAGGCGCAACAAGGAGTTTTAAAAGAGGGAAATTTAAAGGATGAAATACCCAAAGGATCGGAGAAGCATCTTAATATTCGGGAAGACGGAACCCGGTATAGGGCTGAAAGGATTTGGGTACCAAAATTTGGAGATATGAGAGAAATGGTACTTAGAGAAGCTCATAAAACCAGATACTCAATACATCCTGGAACGGGGAAGATGTAAAAGGATCTCAAGAAACATTTTTGGTGGCCGGGTATGAAAGCCGATGTTGCTAAATACGTAGGAGAATGTTTGACGTGTTCTAAGGTCAAAGCTGAGCATCAGAAACCATCAGGTCTGCTTCAACAACCCAAAATCCCGGAATGGAAATGGGAAAACATTACCATGGATTTCATCACTAAATTGCCAAGGACTGCAAGTGGTTTTGATACTATTTGGGTAATAGTTGATCGTCTCACCAAATCAGCACACTTCCTGCCAATAAGAGAAGATGACAAGATGGAGAAGTTAGCACGACTGTATTTGAAGGAAGTCGTCTCCAGACATGGAATACCAATCTCTATTATCTCTGATAGGGATGGCAGATTTATTTCAAGATTCTGGCAGACATTACAGCAAGCATTAGGAACTCGTCTAGACATGAGTACTGCCTATCATCCACAAAATGATGGGTAGAGCGAAAGGACGATACAAATGCTTGAAGACATGCTACGAGCATGTGTTATTGATTTCAGAAACAGTTGGGATCGACATCTACCGTTAGCAGAATTTTCCTACAACAACAGCTACCATTCAAGCATTGAGATGGCGCCGTTTGAAGCACTTTATGGTAGAAAGTGCATGTCTCCGATTTGTTGGAGTGAAGTGGGGGATAGACAGATTACAGGTCCGGAGATTATACAAGAAACTACCGAGAAGATCATCCAAATTCAACAACGGTTGAAAACCGCCCAAAGTCGACAAAAGAGCTACGCTGACATTAAAAGAAAAGATATAGAATTTGAAATTGGAGAGATGGTCATGCTTAAAGTTGCACCTTGGAAAGGCGCTGTTCTATTTGGTAAACGAGGGAAATTAAATCCAAGATATATTGGACCATTCAAGATTATTGATCGTGTCGGACCAGTAGCTTACCGACTTGAGTTACCTCAACAACTCGCGGCTGTACATAACACTTTCCACGTCTCGAATTTGAAGAAATGTTTTGCTAAAGAAGATCTCACTATTCCGTTAGATGAAATCCAAATCAACGAAAAACTTCAATTCATCGAAGAACCCGTCGAAATAATGGATCGTGAGGTTAAAAGACTTAAGCAAAACAAGATACCAATTGTTAAGGTTCGATGGAATGCTCGTAGAGGACCTGAGTTCACCTGGGAGCATGAAGATCAGATGAAGAAGAAATACCCGCATCTATTTCCAGAAGATTCGTCAACACCTTCAACAGCTTAAAATTTCGGGACAAAATTTATTTAACGGGTAGGTACTGTAGTGACCCGAACTTTTCCATATTTATATATATTAATTGAGATTGATATTTACATGATTAAATGTTTCCAACATGTTAAGCAATCAAACTTGTTAAGACTTGATTAATTGAAATATGTTTCATATAGACAATTGACCACCCAAGTTTACCGGTGATTCACGAACGTTAAAACTTGTAAAAACTATATGATGACATATATATGGATATATATATAGTTAACATGATACTATGATAAGTAAACATATCATTAAGTTTATTAACAATGAACTACATATGTAAAAACAAGACTACTAACTTAATGATTTTTAAACGAGACATATATGTAACGATTATCGTTGTAAAGACATTTAATGTATATATATCATATTAAGAGATATTCATACATGATAATATCATGATAATATAATAATTTAAAATCTCATTTGATATTATAAACATTGGGTTAACAACATTTAACAAGATCGTTAACCTAAAGGTTTCAAAACAACACTTACATGTAACGACTAACGATGACTTAACAACTCAGTTAAAATGTATATACATGTAGTGTTTTAATATGTATTTATACACTTTTAAAAGACTTCAATACACTTATCAAAATAATTCTACTTAACAAAAATGCTTACAATTACATCCTCGTTCAGTTTCATCAACAATTCTACTCGTATGCACCCGTATTCGTACTCGTACAATACACAGCTTTTAGATGTATGTACTATTGGTATATACACTCCAATGATCAGCTCTTAGCAGCCCATGTGAGTCACCTAACACATTTGGGAACCATCATTTGGCAACTAGCATGAAATATCTCATAAAATTACAAAAATATGAGTAATCATTCATGACTTATTTACATGAAAACAAAATTACATATCCTTTATATCTAATCCATACACCAACGACCAAGAACACCTACAAACACTTTCATTCTTCAATTTTCTTCATCTAATTGATCTCTCTCAAGTTCTATCTTCAAGTTCTAAGTATTCTTCATAAATTCTACAAGTTCTAGTTACATAAAATCAAGAATACTTTCAAGTTTGCTAGCTCACTTCCAATCTTGTAAGGTGATCATCCAACATCAAGAAATCTTTGTTTCTTACAGTAGGTTATCATTCTAATACAAGGTAATAATCATATTCAAAATTTGGTTCAATTTCTATAACTATAACAATCTTATTTCAAGTGATGATCTTACTTGAACTTGTTTTCGTGTCATGATTCTGCTTCAAGAACTTCGAGCCATCCAAGGATCTGTTGAAGCTAGATCCATTTTTCTCTTTTCCAGTAGGTTTATCCAAGGAACTTAAGGTAGTAATGATGTTCATAACATCATTCGATTCATACATATAAAGCTATCATATTCGAAGGTTTAAACTTGTAATCACTAGAACATAGTTTAGTTAATTCTAAACTTGTTCGCAAACAAAAGTTAATCCTTCTAACTTGACTTTTAAAATCAACTAAACACATGTTCTATATCTATATTATATGCTAACTTAATGATTTAAAACCTGGAAACACGAAAAACACCGTAAAACCGGATTTACGCCGTCGTAGTAACACCGCGGGCTGTTTTGGGTTAGTTAATTAAAAACTATGATAAACTTTGATTTAAAAGTTGTTATTCTGAGAAAATTATTTTTATTATGAACATGAAACTATTTCCAAAAATTATGGTTAAACTCAAAGTGGAAGTATGTTTTCTAAAATGGTCATCTAGACGTCGTTCTTTCGACTGAAATGACTACCTTTACAAAAACGACTTGTAACTTATTTTTCCGACTACAAACCTATACTTTTTCTGTTTAGATTCATAAAATAAAGTTCAATATGAAACCATAGCAATTTGATTCACTCAAAACGGATTTAAAATGAAGAAGTTATGGGTAAAACAAGATTGGATAATTTTTCTCATTTTAGCTACGTGAAAATTGGTAACAAATCTATTCCAACCATAACTTAATCAACTTGTATTGTATATTATGTAATCTTGAGATACCATAGACACATATACAATGTTTCGACCTATCATGTCGACACATCTTTATATATTTCGGAACAACCATAGACACTCTATATGTGAATGTTGGAGTTAGCTATACAAGGTTGAGGTTGATTCCAAAATATATATAGTTTGAGTTGTGATCAATACTGAGATACGTATACACTGGGTCGTGGATTGATTCAAGATAATATTTATCGATTTATTTCTGTACATCTAACTGTGGACAACTAGTTGTAGGTTACTAACGAGAACAGCTGACTTAATAAACTTAAAACATCAAAATATATTAAAAGTGTTGTAAATATATTTTGAACATACTTTGATATATATATATATATATATATATATATATATATATATATATATATATATATATATATATATATATATATATATATATATATATATATATTGTTATAGGTTCGTGAATCAACCAGTGGCCAAGTCTTACTTCCCGACGAAGTAAAAATCTGTGAAAGTGAGTTATAGTCCCACTTTTAAAATCTAATATTTTTGGGATGAGAATACATGCAGGTTTTATAAATGATTTACAAAATAGACACAAGTACGTGAAACTACATTCTATGACTGAATTATCGAAATCGAATATGCCCCTTTTTATTAAGTCTGGTAATCTAAGAATTAAGGAACATACACCCTAATTGACGCGAATCCTAAAGATAGATCTATTGGGCTTAACAAACCCCATCCAAAGTACCAGATGCTTTAGTACTTCGAAATTTATATCATATCCGAAGGGTATCCCGGAATGATGGGGATATGCTTATATATGCATCTTGTTAATGTCGGTTACCAGGTGTTCACCATATGAATGATTTTTATCTCTATGTATGGGATGTGTATTGAAATATGAAATCTTGTGGTCTATTATTATGATTTTATATATATAGGTTAAACCTATAACTCACCAACATTTTTGTTGACGTTTTAAGCATGTTTATTCTCAGGTGATTATTAAGAGCTTCCGCTGTCACATACTTAAATAAGGACGAGATTTGGAGTCCATGCTTGTATGATATTGTGTAAAAACTGTATTCAAGAAACTTATTTTGTTGTAACATATTTTTATTGTAAACCATTATGTAATGGTCGTGTGTAAACAGGATATTTTAGATTATCATTATTTGATAATCTACGTAAAGCTTTTTAAACCTTTATTGAAGAAATAAAGGTTATGGTTTGTTTTAAAAATGAATGCAGTCTTTGAAAAACGTCTCATATAGAGGTCACACCTCGCAACGAAATCAATTAATATGGAACGTTTTTAATCAATAAGAACGGGACATTTCAGCGTGTATTTAAACGAATGGGGTATTTATCATTATAACGTTAAAGCTTAGTTACCAGGGTGCTCTGTTATGTAGAATCTATTGATAAACGTTTCTGGATGAAACAACTGAAATCTTGTGATCCACTTTTATATACAGACTATACGAAACATTAAAACTATGAACTCACCAACCTTTGTGTTGACACTTTTTAGCATGTTTTATTCTCAGGTTCCCTAGAAGCCTTCCGCTGTTTGCTTATATAGTAGACAAGCTATGTGCATGGGGTCTTACATGACATATTTTCAAGGAAACGTTGCATTCACCAAATCATCACCATGTATCTTATTTTGACTGCATTATCAACGGAAGTACTATTGTAAACTATTATTTACGGTGATTGTCTATATGTAGAAATCATCAGATGTCGAAAACCTCTGATTTAAATATTCATTTATGGTGTGCCTTTTCAAAAGAATGCAATGTTTATAAAACGTATCATATAGAGGTCAAATACCTCGCAATGAAATCGATGAATGACGTGTTCGTCCATATGGATTTGGAGTGATCGTCACAAATTATATATATTATATATATAAAGTCAAGAAAGCTTGTACGATTCAGTTTGATGTAGCTCTCATTCTGTAGTTAAACTTTGTTTCTGTCCCTAATCTCGATCTCAATTCACACAAAATAACAAGGATCAGTTTCGTGTCATTCTCAGCTTTTTATTTTTTTTATTTTTTTCCTGGCCAGCTTGATCTTTCCTGTCGAGAATCAGTCCTTTATATACGAATGAATTATTTCATATTGTTAATCAATTCACTCAATTACCCACTCTCATTATCTGTTATACACTCTCTTAACCTTCATTAATCAATAAAAAAAAGAAAGAAAATTGATAAACAGACGCAACAGGTACCTTGTTCATGTCCATTTTTATTAATAGCCCAATTTCGAATCAATTTCAAAAATGTAAAAATGCAGATGTATTATGAATCTTTTAGTGAATATGTATGCAAAGTTTCATCTTTCAATTATTCGAATTGAGTTCGAATTCAAGAGTCAAAGTTCTAGTTCGAAAAGTCAAGAAATTGTTTATCGTAAAATTAGTTTTCGTTTTGATGCTTTATGTTAAATTGTTGAATTGGAAAGTTTATATGAGTGAAATACAACCTATTTAATTTTGTAAAAATTGTCCAAAACGTTTTTAAAATCAAAATCAAGTTTATGGTTTTGTTGTGTTCGTGAACTGATACAGCAGGCTATTTTATATTTATGTATTTTTATTTTGATTGTTTGATTTAACAAAAGTATCCTAGTTAGGTTAGTTACACATCAATTTCAAGTCTAAGATTCGAATTTAAAAACTTTTGGTTTTGGTTAGTCGATTGAATCAAAGAAGAAGGAAGAATAAGAAACTGGAAATAACGGGTTAATTATAGTTGGTATGGGATATATTCAGAAAACAGAAATAGACGGATGGTTTAGAGTGTTGACGGGTAACGAGAAGTCGGGGGTTCGAGCCCGGCAGTGGGCAGCTGTTTTTTTGAAAATCTTTGTGAGGTAGCTTCCTATTTGTTGTTGTTATTATTATTATTATTATTATTATTATTATTATTATTATTATTATTATTATTATTATTATTATTATTATTATTATTATTATTATTATTATTATTATTATTATTATTATTATTATTATTATTATTATTATAGGTATTATAACCATTATTATTATTATTATAAGTATTATTAACGTTATTATTATTATTATTAATTTAACATTTTAGTATTATTATCACCATTATGATTATGATGATTATTATTATTATTATGAAAGTAATAAAAATTTGTTATTATTATCATTAATATTAAAGTTTGTATCATTTTATAATCATTAGTATTATTATTATTAATAACATAAATATTATTATTAATGTTATCATTATTATTAAAATGATTATTAGTATTGTTATTATTAAGATTATTATATTATCATTATTAAAATTTTCACAAAAACTATTATTTTGTCATCACTAAAACTATTATTATTATTATCAAGCAATATCTATATTAATAGTATTAAAATAATTATAATTATGAAAATAAAAATTTAAAAGACATGGTCAAGATTAAAAGTATAAAAACTGAAGGTTATATAAAGATATATTTAATATACGCAACTTAACTATATTAATATCTCATAAACAAATAATGAAACTTATAAATTAATAAATTAATAAATAAAATAATTGCATCATTAATAATATATATATATATATATATATATATATATATATATATATATATATATATATATATATATATATATATATATATATATATATATATATATATATATATATATATATATATATATATATATATATATATATATATATATATTTATTCAAGTACATGAATATGTTTCATATATGAATGATATAGGTTCGTGAATCCGAGGCCAACCCCACACTTGTTCAATATCGTCATATGTATTTTTACTACAAAATACAGTATTGTGAGTTTCATTACTCCCTTTTTATATATATTTTTGGGACTGAGAATACATGCGCTATTTTTATGAATGTTTTACGAAATAGATACAAGTGATCGAAACTACATTCTGTGGTTGGATTATCGAAATCGAATATCACCCCTTTTTAGCTTGGTAACCTAATAATTAGGAAACGGGTATGGCCCCTAATTGACGCGAATCCTAAAGATAGATCTATTGACCTCGACAAGTCCCATCTGGGGTACGGATGCTTTAATACTTCGAGATTTTTATTATTATACAGACGAGAGGTTCTGTTTGGGGATATTTTATGCATTAAAGTTAAGTCAGTTATCAAGCGTTCACCATATGAATGATTTTTAATTCGCAGGTTATGCGTACTATTTTGTACTCGGGTTACGTGTACAATAAAACATCCGAAATCTTGTGGTCTATTAAAATGATGAAAATGAATGTTATGTTAAACTAATGAACTCACCAACCTTTTGGTTGACATTTGAAAGCATGTTTATTCTCAGGTTTAAAAGAAATCTTCTGCTGTGCATTCGCTCATTTTAAAGATATTACTTGGAGTCATTCATGACATATTTCAAAAGACGTTGCATTCAAGTTGTTGAGTTCAATAAAGATTATTATTAAGTAAATGACAGATTAGGTCATTTATAGATTGGATATTATGAAATGGTATGCATGCCTGTCAACTTTCAATGAAATGAAAGTTTGTCTTTCAAAACGAATGCAATGTTTGTAAAATGTATCATATAGAGGTCAAATACCTCGCAATGTAACCATATGTTGTTGTATTTGTCCTTATGGATTAGGAAGGGTCGCTTCAAATTCTTTGAAAAATTTAGCGCAGTTTGGCATTTCTACTAAAGCATCTACTAGTCATACATTCAAATGCGGATTCTTAATAATATCCCAATACTTAGCGAATTGCGCTTCTTGATTTTCCTTCCTAAGCCTACCTGGAAAAGGTATGCAGGCTCGCGGAATAATTTCTAGAGCTTTAGGAGAGATAGGTTCCGGTGGATTGACAACTGGGTCAATTGGCACAAGTTCCGTATCGGAAAAATCTTGTATGGGTATATTAACAGTTGTTTCCTTCTCACCTCTAGTTACTACTAGGGCATCAAACTCACTACACTCTGTTTCAACTTTAGTGGTTAATCGTTTAAGAGTAAGCTGAAAATTGGTTATTAATTCTTCAAAAGTCTTTATCAAAGCATCAAACTTATTCTGGCATTCTATGACTTGAAGGTTTATCATGTATTGCTTTTCCATAAATTTGACTAAAGTTTCCTTAGAGTGGAGAGTAGGTTGGTGTAATGGGAAGATTATGTTAGAGTCCGAGCTATTCTGCTTTTTATATGCCCATCTAGGGTAAGGATACCTTAGATTGGTTCTAGTAGCATCGGGACTTTTAGGAATTAGTGAACCTTGAAGAGTGAGGGTGAGATCTTGTAACCTGGTTTCTAGCATTTTAACCGTTTGAGTGAAGATGTCATCCTTCTCAGCAGCTTCATAGCTCCAATCTTCCTATTGTGCAGCTATTGTTTCTAAAAGATTTCATGCTTCGTCTGCTGTCTGTGACATGAAATTGCCTTGCGAGGCTGTAACGACCCAAACCAATAACCAACCGAACGCGCGAAAGAAATTTTATTTTTTTTTATTCAGAATAGTGCGCCACGCACACCACCTCAGGGTGCGCGGCGCGCACAGTCCAATTTCAGTTCTATCCGGTTTTGTCCATTTTCAAATAAAGATCCCCCACTTCCCGACATATTTAGACGAAATGCTTTTCACAACACGATATAATAGTTAAAACTCACACGATTCAATAATAAAATAAGTTTTACGAAACCGGGCCCACATATGCCGTAATACGAGTTTCATATAAAAGTTTGAGTTTCTACCACACTAGTTTAAATTCCAAACGACAATATGAGCATGGTGTTTGGGGTTAAACTACCCAAATCTCGGTCGAACTCCAAAAGCTATAATATCCAAAAGCGTCCCCTAACAAAAAGGGCGGGATCTCCAATCCGTACGAATGCCCTTACCCTTGTCTCCGCCGGAGCCTATAAAAAGATAAACAACGAGAGGGTAAGCAAAGCTTAGTGAATGCAATAATTATACCTATATATATATATATATAATATACCTACTTGCAATCACTTAGACATATACCGCATACACGCTAGCAATACAATTAGCATACCATCTCAAGTACAAAGCTAATAATCTCCAACAAACCGCTACTAGCGTAATCAATAACATATAATCGACATAATACAATATGCTACAAAACAATACACAACCATGGTTAACCATCCTCGCGTCATGGTGCTACCGGCTCTTTGGTGCACACCATACGCATTGGTTATGATGCTACCGGCTCTTTGGTGCACACCATATGCATCAGTTATGATGCTACCTGCTCTTTGGTTCACATCACAACCCGAGTCATACTCTCGTTAAAGTGATATCGGCTCTTTGGTTCACACTCTAACAACTCATGCCGTAGTGCTACCGGCTCTTTGGTTCACACTACAACACACGTACTATGACGCCACTGACTCTTTGGTTCACACCATAGCACAAACGCACATACTATGGCACTAGCGGCTCTTTGGTTCATACCATAGCATACAAATAAATACATTATATACATACGCATATAATCATTCCACTCACCTTAACAATTTGGTAACAGTTTTATACTTCCGCAAGCTTCAAAGCAAAGTACCTAATATAATAAGTACTTCAATCAATGCACAAACTAGTTGGACTAAATACCAACAATTCACTCATGTGCATTAAATGACTTAAATGCATTAAATGCCCCATTTTCACCAAAACCGCCCATTTGAGGTCAAGACCATCATTAACCACTAAAAGCTAGTGCTTAAGGTCCAACACACTAACTAATACACATTTAGGGTATTTCATACCCTTCTTTCCCCACTAGGTCAATCGTTACTCTTTTGACCATTTTAAAGCCAACACACCCATTTCGGGTCATCCACAACCCACATAATAACCATTCATTTTATTAACTAGGTGTGCTAGTAATTAACTAACCAATTATGACTTATAAACTCATTTATCATTTCAAAACCCTAGGTTAGTCATTCTTGAGTCCTCATGACTCAATCTTACCCAAGAACACCCAAAATCATCAAATATGGGTTTTATGTTCTTCATTTACCCAAACCCTAACCTTTACATAAAATCAAAGTAACGAAATTAAAGTTAGAACATACCACTACAACTAAAACGTAGCGAGAGAGGAGATGAACAACTTTATAACTCGAGCTAAGACCCAAAACTAGCTCCTTCTTCCTTTGCTTAAACTTTCTCACACAAGAATCTCTCTCTCTCTCTCTCTCTCTCTCTAAAATTGAAGTGGAAAAGGATAAGGTTGGTGATAATGGAGTTATGACTCACCCTAAACTGATCTGGTAGCCTTTAAAATGTCCCCAAGTGAAATTACCAAAAAGCCCATCAAAATATCTGATTAAAACAAGCAGAACCCGGCTACAGTGGAGAGTGCGCCACGCGCACCATTAGGTGTGCGCTGAGCGCACCTTGCCCAGTTCAGCTTCTGACCTCAGTTTAAATACATAACATCACCCACACTTCATGTGCTCTATTTACATCTCTGTATAATAAATATTTAGGGTCTTACAACTCTCCCCCACTAGAATCGGAGCGCGTCCTCGTGATCCAAGCTGCATGACAAGAGGGAAGATAAACTAACACAAACTCTTCGGGCTCCCAAGTGAACTCGGAACCTTTACTACGATGCCATTGAACTTTAAAAGTCCTAACCTCTTTATTTCTCAACCTTTTGACCTTCTCATCGAGTATAGCAATCTGCACCTCAATATACTCTAACTTATTGTTTAGCTCAATCTCATCTAAAGGTACCCAAGATGAATCATCCGCAAGATACTTACGGAGATGGGAAACATGAAATGTATTATGGATCCCCGCAAGCTCTTCGGGTAATTCCAAACGATTCGTAACTTCACCAACCCGAGCTAAAATTTTAAAAGGACCAATAAACCGAGGAGCTAACTTTTCCCGTTTTCGAAACCGAATAATACCCTTCCATGGCAAAACCTTACGCATCACCATGTCACCTTCTTGGAATTCGATCATTCTCCTACGTTTGTCAGCATACGACTTTTGTCTATCTTGAGCCTTTTTCAAATGAGCCTGAATCATATCAATCTTGCTATTCGTCTCTAAGACCAAATCGGTACTCCTGATTTCTCTTTGACCAACTTCACCCCAACAAATCGGAGTTCGGCATCTACGCCCATAGAGCATCTCATAAGGAGGCATCCCGATACTAGTATGATAACTATTATTGTACGAGAATTCCACCAAAGGTAAGTACTCATCCCAACTACCCCCGAAATCAATAATACACGCCCGTAACATATCCTCCAAAGTTTGATTCGTACGTTCGGTTTGACCGTCCATTTCAGGATGATACGCCGTGCTCAATTTCAATTGTGTACCCATATCTTCATGAAACTTCTCCCAAAACCGAGATGTGAAATGAGTATATCGATCCGAAATAATAGATATATGAACCCCGTGTCTCGATATCACTTCCTTGATGAACAACTTTGCCAAGGTCTCTGACGATATCGCTTCCTGAATGGGAAGAAACAAGGCACTTTTCGTCAATCGATCAACTATCACCCAAATCGAATCAAATTGGGTTCTCGCCGTCTTTGGTAGCTTTGTGATGAAATCCATGGTAATGTGCTCCCATTTCCATTTCAGGATTTCTAACGGTTGTAACTTACCATACGGCTTTTGATGTTCGTCTTTCACTTGCAAACACGTGACGCATTGTTCAACATACTTAACAACATCACGTTTCATGCCCTGCCACCAATACTCTTTCCTCAAATCAAGATACATTTTCGTCGCCCCCGGATGAATAGAATACTTTGACTTATGTGCTTCATCAAGTAGCACTCGTCGATGATCACCCATTTTAGGCACCCACACTCTTCCTTGAAAAGATAACAAACCATGCGGACCTAAGGTAACAAACTTCGTTTGTCCCACGATTCGTTCCTCATGCTTATTGTTAACAAAAGCTTCGATTTGAGTCTCGCCAAGCTTTACAAGAAATTCTTTAGTAATAATCATACGTAACAATCCCAATCGTAACACCGGGTGATAACTCTTTCGACTTAACGCATCCGCGACCACATTCGCCTTGCCCGGATGATAAAGTATTTCACAATCATAGTCTTTTACCATATCCATCCACCTACGTTGACAATAATTCAAATCTCTTTGAACAAAAATATGTTTCAAACTCTTGTGATCTGAATAAATCGTACACTTGACACCATACAAGTAATGGCGTCAAATTTTCAACGCATGCACAACCGCCGGCAACTCAAGATCATGAGTCGGATATCTCGTTTCGTGTTCCTTTAATTGTCGAGAGGCATAAGCGATGACTTTACCCCTTTGCATTAGAACACACCCGAGCCCATTTAGAGAAGCATCACAATAAATCGTCATGTCTTCTACACCTTCCGGAAACACTAACACCGGAGCTTGACATAACTTCTCTTTTAACAATTGAAAAGCAATTTCTTGCTCGTTCTCCTAATTAAATCTTGAGTTCTTTCTCGTCAATTTAGTCAATGGAGAAGCGATCTTAGAAAAGTCTTGGATAAACCGACGATAATAACCGGCCAATCCGAGAAAACTTTGGATTTCCGTAGGCGTAGTCGGTCGTCCCCAACTCTTTACTGTCTCTATCTTCCTCGGATCTACTTGAATACCATCTTTGTTCACAATGTGGCCAAGGAATTGAACTTCCCTTAGCAAAAATTCACATTTGGACAATTTAGCATACAACTTCTCCTTCCACAAAGTCTTTAACACACACCGCAAATGAAGTTCATGTTCTTTCATACTGTTCGAATAGACAAGTATGTCGTCAATGAACACAATTACCGACTTGTCCAACATAGGTTGGCACACTCGGTTCATAAGATCCATTAATGCCGCCGGTGCATTCGTAAGACCAAAAGGCATAACTACGAATTCAAAATGCCCATAACGCTTTCGAAAAGCCGTTTTCTTGATATCTTCCTCACGGACCCGAATTTCGTGAAAGCCGGACCGTAGGTCGATTTTAGAGAAATACGTTGCACCTTGGAGTTGGTCAAACAAATCGTCAATCCTAGGCAACGGATAACGATTCTTGATCGTCACTTTGTTCAACTCCCGATAATCGATGCACATCCGCATACTACTATCCTTCTTCTTCACGAATAAAATCGGAGCGCCCTATGGCGAAGCACTCGGTCGAATAAAACCCTTTTCAAGTAATTCTTGGGTTTGATTTAACAACTCTTGCATTTCCGTTGGGGCTAAACGACAAGGAGTTTTAGCAATGGGGGTAGCCCCCGGAACCAACTCAATGCGAAATTCAACTTGTCTTTCCGCCGGAACACCCGGTAACTCATCCGGAAAAACGTCTTCACATTCACTTACCACCGGAATTTCACAAATAGATGGTGGCTCATCTCGAGTATCAAAAACATGAGCAAGAAAAGCCATGCCACCACTAACAAGGAAATGACGTACCCGTGCAAAAGTGCATATCGGCACAAGTCTTCTTCGCTTATCGCCATGAATAATTAACTCTCCCCCACTAGGGGTTTTCACACGAATAGATTTTTCATGGCATGCAATATCGGCTCTATTATGATCGAGCCAATCCATACCAACCACGATATCAAAATCACCCAAAGTCATCGGAACGAGATCGATTTTAAAGTTTTCGACACCAAACACAGCATTACAATTTTTACACACATCAACCACTAGCATCGTCTTGCCATCTGCTATTTCAACATCTATCGGACGATTTAACTTAGCTAACGGTTTATTAAGTTTAGGCACAAATTTTGGTGACACAAACGACAAGTTTGTACCACTATCAAAGAGTATCCTTGCCGGATTAGAATTAACCATAAAAGTACCTGAGACAACTTCGTTAGATTGCTTGGCTTCCTCATTGGTCATCAAATAATTGCAACCCCTAGCCGTACCCACCGCCTTCTCTAGCCGCTTAACATTATCGTTGCGCAAATCGGGACACTCTGTCCTCTTGTGCCCTTCTTTATTACAATTAAAACAAACGATTTTGTTGGAAGATGAGTTCGTACAATCACGGGCCAAGTGCCCTTGTCGACCACAATTGTAGCACGTGGGTTCAAAACCCTTAGAAGCCCCATTTCTCACACTACCGACGCTCTCGGTCACACTCTTGCTCTTCTTGTTCGAGAGGCTAGTAGCTTCAAATTTTCGTTTGCCAAAGGTGAAGTCATTCTTTCTTGGAGCAAGCGACTCAAAACCCTTAGCGATATCAAACAATTCATCAAAAGTCTTCGCCGAGTTCCTACTAATCCTTTCTTGATAGTTATCATTCAAGGTTCGATAGAAATCTTCTTTCAACATATGATCATTCCCGTCATACTCTGGGCAAAATTGGGTCTTTGATAAGAAAGTGGACTTGAGAGTGTTCAAATCCATTGACCCTTGCCTTAAAGTACGTAACTCCTCCTTAAGTTTTGAAAGATCGGCCGAAGTTTGATACTCCATGAAAAATTCTTCTTTAAACTCGTCCCACGTCAAACTCATACTTTGTTCTTTGCCATAAACTTGAGGTAGTCTTACTTCCCGACGAAGTAAAAATCTGTGAAAGTGAGTTATAGTCCCACTTTTAAAATCTAATATTTTTGGGATGAGAATACATGCAGGTTTTATAAATGATTTACAAAATAGACACAAGTACGTGAAACTACATTCTATGGTTGAATTATCAAAATCGAATATGCCCCTTTTTATTAAGTCTGGTAATCTAAGAATTAGGGAACAGACACCCTAATTGACGCGAATCCTAAAGATAGATCTATTGGGCCTAACAAACCCCATCCAAAGTACCGGATGCTTTAGTACTTCGAAATTTATATCATATCCGAAGGGTGTCCCGGAATGATGGGGATATTCTTATATATATGCATCTTGTTAATGTCGGTTACCAGGTGTTCACCATATGAATGATTTTTATCTCTATGTATGGGATGTGTATTGAAATATGAAATCTTGTGGTCTATTGTTACGATTTGATATATATAGGTTAAACCTATAACTCACCAACATTTTTGTTGACGTTTTAAGCATGTTTATTCTCAGGTGATTATTAAGAGCTTCCGCTGTCGCATACTTAAATAAGGACGAGATTTGGAGTCCATGCTTGTATGATATTGTGTAAAAACTGCATTCAAGAAACTTATTTTGTTGTAACATATTTGTATTGTAAACCATTATGTAATGGTCGTGTGTAAACAGGATATTTTAGATTATCATTATTTGATAATCTACGTAAAGCTTTTTAAACCTTTATTGGTGAAATAAAGGTTATGGTTTGTTTTAAAATGAATGCAGTCTTTGAAAAACGTCTCATATAGAGGTCAAAACCTCGCAACGAAATCAATTAATATGGAACGTATTTAATCAATAAGAACGGGACATTTCAGTTGGTATCCGAGCGTTGGTCTTAGAGAACCAGAATTTTGCATTTGTATGTCTTATCTAGTTTGTTAGGATGCATTAGTGAGTCTGGACTTCGACCGTGTTTACTTGAAAAATGATTGCTTAACAAATTTTGTTGGAAACTATATATTTTTAACATGTGAATATTATGTGATATATTAATCTCTTAACGCGTTTGATATTATGTGATAGATGTCTACCTCTAGAACAAGTCCCATTGACTCACCTAATAATAATGAAGAGTCAAATGTAAATTGGAATGATTCGTGGACTGATTCACAAGTTCCCGAAGAGGAACCGGAAGAAGAGTCGGAACTGAAAGAAGAATCAGAACCGGAAGAAGAATCGGAACCGGATGAAGAAATAGAACCGGTGGGGGAAATAATAAAACGGTTAAGTAAAATAAAATCCTCAACCAACCGACCAAGGTTAATTATGGTCAATGGTGTTTCCGCCAAGGAAGCAAAATATTGGGAGGATTACCAATTCTCCGATGAAACGGATTCCGACGAGAATTCCGATGATGTTATAGAAATTACCCCAACTGAATTTAAAAAGGCAAAAGAAAATAATAAGGGAAAGGGCATAAAAATAGAGAAATCTAATTCCAACCCCGATGAACTTTATATGTATCGTCAACCCCCGAAGTCCTTAAGTTGTAACAATGACCCGGGAACCTCTAAACCACCAGGTTTTTCTAAACCAATGTGGATAACGACGGCTCGTATTACGGGAACATCATATATCCCTAGAAACTTGGCAAAACGAACCAAAACCGAAGAAGAAGAAACAAGCGAGTCGGAATAAGATAGTTGTATTCGTGTGGTGTAATATAAGTAATATAGTGTGCTTATGCTTTATGATATATGTAAAAATTGCTTGTATTAATAAGTATTTTTTTTATGAATCTAACTCTTGTCTATTTTACAGTATAAAAACACAAAATGGATAGACAACCCAATATTTTAAGAGACCTACCCGGAGACATGATTGATGAAATCTTGTCTAGAGTCGGTCAGAATTCTTCGGCACAACTATTTAAGGCGAGATCAGTTTGTAAGACATTCGAAGAACGTTCCAAGAATGCCTTGGTTTATAAAAGGCTTTCGTTCGAAAGATGGGGGATATCACATTGGGAAATCCATAAGTTACGATGTGTTTACTTTGACGCATATATTGCGGGGAACCCAAATGCTATTTTATGCAATGGGTTAAGAAATTATTTTGACTCAATATATCCGAATATTGGACTTCGTGATTTAGAAAAAGTGGCTAACCTGCAACATAAAGAAGCATGTTATGCTTACGGATTAGTAATGTTCGCTTCTCACCAAAGTGAGAACAAGAACATCGGGCTACAACTATTAAACAAAACGTTCCCACAAGTGACGGAGTCGGTAATTGGGGTAAGAAATGAGGTTTTTAGATTGTTACGGGACTGTTGGACATTACGTAACCCTCGTCCCTTTGACGACGTTACAACACGCTGTCTTATCAACGGCCATAATGGTTATGTTCCACAAGACCAAGGATGGGAAGTAATCCTAGTAAAATCAGAATGCATGACTTGTTTCTGGACGTATGAATTACGTGTCTTTATTGCCTTTGCTGAACGACTTGTGTACTAGCTAGAATTATCTTCACAACCATCTTGTATCAAATTTATTGTGTGCTATATTTCATGCTATATGTAAAATAAGCGGTATTGTAAGTTTGTAAAATATTGTGTAAAAGTTTGAACGCGAAATATTATTATAATCAGTTTTTCATATAGAATTGTAGTAGTTGAATTGTATATTAGCTACTAAGTATGAACTTAACGGGTAGGTACTACCCGAATTTAAACTTATAAAACGCTAATATGAAGAAAAAGCTTTTATAAATGAGTTCATATTATGCTACGAAATACTATTAACTACTCTTAATATTTTGTATGATTAACTTGTTCCATTTGACTATTTTGAAGGAAATGGCACCGACTACTCGACACACCGTGAATATGAATGAAGAGGAATTCCGTACTTTTCTAGCTTCAAACATAGCCCTAGTACAGGCTGCGCTACATACCAACAATAACCTTGGATCAAGCAGTTCAGGAAATCGTGTAGGATGCACCTACAAAGAATTCACTGCCTGCAAACCTTTGGAATTTGATGGAACCGAAGGACCGATCGGATTGAAACGGTGGACCGAGAAGGTCGAATCGGTGTTTGCCATAAGTAAGTGTACTGAAGAGGACAAAGTGAAGTACGCTATGCATACCTTCATAGGTTCTGCGTTAACATGGTGGAATACCTATCTAGAGCAAGTGGGACAAGACGATGCGTACGCACTACCATGGTCAGTATTCAAGCACTTGATGAACGAGAAGTACCGTCCCAGAACCGAGGTCAATAAGCTCAAGACAGAACTTAGAGGGTTACGAACCCAAGGATTTGATATTACCACGTACGAAAGACGATTCACAGAATTGTGCCTATTGTGTCCGGGAGCATTCGAAGATGAGGAAGAGAAGATCGACGCGTTTGTGAAAGGATTACCGGAAAGAATCCAAGAAGATATAAGTTCACACGAGCCCGCCTCCATACAACAGGCATGTAGAATGGTTCACAAACTAGTGAACCAGATTGAAGAAAGAATTAAAGAACAGACTGCTGAAGAGGCCAATGTGAAGCAAGTCAAAAGAATATGGGAGGAAAACGGCGATAAGAATCACCAATACAACAACAACAGCAATTACAACAATAATCGCAACAATTATCCCAACAATCGCAACATCAATCGCAACTACAACAAACGGCCCAACAACAACAACAACAACAACAACAACAACAGCAGCAACTACAACAATTATCCCAACAACAATAATAACCGCAACAAAAACAACAATCAGAAGCAGCTATGCCAAAGGTGTGAAAAGTATCACTCGGGGTTCTGCACCAAATTTTGCAACAAGTGTAAAAGAAATGGTCATAGCGTGGCGAAGTGTGAGGTCTACGGACCAGGGGTTAATAGAACGAAAGGAACAAATGGTGTCGGAACGAGTAATGGCGGAGGAAGTAGTGTCGGAGCAAGTTATGCCAATGTAGTTTGTTATAAATGTGGAAAACCGGGCCACATCATTAGAAATTGCCCGAACCAGGAGAACACGAATGGACAAGGCCGCGGAAGAGTTTTCAATATTAATGCGGCAGAGGCACAGGAAGACCCAGAGCTTGTTACGGGTACGTTTCTTATTGACAATAAATCTGCTTACGTTTTATTTGATTCGGGTGCGGATAGAAGCTATATGAGTAGAGATTTTTGTGCTAAATTAAGTTGTCCATTGACGCCTTTGGATAGTAAATTTTTACTCGAATTAGCAAATGGTAAATTAATTTCAGCAGATAATATATGTCGGAATCGAGAAATTAAACTGGTTAGCGAAACATTTAAGATTGATTTGATACCTGTAGAGTTAGGGAGTTTTGATGTGATAATCGGTATGGACTGGTTAAAAGAAGTGAAAGCAGAGATCGTTTGTTACAAAAATGCAATTCGCATTATACGAGAAAAAGGAAAACCCTTAATGGTGTACGGAGAAAAGGGCAACACGAAGCTACATCTTATTAGTAATTTGAAGGCACAAAAACTAATAAGAAAAGGTTGCTATGCTGTTCTAGCACACGTCAAAAAAGTACAAACTGAAGAAAAGAGCATCAATGATGTTCCCATTGCATAAGAATTTCCCGATGTATTTTCGAAAGAATTACCGGGATTACCCCCACATCGATCCGTTGAATTTCAAATAGATCTTGTACCAGGAGCTGCACCAATAGCTCGTGCTCCTTACAGACTCGCACCCAGCGAGATGAAAGAACTGCAAAGCCAATTACAAGAACATTTAGAGCGTGGTTTCATTCGACCAAGCACATCACCGTGGGGAGCTCCTGTTTTGTTTGTCAAGAAGAAAGATGGTACATTCAGGTTGTGTATCGACTACCGAGAGTTGAACAAACTTACCATCAAGAACCGCTACCCACTACAGAGAATCGATGACTTATTTGATCAACTACAAGGCTCGTCTGTTTATTCAAAGATTGACTTACGTTCCGGGTATCATCAAATGCGGGTGAAAGAAGATGATATTCCAAAGACTACTTTTAGAACACGTTACGGTCATTACGAGTTTATGGTCATGCCGTTTGGTTTAACTAATGCACCAGCTGTGTTCATGGACCTTATGAACCGAGTGTGTGGACCATACCTTGACAAGTTTGTCATTGTTTTCATTGATGACATACTTATTTACTCAAAGAATGACCAAGAACACGGTGAACATTTGAGAAAGGTGTTAGAAGTATTGAGGAAGGAAGAATTGTACGCTAAGTTTTCAAAGTGTGCATTTTGGTTGGAAGAAGTTCAATTCCTCGGTCACATAGTGAACAAAGAAGGTATTAAGGTGGATCCGGCAAAGATAGAAACTGTTGAAAAGTGGGAAACCCCGAAAACTTCGAAACACATACGCCAGTTTTTAGGACTAGCTGGTTACTACAGAAGGTTCATCCAAGACTTTTCCAGAATAGCAAAACCCTTGAATGCATTAACGCATAAAGGGAAGAAATTTGAATTGAATGATGAACAAGAGAAAGCGTTTCAGTTATTGAAGAAAAAGCTAACTACGGCACCTATATTGTCATTTCCTGAAGGGAATGATGATTTTGTGATTTATTGTGATGCATCAAAGCAAGGTCTCGGTTGTGTATTAATGCAACGAACGAAGGTGATTGCTTATGCATCTAGACAATTGAAGATTCACGAACAAAATTATACGACGCATGATTTGGAATTAGGCGCGGTTGTTTTTGCATTAAAGACTTGGAGGCACTACTTATATGGGGTCAAAAGTATTATATATACCGACCACAAAAGTCTTCAACACATATTTAATCAGGAAACAACTGAATATGAGGCAGCGTAGGTGGATTGAATTATTGAATGATTACGACTTTGAGATTCGTTACCACCCGGGGAAGGCAAATGTGGTAGCCGATGCCTTGAGCAGGAAGGACAGAGAACCCATTCGAGTAAAATCTATGAATATAATGATTCATAATAACATTACTACTCAAATAAAGGAGGCATAACAAGGAGTTTTAAAAGAGGGAAATTTAAAGGATGAAATACCCAAAGGATCGGAGAAGCATCTTAATATTCGGGAAGACGGAACCCGGTATAGGGCTGAAAGGATTTGGGTACCAAAATTTGTAGATATGAGAGAAATGGTACTTAGAGAAGCTCATAAAACCAGATACTCAATACATCCTGGAACGAGGAAGATGTACAAGGATCTCAAGAAACATTTTTGGTGGCCGGGTATGAAAGCCGATGTTGCTAAATACGTAGGAGAATGTTTGACGTTTTCTAAGGTCAAAGCTGAGCATCAAAAACCATCAGGTCTACTTCAACAACCCGAAATCCCGGAATGGAAATGGGAAAACATTACCATGGATTTCATCACTAAATTGCCAAGGACTGCAAGTGGTTTTGATACTATTTGGGTAATAGTTGATCGTCTCACCAAATTCGCACACTTTCTACCAATAAGAGAAGATGACAAGATGGAGAAGTTAGCACGAATGTATTTGAAGGAAGTCGTCTCCAGACATGGAATACCAATCTCTATTATCTCTGATAGGGATGGCAGATTTATTTCAAGATTCTGGCAGACATTACAGCAAGCATTAGGAACTCGTCTAGACATGAGTACTGCCTATCCTCTACAAACTGATGGGCAGAGTGAAAGGACGATACAAACGCTTGAAGACATGCTACGAGCATGTGTTATTGATTTCGGAAACAGTTGGGATCGACATCTACCGTTAGCAGAATTTTCCTACAACAACAGCTACCATTCAAGCATTGAGATGGCGCCATTTGAAGCACTTTATGGTAGAAAGTGCAGGTCTCCGATTTTTTGGAGTGAAGTGGGGGATAGACAGATTACGGGTCCGGAGATTATACAAGAAACTACCGAGAAGATCATCCAAATTCAACAATGGTTGAAAACTGCCCAAAGTCGACAAAAGAGCTACGCTGACATTAAAAGAAAAGATATAGAATTTGAAATTGGAGAGATGGTCATGCTTAAAGTTGCACCTTGGAAAGGCGTTGTTCGATTTGGTAAATGAGGGAAATTAAATCCAAGGTATATTGGACCATTCAAGATTATTGATAGTGTCGGACCAGTAGCTTACCGACTTGAGTTACCTCAACAACTCGCGGCTGTACATAACACTTTCCACGTCTCGAATTTGAAGAAATGTTTTGCTAAAGAAGATCTCACTATTCCGTTAGATGAAATCTAAATCAACGAAAAACTTCAATTCATCGAAGAACCCGTCGAAATAATGGATCGTGAGGTTAAAAGACTTAAGCAAAACAAGATACCAATTGTTAAGGTTTGATGGAATGCTCGTAGAGGACCCGAGTTCACCTGGGAGCGTGAAGATCAGATGAAGAAGAAATACCCGCATCTATTTCTAGAAGATTCGTCAACACCTTCAACAGCTTAAAATTTCGGGACGAAATTTATTTAACGGGTAGGTACTGTAGTGACCCGAACTTTTCCATGTTTATATATATTAATTGAGATTGATATTTACATGATTAAATGTTTCCAACATGTTAAGCAATCAAACTTGTTAAGACTTGATTAATTGAAATATGTTTCATATAGACAATTGACCACCCAAGTTGACCGGCGATTCACGAACGTTAAAACTTGTAAAAACGACATGACGATATATATATGGATATACATATGGTTAACATGAGATTATGATAAGTAAGTATCTCCATAATTATATTAACAATAAGTTATATACATATAAACAAGACTACTAACTTAAGGATTTCGAAACGAGACATATATGTAACGATTATCGTTGTAACGACATTTAAATGTATATATATCATATTAAGATATATTAATATATCATAATATCATGATAATATAATAATTTAACATCTCATTAGATATAATAAACAATGGGTTAACAACATTAATTGAGATCGTTAACTTAAAGGTTTCAAAACAACACTTACATGTAACGACTAACGATGACTTACCGACTCAGTTAAAATGTATATACATGTAGTGTATTTAGATGTATTAAAATACTTTTGGAAGACTTCAAGACATATATCAAAACACTCATACTTAACGAAAATGGTTACAGTTACTTTCCCATTCTTTTCTTTCATCAAGAATTCTAGTCGTATTCTTACCCGTATTATACACAACTTCAAAACGTACTTACTATGGGTATATACCAATAGGAACTAGCATGGGATTCCACTCTTGATTATGTCATGTATGACTAATCAATTTTAACTTCTACCAAGAGCTAGTTAACTAACTAGAACTCCTTTTAACCCCACTCACCACTCACCAATTACCACTCATCATTCACTCCATTTCACTTCCAATTCTCTTTCTAATTCTCTCTCAACACACACACACGCACTATTATGAACATATTTTTCTAGTAGTAAATCATCATCTTCATCAAAAATCACTTCAAGAATCAAGCTATAATCATCATAGGAAGAACACTTCAAGAACACTTCAAAAATCCCTTCAAGTTTACTAATTTACTTCCAAGCTTTCTAATCCATTCCAAGTAATCATCTAAGATCAAGAAACCTTTGTTATATACAGTAGGTTATCTTTCTTATTCAAGGTAATATTCATATTCAAACTTTGATTCAATTTCTATAACTATAAACTATCTTAATTCGAGTAAAAATCTTACTTGAACTTGTTTTTGTGTCATGATCCTACTTCAAGAACTTTCAAGCCATCCAAGATCCTTTGAAGCTAGATCATTTATTGTCACTTCCAGTAGGTTTACCTACTAACCTTGAGGTAGTAATGATGTTCATAACATCATTCGATTCATATATATAAAACTATCTTATTCGAAGGTTTAAACTCGTAATCACTAGAACATAGTTTAGTTAATTCTAAACTTGTTCGCAAACAAAAGTTAATCCTTCTAACTTGACTTTTAAAATTAACTAAATACATGTTCTATATCTATATGATATGCTAACTTAATGATTTAAAACCTGGAAACACGAAAAACACCGTAAAACCGGATTTACGCCGTCGTAGTAACACCGCGGGCTGTTTTGGGTTAGTTAATTAAAAACTATGATAAACTTTGATTTAAAAGTTGTTATTCTGAGAAAATGATTTTTATTATGAACATGAAACTATATCCAAAAATTATGGTTAAACTCAAAGTGGAAGTATGTTTTCTAAAATGGTCATCTAGACGTCGTTCTTTCGACTGAAATGACTACCTTTACAAAAACGACTTGTAACTTATTTTTTCGACTATAAACCCATACTTGAGGCGAATTAGGGAACAGACACCCTAATTGACGCGAATCCTAAAGATAGATCTATCGAGCCCAACAAGCCCCATCCAAAGTACCGGATGCTTTAGTACTTCGAAATTTATATCATATCCGAAGGGTGTCCCGGAATGATGGGGATATTCTTATATATGCATCTTGTTAATGTCGGTTACCAGGTGTTCACCATATGAATGATTTTTATCTCTATGTATGGGATGTGTATTGAAATATGAAATCTTGTGGTCTATTATTATGATTTGATATATATAGGTTAAACCTATAACTCACCAACATTTTTGTTGACGTTTTAAGCATGTTTATTCTCAGGTGATTATTAAGAGCTTCCGTTGTCGCATACTTAAATAAGGACGAGATTTGGAGTCCATGCTTGTATGATATTGTGTAAAAACTGCATTCAAGAAACTTATTTTGTTGTAACATATTTGTATTGTAAACCATTATGTAATGGTCGTGTGTAAACATGATATTTTAGATTATCATTATTTGATAATCTACGTAAAGCTTTTTAAACCTTTATTGATGAAATAAAGGTTATGGTTTGTTTTAAAATGAATGCAGTCTTTGAAAAACGTCTCATATAGAGGTCAAAACCTCGCAACGAAATCAATTAATATGGAACGTTTTTAATCAATAAGAACGGGACATTTCAAGTTACACATCAATTTCAAGTCTAAGATTCGAATTTATAAACTTTTGGTTTTGGTTTAGTCGATTGAATCAAAGAAGAAGGAAGAATAAGAAACTGGAAATAACGGGTTAATTATAGTTGGTATGGGATATATTCAGAAAAACAGAAATAGACGGAGGGTTTAGAGTGTTGACGGGTAATGAGAAGTCGGGGGTTCGAACCCGGGCGTGGGCAGCTGTTTTTTTGAAAATCTTTGTGAGGCAGCTTCCTATTTGTTGTTGTTATTATCATTATTATTATTATTATTATTATTATTATTATTATTATTATTATTATTATTATTATTATTATTATTATTATTATTATTATTATTATTATTATTAGCTATTGTTAATATTACTAGTATTATAATTAGTATTAGTATTATAGTTAGTATTATTAATATAGTTATAGTATTATAACCATTATTATTATTATTATTATTATTATTATAAGTATTATTAACGTTATTATTATTATTAATTTAACATTTTAGTATTATTATCACCATTATGATTATGATTATTATTATTATTAATATTATTATTATTATTATTATTATTATTATTATTATTATGAAATTAATAAAAATTTGTTATTATTATCATTAATATTAAAGTTTGTATCATTTTATAATCATTAGTATTATTATTATTATTAATAACATATGTATTATTATTAATGTTATCATTATTATTAAAATGATTATTAGTATTGTTATTATTAAGATTATTATATTATCATTATTAACATTTTCACAAAAACTATTATTTTGTCATCATTAAAACTATTATTATTATTATTAAGCAATATCTATATTAATAGTATTAAAATAATTATAATTATGAAAATAAAAATTTAAAAGACATGGTCAAGATTAAAAGTATAAAAACTGAAGGTTATATAAAGATATATTTAATATACGCAACTTAACTATATTAATATCTCATAAACAAATAATGAAACTTATAAATTAATAAATTAATAAATAAAATAATTAATCATTAATAATAATATATATATTTATTCAAGTACATGAATATGTTTTAATACATATATGAATGATATAGGTTCGTGAATCCGAGGCCAACCCCACACTTGTTCAATGTCGTCATATGTATTTTTACTACAAAATACAGTATTGTGAGTTTCATTACTCCCTTTTTATATATATTTTTGGGACAGAGAATACATGCGCTGTTTTTATGAATGTTTTACGAAATATATACAAGTGATTGAAACTACATTCTATGATTGGATTATCGAAATCGAATATCACCCCTTTTTAGCTTGGTAACCTAATAATTAGGAAACGGGTATGGCCCCTAATTGATGCGAATCCTAAAGATAGATCTATGGACCTCGACAAGTCCCATCCGGGGTACGGATGCTTTAATACTTCGAGATTATTATTATTATACAGATGAGAGGTTCTGTTTGGGGATATTCTATGCATTAAAGTTAAGTCGGTTATCAAGCGTTCACCATATGAATGATTTTTAATTCGTAGGTTATGCGTACTATTTTGTACTCGGGTTACGTGTACAATAAAACATCCGAAATCTTGTGGTCTATTAAAATGATGAAAATGAATGATTATGTTAAACTAATGAACTCACCAACCTTTTGGTTGACACTTGAAAGTATGTTTATTCTCAGGTTTAAAAGAAATCTTCCGCTATGCATTTGCTCATTTTAAAGATATTACTTGGAGTCATTCATGGCATATTTCAAAAGACGTTGCATTCAAGTTGTTGAGTTCAATAAAGATTATTATTAAGTAAATGACAGATTAGGTCATTTATAGATTGGATATTATGAAATGGTATGCATGCCTGTCAACTTTCAATGAAATGAAAGTTTGTCTTTCAAAACGAATGCAATGTTTGTAAAATGTATCATATAGAGGTCAACTACCTCATAATGTAACCATATGTTATTGTATTCATCCTTATGGATTAGGACGGATCGCTTCATGTGGTATTATAGCGGTGATCTTAGCGAACCAGGTCTTGCATTAGTGTGTCTAACTGATAGTTGCTTAGATGCATTAGTGATTCTGGACTTCGACCGTGTCTGCATGTCAAAAGGTTTGCTTATCATTTTCTTGTCGGAAATTACCTGCTTATCATTCTTAGTCTAGACACATCTTACTGCATTTATTGCATGAATAGTGTATAGACAAAATTCATATCTTAGCGTATCTGCTAAATCATATCTTAGCGTATCTGTTATTGTAAACCTTGCCTGACATATTCCGTGAATTCCTCCGTAATCTATGAAATCTTTTGTTCTATATATATATATATATATATATATATATATATATATATATATATATATATATATATATATATATATATATTCTATGTCATTAGAATGCCATCCGATAGCCGAAAATATTTCATATCGAAAAATTCTTTATTCAATCGTACGAAATGGAATTCGCCACTAGCTCAAGCCCATCGGGTTCCGATATGGAGTTTCACTCGAGCTTCGAAGATAGTGTAACCGGAATGGATCAACCGACCAGTCATCATCAATTCTGAAAGAATTGAGGATGGATTAGTAGTCGAATTAATTAATGGAAATACGAAGAAGGCGATCCTTTCCACCAACCGAATTCACCTCTTTACGAAGAACCCGAAGCACTTACCGGTGAACCAATCCGAAACACCATTTTCACCCTCATTTCCCGAATATCTCGACACGATTATATTCTATCCACAATTCTAAACCTTATTCATCCACTCGTTCCGACTGACAATCATCCCGAAATAATGGAAGAAGTCAACGAGGTTTACGCTCGAGTAATCAATTTGGAAAACATGGTGCAAAACCTACTAGCTTCAGCAACTGCACCGGCAACACCAGTACCACCAACAACCCAAGTTTCAACATCACATGCCTCAACATCGCAATCTATACCTCGAGCATAATCTTCGTTCTACATCTTGTACTACATCGATTATCTTCGTCCTACTAACGTTCTACATCATTTATCTTCGTTCGGCATGGCGATTATGTAATCTCTAATGTTTTAGAGATTATATAATCTTGTTCTAATGGTAAATCAAATGAGTCTAATATCATATTGACTCATTAAATCCATGATTACATCTGAAGAAAATATATATGTATATATGTTTTCATAAAGATTGTAATTAAAAATTCTTTTGTACAAACCGTTAATGGTGAAAATATTTTAACGGGTAGGTAATACCCGAGGAATATTTAGATTTCACATTAATAAGTTACACTGTACACTCTTTCAAATCTGATTCAACAGTCATTTACTATCCTACTTACATCCACAGATATACGAATCCGTTCACCACAGAATAACCATTTTCATTCAATTTCATATTTGGATTTTGACTTATCAGAATCCAACAAGTGGCATAATGAAGAAAATATTGGACAAAAAAATAAAATTTGTTAGAAACAAACAAAGTAACTATGAGAAATTTTGTTAAGAATCCACGCTAACAAAATCCTAGCTAACTGTTCCTAGCTAACTGTTAATTCCTTATTACATTTATTTATCCCAATTTATTTATCACAATATTAATTCTCGCAATTTTATTTATTGTCATTTAATTTCTGTTATTTACTTTACGCACTTTAAATATCGTCGGATAAATCGGGATACATATACAATGTTTTGACATATCATATCCACGTCATCTATATATATTATTTGGAATAACCATAGACACTCTATATGCGGTAATGTTTGAGTTAGCTATACAGGGTTGAGGTTGATTCTCAAATAATATATATACTTTGAGTTGTGATCGAGTCTGAGACATGTATACAATGGGTCACGCTACGTATTAATTAATTCGAATATTATATATATGAGTTATTGAATTACTAACTGTGGACTACCAACATTGGACAATTAAAATGAATTAAAATATTGATTATAACATATGAAACTAAACATTTCTTCAAGTTTACCACTTGACTTCATCTTAAACCTCATTTGTATCTTGACGATTACAATCTGCGTTCAAACCTTTCATGATTCTTGAAGACACCTCAATTGAGAGGATGAACCAACCGCATTTCATCTACGGAAGGAAAGATTTATGCATATAGTTATGCACCTGAAAAACTCTCAGAAACTAAGTAAACGTTTAACACATAGCTATTCTAATTCCTTTAGCGTTATTATTACCGAAAATAACATTGCAACTCCTGTTCGAGATAGCCAATTTTGTCACAGCTCCAACAAATCAACTTTGACTTTCACTCGAATTAGCCTTGTTATAACCTCGATATATAAGTTTGCCTTTCGTCATCGTTACCGGGGAACCATTTATATTCCACCACATTAGCAGTAACCTTACCAGCAACTTCATTACTCATTAATTTAAATCTCTCCGAAAAATCACTATATTTATTCATTGAAACCCTATCACGAACTCAACTGCATCTTGTAACAAGAATTGCCATACCAGGTATAGGAATCAGCAATCAGTATTTTGGATTTCGCAACGTTTCTACATCAACCGTTATATGTATACATATAACATCTATCTCTTAAAATTTTGATCTTCCATTCTGAAATTCTGAAAAGCACTCAGTCTACGAATCAATACTCCAAATTTTGAAAGAAAAAAAAGCTGAATGAAGCAGCAGAAACTGTAGGCAGTCGTATACGACCTTAACCGTCGAAAGTTTGATAATAAAGAATTGTATGTTGGCAAAGCTCAGAAATGTTGGTATTGAAAAACGAATTGAGCAAACCATGAAGGAGGCTATGGATAAATCACAAAGACTAAACATGCCTTCAAAGAATCCAAATGATTCGGTATCTGCTGAAGTTATTAACGAATACCTTGCTTTTGACTCTAAACTTTTACGGACGATTCTTCATCATTCGTCGATATTAGAAATTCTATGATATCATCGTATCTTTTATTATAAATATCTTCTATATTTCTAAAAATATTATCATAACTATTCTTATCTGAAATCATTTATCTCCTCGCAAAATCAGTGTTACATCAAAAAGGAAACTATTTTAGTTTCTAAATTCAGAAAAATTCGAATTTAAAATATGAATGTTTTTGAAGTAGTGTTGGGAACTGAAGCATGAGTTAGTATAATATAATGACACTTGATCAACTATATTACAGTAAGTCATGCTGAGTTTCTAAATGGAACGTGATGATTCACAGACCATAACGTCATCATGTGCCATGTTACACGATTCTTACATTCTATCTAACCTCTAAACATATCAAGAACATATTATCTTGATATCTTTTCCCTTGAATTCAGAAAATCAACCGTGACTACGTCACCGGTTAAGACGAACCTGCATTTAATCATTTCACTCTTTTGTGATAGCTTCACTCGTACTCTTCACATAAATGAATCGTTTTATCCATATTACTCACTAATGATAAAAACTCTAATTTCTAGCTCGTATATGTCATGAAAACATACTTATTGTTAGTCATGACCATCCTAATCAAATTTCAGGACGAAATTTCTTTAACGGGTAGGTACTGTGACAACCCGGAAATTTCTGATCAAATTTAAACTTAATCCTTATATGAATTCGACATGATAATCAAAGTCTGTTAAGTTGGGTCTCAAAATTTTTGAACTGTTTTAATATATCCATTTAACCATTAACTACTCTCGACGATTCACGAACTATTGTCTGTAAATAAATAGGTAAATATATAAATATAAATATAAGAACATATATAATATTTTGAATAAATAAGATACACTTTAATTTATTAGAATTAAAAATGTAAAATAATAAACAAAATAATTTAGTACAATTAAAAAGAATATATATACAAACATATACATGATATTATTATAAATCTATATGTATATATATGATTTCAATAAATAATATATACAATAAATATTCAATATAAAATAAATGTTATCATAGGATATATAATACAATTATTAAAAATTACATAGCTAATAAGATATAATATTAAACTTACTTACAAATAAAAATATAATTGATATATATTATTATTACTTTAAATATTTAAAGTAATATTAGTATTATTGATATTATTATATATAGCATATAGATATGAAATTTGATATGTAAAAATTGCTATATCATTTTAATATAATTATTATCATTAATAATATTAATATTATTATAATTAGTATTATTATTATTACTATTAATAACATTATTATTATTGTCATTTTTATTATTATTGATTATTATTAAATTTATTGAAATTATCATTGTTATTATTAATATCATCATATTATTATTATTATTATTATTATTATTATTATTATTATTATTATTATTATTATTATTATTATTATTATTATTATTATTATTATTATTATTATTATTATTATTATTATTATTATTATTATTATTATTATTATTATTATTATCATTATTTTTAAATGTGTTATTAGTATTATCTCATAAATAATATTATGATTATGATTATTAACATAATTATTATGAATTAGTATTGTTATTATTACTAAAAATTATTATCTTCATTTAAAGTTATCATTATTTTCATGATTTTATTATTTTTATCATTATTATTATTATTAATAGTATTATTTTATTAATATTATTATTATAAATTTTACTAAGGATATTAAAAGTATTATTATTATTTATATAATTATATTTAATAATTATTAATATTAATTATATATATAAATATATATATATATATATATATATATATATATATATATATATATATATATATATATATATATATATATATATATATATATATATATATATATATATATATATATATATATATATATATATATATATATATATATATATATATATATATATAAAGTCAAGAAAGCTTGTACGATTCAGTTTGATGTAGCTCTCATTCTGTAGTTAAACTTTGTTTCTGTCGCTAATCTCGATCACAATTCACACAAAATAATAAGGATCAGTTTCGTGTCATTCTCAGCTTTTTATTTTTTTTATTTTTTTCCTGGCCAGCTTGATCTTTCCTGTCGAGAATCAGTCCTTTATATACGAATGAATTATTTAATATTGTTAATCAATTCACTCAATTACCCACTCTCATTATCAGTTATACACTCTCTTAACCTTCATTAATCGATAAAAAAAAAAAAAGAAAGAAAATTGATAAACAGGCGCAGCAGGTACCCTGTTCGTGTCCATTTTTATTAATAGCCCAATTTCGAATCAATTTCAAAAATGTAAAAATGCAGATGTATTATGAATCTTTTAGTGAATCTGTATGCAAAGTTTCAGCTTTCAATTATTCGAATTGAGTTCGAATTCAAGAGTCAAAGTTCTAGTTCGAAAAGTCAAAGACATTGTTTATCGTAAAATTAGTTTTCGTTTTGATGCTTTATGTTAAATTGTTGAATTGGAAAGTTTATATGAGTGAAATACAACCTATTTAATTTTGTAAAAATTGTCCAAAACGTTTTTAAAATCAAAATCAAGTTTATGGTTTTGTTGTGTTCGTGAACTGATACAGCAGGCTATTTTATATTTATGTATTTTATTTTGATTGTTTGATTTAACAAAAGTATCCTAGTTAGGTTAGTTACACATCAATTTCAAGTCTAAGATTCGAATTTAAAAACTTTTGGTTTTGGTTAGTCGATTGAATCAAAGAAGAAGGAAGAATAAGAAACTGGAAATAACGGGTTAATTATAGTTGGTATGGGATATATTCAGAAAACAGAAATAGACGGATGGTTTAGAGTGTTGACGGGTAACGAGAAGTCGGGGGTTCGAGCCCGGCAGTGGGCAGCTGTTTTTTTGAAAATCTTTGTGAGGTAGCTTCCTATTTGTTGTTATTATTATTATTATTATTATTATTATTATTATTATTATTATTATTATTATTATTATTATTATTATTATTATTATTATTATTATTATTATTATTATTATTATTATTATTATAGGTATTATAACCATTATTATTATTATTATAAGTATTATTAACGTTATTATTATTATTATTAATTTAACATTTTAGTATTATTATCACCATTATGATTATGATGATTATTATTATTATTATGAAAGTAATAAAAATTTGTTATTATTATCATTAATATTAAAGTTTGTATCATTTTATAATCATTAGTATTATTATTATTAATAACATAAGTATTATTATTAATGTTATCATTATTATTAAAATGATTATTAGTATTGTTATTATTAAGATTATTATATTATCATTATTAAAATTTTCACAAAAACTATTATTTTGTCATCACTAAAACTATTATTATTATTATCAAGCAATATCTATATTAATAGTATTAAAATAATTATAATTATGAAAATAAAAATTTAAAAGACATGGTCAAGATTAAAAGTATAAAAACTGAAGGTTATATAAAGATATATTTAATATACGCAACTTAACTATATTAATATCTCATAAACAAATAATGAAACTTATAAATTAATAAATTAATAAATAAAATAATTGCATCATTAATAATATATATATATATATATATATATATATATATATATATATATATATATATATATATATATATATATATATATATATATATATATATATATATATATATATTTATTCAAGTACATGAATATGTTTCATATATGAATGATATAGGTTCGTGAATCCGAGGCCAACCCCACACTTGTTCAATATCGTCATATGTATTTTTACTACAAAATACAGTATTGTGAGTTTCATTACTCCCTTTTTATATATATTTTTGGGACTGAGAATACATGCGCTATTTTTATGAATGTTTTACGAAATAGATACAAGTGATCGAAACTACATTCTGTGGTTGGATTATCGAAATCGAATATCACCCCTTTTTAGCTTGGTAACCTAATAATTAGGAAACGGGTATGGCCCCTAATTGACGCGAATCCTAAAGATAGATCTATTGACCTCGACAAGTCCCATCTGGGGTACGGATGCTTTAATACTTCGAGATTTTTATTATTATACAGACGAGAGGTTCTGTTTGGGGATATTTTATGCATTAAAGTTAAGTCAGTTATCAAGCGTTCACCATATGAATGATTTTTAATTCGCAGGTTATGCGTACTATTTTGTACTCGGGTTACGTGTACAATAAAACATCCGAAATCTTGTGGTCTATTAAAATGATGAAAATGAATGTTATGTTAAACTAATGAACTCACCAACCTTTTGGTTGACATTTGAAAGCATGTTTATTCTCAGGTTTAAAAGAAATCTTCTGCTGTGCATTCGCTCATTTTAAAGATATTACTTGGAGTCATTCATGACATATTTCAAAAGACGTTGCATTCAAGTTGTTGAGTTCAATAAAGATTATTATTAAGTAAATGACAGATTAGGTCATTTATAGATTGGATATTATGAAATGGTATGCATGCCTGTCAACTTTCAATGAAATGAAAGTTTGTCTTTCAAAACGAATGCAATGTTTGTAAAATGTATCATATAGAGGTCAAATACCTCGCAATGTAACCATATGTTGTTGTATTTGTCCTTATGGATTAGGAAGGGTCGCTTCAAATTCTTTGAAAAATTTAGCGCAGTTTGGCATTTCTACTAAAGCATCTACTAGTCATACATTCAAATGCGGATTCTTAATAATATCCCAATACTTAGCGAATTGCGCTTCTTGATTTTCCTTCCTAAGCCTACCTGGAAAAGGTATGCAGGCTCGCGGAATAATTTCTAGAGCTTTAGGAGAGATAGGTTCCGGTGGATTGACAACTGGGTCAATTGGCACAAGTTCCGTATCGGAAAAATCTTGTATGGGTATATTAACAGTTGTTTCCTTCTCACCTCTAGTTACTACTAGGGCATCAAACTCACTACACTCTGTTTCAACTTTAGTGGTTAATCGTTTAAGAGTAAGCTGAAAATTGGTTATTAATTCTTCAAAAGTCTTTATCAAAGCATCAAACTTATTCTGGCATTCTATGACTTGAAGGTTTATCATGTATTGCTTTTCCATAAATTTGACTAAAGTTTCCTTAGAGTGGAGAGTAGGTTGGTGTAATGGGAAGATTATGTTAGAGTCCGAGCTATTCTGCTTTTTATATGCCCATCTAGGGTAAGGATACCTTAGATTGGTTCTAGTAGCATCGGGACTTTTAGGAATTAGTGAACCTTGAAGAGTGAGGGTGAGATCTTGTAACCTGGTTTCTAGCATTTTAACCGTTTGAGTGAAGATGTCATCCTTCTCAGCAGCTTCATAGCTCCAATCTTCCTATTGTGCAGCTATTGTTTCTAAAAGATTTCATGCTTCGTCTGCTGTCTGTGACATGAAATTGCCTTGCGAGGCTGTAACGACCCAAACCAATAACCAACCGAACGCGCGAAAGAAATTTTATTTTTTTTTATTCAGAATAGTGCGCCACGCACACCACCTCAGGGTGCGCGGCGCGCACAGTCCAATTTCAGTTCTATCCGGTTTTGTCCATTTTCAAATAAAGATCCCCCACTTCCCGACATATTTAGACGAAATGCTTTTCACAACACGATATAATAGTTAAAACTCACACGATTCAATAATAAAATAAGTTTTACGAAACCGGGCCTACATATGCCGTAATACGAGTTTCATATACAAGTTTGAGTTTCTACCACACTAGTTTAAATTCCAAACGACAATATGAGCATGGTGTTTGGGGTTAAACTACCCAAATCTCGGTCGAAATCCAAAAGCTATAATATCCAAAAGCGTCCCCTAACAAAAAGGGCGGGATCTCCAATCCGTACGAATGCCCTTACCCTTGTCTCCGCCGGAGCCTATAAAAAGATAAACAACGAGAGGGTAAGCAAAGCTTAGTGAATGCAATAATTATACCTATATATATATATAATATACCTACTTGCAATCACTTAGACATATACCGCATACACGCTAGCAATACAATTAGCATACCATCTCAAGTACAAAGCTAATAATCTCCAACAAACCGCTACTAGCGTAATCAATAACATATAATCGACATAATACAATATGCTACAAAACAATACACAACCATGGTTAACCATCCTCGCGTCATGGTGCTACCGGCTCTTTGGTGCACACCATACGCATTGGTTATGATGCTACCGGCTCTTTGGTGCACACCATATGCATCAGTTATGATGCTACCTACTCTTTGGTTCACATCACAACCCGAGTCATACTCTCGTTAAAGTGATATCGGCTCTTTGGTTCACACTCTAACAACTCATGCCGTAGTGCTACCGGCTCTTTGGTTCACACTACAACACACGTACTATGACGCCACTGACTCTTTGGTTCACACCATAGCACAAACGCACATACTATGGCACTAGCGGCTCTTTGGTTCATACCATAGCATACAAATAAATACATTATATACATACGCATATAATCATTCCACTCACCTTAACAATTTGGTAACAGTTTTATACTTCCGCAAGCTTCAAAGCAAAGTACCTAATATAATAAGTACTTCAATCAATGCACAAACTAGTTGGACTAAATACCAACAATTCACTCATGTGCATTAAATGACTTAAATGCATTAAATGCCCCATTTTCACCAAAACCGCCCATTTGAGGTCAAGACCATCATTAACCACTAAAAGCTAGTGCTTAAGGTCCAACACACTAACTAATACACATTTAGGGTATTTCATACCCTTCTTTCCCCACTAGGTCAATCGTTACTCTTTTGACCATTTTAAAGCCAACACACCCATTTCGGGTCATCCACAACCCACATAATAACCATTCATTTTATTAACTAGGTGTGCTAGTAATTAACTAACCAATTATGACTTATAAACTCATTTATCATTTCAAAACCCTAGGTTAGTCATTCTTGAGTCCTCATGACTCAATCTTACCCAAGAACACCCAAAATCATCAAATATGGGTTTTATGTTCTTCATTTACCCAAACCCTAACCTTTACATAAAATCAAAGTAACGAAATTAAAGTTAGAACATACCACTACAACTAAAACGTAGTGAGAGAGGAGATGAACAACTTTATAACTCGAGCTAAGACCCAAAACTAGCTCCTTCTTCCTTTGCTTAAACTTTCTCACACAAGAATCTCTCTCTCTCTCTCTCTCTAAAATTGAAGTGGAAAAGGATAAGGTTGGTGATAATGGAGTTATGACTCACCCTAAACTGATCTGGTAGCCTTTAAAATGTCCCCAAGTGAAATTACCAAAAAGCCCATCAAAATATCTGATTAAAACAAGCAGAACCCGGCTACAGTGGAGAGTGCGCCACGCGCACCATTAGGTGTGCGCTGAGCGCACCTTGCCCAGTTCAGCTTCTGACCTCAGTTTAAATACATAACATCACCCACACTTCATGTGCTCTATTTACAGCTCTGTATAATAAATATTTAGGGTCTTACAACTCTCCCCCACTAGAATCGGAGCGCGTCCTCGTGATCCAAGCTGCATGACAAGAGGGAAGATAAACTAACACAAGCTCTTCGGGCTCCCAAGTGAACTCGGAACCTTTACTACGACGCCATTGAACTTTAAAAGTCCTAACCTCTTTATTTCTCAACCTTTTGACCTTCTCATCGAGTATAGCAATCTGCACCTCAATATACTCTAACTTATTGTTTAGCTCAATCTCATCTAAAGGTACCCAAGATGAATCATCCGCAAGACACTTACGGAGATGGGAAACATGAAATGTATTATGGATCCCCGCAAGCTCTTCGGGTAATTCCAAATGATTCGTAACTTCACCAACCCGAGCTAAAATTTTAAAAGGACCAATAAACCGAGGAGCTAACTTTTCCAGTTTTCGAAACCGAATAATACCCTTCCATGGCAAAAACTTACGCATCACCATGTCACCTTCTTGGAATTCGATCATTCGCCTACGTTTGTCAGCATACGACTTTTGTCTATCTTGAGCCTTTTTCAAATGAGCCTGAATCATATCAATCTTGCTATTCGTCTCTAAGACCAAATCGGTACTCCTGATTTCTCTTTGACCAACTTCACCCCAACAAATCGGAGTTCGGCATCTACGCCCATAGAGCATCTCGTAAGGAGGCATCCCGATACTAGTATGATAACTATTATTGTACGAGAATTCCACCAAAGGTAAGTACTCATCCCAACTACCCCCGAAATCAATAATACACGCCCGTAACATATCCTCCAAAGTTTGATTCGTACGTTCGGTTTGACCGTCCATTTCAGGATGATACGCCGTGCTCAATTTCAATTGTGTACCCATATCTTCATGAAACTTCTCCCAAAACCGAGATGTGAAATGAGTATATCGATCCGAAATAATAGATATAGGAACCCCGTGTCTCGATATCACTTCCTTGATGAACAACTTTGCCAAGGTCTCTGACGATATCGCTTCCTGAATGGGAAGAAACAAGGCACTTTTCGTCAATCGATCAACTATCACCCAAATCGAATCAAATTGGGTTCTCGCCGTCTTTGGTAGCTTTGTGATGAAATCCATGGTAATGTGCTCCCATTTCCATTTCAGGATTTCTAACGGTTGTAACTTACCATACGGCTTTTGATGTTCGTCTTTCACTTGCAAACACTTGACGCATTGTTCAACATACTTAACAACATCACGTTTCATGCCCTGCCACCAATACTCTTTCCTCAAATCAAGATACATTTTCGTCGCCCCCGGATGAATAGAATACTTTGACTTATGTGCTTCATCAAGTAGCACTCGTCGATGATCACCCATTTTAGGCACCCACACTCTTCCTTGAAAAGATAACAAACCATGCGGACCTAAGGTAACAAACTTCGTTTGTCCCACGATTCGTTCCTCATGCTTATTGTTAACAAAAGCTTCGATTTGAGTCTCGCCAAGCTTTACAAGAAATTCTTTAGTAATAATCATACGTAACAATCCCAATCGTAACACCGGGTGATAACTCTTTCGACTTAACGCATCCGCGACCACATTCGCCTTGCCCGGATGATAAAGTATTTCACAATCATAGTCTTTTACCATATCCATCCACCTACGTTGACAATAATTCAAATCTCTTTGAACAAAAATATGTTTCAAACTCTTGTGATCTGAATAAATCGTACACTTGACACCATACAAGTAATGGCGTCAAATTTTCAACGCATGCACAACCGCCGGCAACTCAAGATCATGAGTCGGATATCTCGTTTCGTGTTCCTTTAATTGTCGAGAGGCATAATCGATGACTTTACCCCTTTGCATTAGAACACACCCGAGCCCATTTAGAGAAGCATCACAATAAATCGTCATGTCTTCTACACCTTCCGGAAACACTAACACCGGAGCTTGACATAACTTCTCTTTTAACAATTGAAAAGCAATTTCTTGCTCGTTCTCCTAATTAAATCTTGAGTTCTTTCTCGTCAATTTAGTCAATGGAGAAGCGATCTTAGAAAAGTCTTGGATAAACCGACGATAATAACCGGCCAATCCGAGAAAACTTTGGATTTCCGTAGGCGTAGTCGGTCGTCCCCAACTCTTTACTGTCTCTATCTTCCCCGGATCTACTTGAATACCATCTTTGTTCACAATGTGGCCAAGGAATTGAACTTCCCTTAGCAAAAATTCACATTTGGAGAATTTAGCATACAACTTCTCCTTCCACAAAGTCTTTAACACACACCGCAAATGAAGTTCATGTTCTTTCATACTGTTCGAATAGACAAGTATGTTGTCAATGAACACAATTACCGACTTGTCCAACATAGGTTGGCACACTCGGTTCATAAGATCCATTAATGCCGCCGGTGCATTCGTAAGACCAAAAGGCATAACTACGAATTCAAAATGCCCATAACGCTTTCGAAAAGCCGTTTTCTTGATATCTTCCTCACGGACCCGAATTTCGTGAAAGCCGGACCGTAGGTCGATTTTAGAGAAATACGTTGCACCTTAGAGTTGGTCAAACAAATCGTCAATCCTAGGCAACGGATAACGATTCTTGATCGTCACTTTGTTCAACTCCCGATAATCGATGCACATCCGCATACTACTATCCTTCTTCTTCACGAATAAAATCGGAGCGCCCTATGGCGAAGCACTCGGTCGAATAAAACCCTTTTCAAGTAATTCTTGGGTTTGATTTAACAACTCTTGCATTTTCGTTGGGGCTAAACGACAAGGAGTTTTAGCAATGGGGGTAGCCCCCGGAACCAACTCAATGCGAAATTCAACTTGTCTTTCCGCCGGAACACCCGGTAACTCATCCGGAAAAACGTCTTCACATTCACTTACCACCGGAATTTCACAAATAGATGGTGGCTCATCTCGAGTATCAAAAACATGAGCAAGAAAAGCCATGCCACCACTAACAAGGAAACGACGTACCCGTGCAAAAGTGCATATCGGCACAAGTCTTCTTCGCTTATCGCCATGAATAATTAACTCTCCCCCACTAGGGGTTTTCACACGAATAGATTTTTCATGGCATGCAATATCGGCTCTATTATGATCGAGCCAATCCATACCAACCACGATATCAAAATCACCCAAAGTCATCGGAACGAGATCGATTTTAAAGTTTTCGACACCAAACACAGCATTACAATTTTTACACACATCAACCACTAGCATCGTCTTGCCATCCGCTATTTCAACATCTATCGGACGATTTAACTTAGCTAACGGTTTATTAAGTTTAGGCACAAATTTTGGTGACACAAACGACAAGTTTGTACCACTATCAAAGAGTATCCTTGCCGGATTAGAATTAACCATAAAAGTACCTGAGACAACTTCGTTAGATTGCTTGGCTTCCTCATTGGTCATCAAATAATTGCAACCCCTAGCCGTACCCACCGCCTTCTCTAGCCGCTTAACATTATCGTTGCGCAAATCGGAACACTCTGTCCTCTTGTGCCCTTCTTTATTACAATTAAAACAAACGATTTTGTTGGAAGATGAGTTCGTACAATCACGGGCCAAGTGCCCTTGTCGACCACAATTGTAGCACGTGGGTTCAAAACCCTTAGAAGCCCCATTTCTCACACTACCGACGCTCTCAGTCACACTCTTGCTCTTCTTGTTCGAGAGGCTAGTAGCTTCAAATTTTCGTTTCCCAAAGGTGAAGTCATTCTTTCTTGGAGCAAGCGACTCAAAACCCTTAGCGATATCAAACAATTCATCAAAAGTCTTCGCCGAGTTCCTACTAATCCTTTCTTGATAGTTATCATTCAAGGTTCGATAGAAATCTTCTTTCAACATATGATCATTCCCGTCATACTCCGGGCAAAATTGGGTCTTTGATAAGAAAGTGGACTTGAGAGTGTTCAAATCCATTGACCCTTGCCTTAAAGTACGTAACTCCTCCTTAAGTTTTGAAAGATCGGCCGAAGTTTGATACTCCATGAAAAATTCTTCTTTAAACTCGTCCCACGTCAAACTCATACTTTGTTCTTTGCCATAAAGTCGGATTTTCGCGTCCCACCACAACTTAACATCACCCCTCATCATGCTACTACCAAACCTCGTCTTTTTATCAAGAGGGCACTCACTAGTACGAAAGGCCCCCTCCATATCGGAGATCCATCGAGCACTCTTGAGTGGGTCTCGCTCACCTTTAAAGGTGGGAGGTTGAGCATCTTTGAAGTTTTTATATTGGAAGTCTCGCCTTCCAGCGTTATCCTCTTTAAGAACAATCTTAACTTGTTCCTTGACTAGATTGACTACTTGTTTGTCAATCGAATCCAAGAACATCTTCTTAACATCCTCTAAGAAGGCCGCATGACGCCTTTTCATAATGGCCTCAACCTTGGCCGTAAACTCGACATCCTCGCTCGTACCCCCTTCATTGTTCTCGGGTCCGTTTCTTGTCTTCATACTATAAAACGGAAAAGATTAAGCAACGAAACGAAATGACTTAACACATATGTATATACATACACACCATACTACCCCATCTTGCTCAACAATCGTCGTACATCGCTTGTTTGACACGATTTGAACCCGTAACAATGGTAGCTAAACATTGTTACGCGAGCACGTCGCATTAACTTGCTAGTACAACGTCTATCGCGCTTGATGATTGCTAACACAACACAAAACAATTAGCGCAAGGTTAGTTCACATAAACCTAAGCACTAATCAACTCCCGGTCTGACCCGTCTCCTACAAGTCCGGCATAAAGTGCATACATAAATAAATCTAAGTCTAGGCACCTATCTCAAGTCGCCTAAATCCCTTAGACCATGCTCTGATACCACTTGTAACGACCTAAACCAATAACCAACCGAATGCGTGAAAGAAATTTTTTTTATTCAGAATAGTGCGCCATGCGCACCACCTCAAGGTGCGCGGCGCGCACAGTCCAATTTCAGTTCTGTCCGGTTTTGTCCATTTTCAAATAAAGATCCCCCACTTCCCGACATATTTAGACGAAACGCTTTACACAACACGATATAATAGTTAAAACTCACACGATTCAATAATAAAATAAGTTTTACGAAACCGGGCCCATATATGCCGTAATACGAGTTTCATACAAAAGTTTGAGTTTCGACCACACTAGAATAAATTCCAAACGACACTATGAGCATGGTGTTTGGGGTTAAACTACCCAAATCTCGGTCGAACTCCAAAAGCTATAATATCCAAAAGCGTCCCCTAACAAAAAGGGCAGGATCTCTAATCCGTACGAATGCCCTTACTCTTGTCTCCGTCGGAGCCTATAAAAAGATAAACAATAAAGCTTAGTGAATGCAATAATTATACCCATATATATATATAATATACCTACTTGCAATCACTTACACATATACCGCATACACGCTAGCAATACAATTAGCATACCATCTCAAGTACAAAGCTAATAATCTCCAACAAACCGCTACTAGCATAATCAATAACATATAATCGACATAATACAATATGCTACAAAACAATACACAACCATGGTTAACCATCCTCGCGTCATGGTGCTACCGGCTCTTTGGTGCACACCATACGCATCGGTTATGATGCTACCGACTCTTTGGTGCACACCAGACGCATCGGTTATGATGCTACCGGCTCTTTGGTTCACATCACAACCCGAGTCATACTCGCGTTAAAGTGCTACCGGCTCTTTAGTTCACACTCTAACAACTCGTGCCTTAGTGCTACCGGCTCTTTGGTTCACACTACAACACACGTACTATGACGATACCAGCTCTTTGGTTCACATCATAGCACAAACGCACATACTATGGCACTACCGGCTCTTTGGTTCATACCATAGCATACAAATAAATACATTATATACATACGCATATAATCATTCCACTCACCTTAACAATTTGGTGACGGTTTTATACTTCCGCAAGCTTCAAAGCAAAGTACCTAATATAATAAGTACTTCAATCAACGTACAAGGTAGTTGGACTAAATACCAACAACTCACTCATGTGCATTAAATGACTTAAATGCATTAAATGCCCCATTTTCACCAAAACCGCCCATTTGAGGTCAAGACCATCATTAACCACTAAAAGCTAGTGCTTAAGGTCCAACACACTAACTAATAAACATTTAGGGTATTTCATACCCTTCTTTCCCCACTAGGTCAATCGTTACTCTTTTGACCATTTTAAAGACAACACACCCATTTCGTGTCATCCACAACCCACATAATAACCATTCATTTTATTAACTAGGTGTGCTAGTAATTAACTAACCAATTATGACTCATAAACTCATTTATCATTTCAAAACCCTAGGTTAGTCATTCTTGAGTCCTCATGACTCAATCTTACTCAAGAACACCCAAAATCATCAAATATGGGTTTTATGTTCTTCATTTACCCAAACCCTAAGCCTTACACAAAATCAAAGTAAGATAATTAAAGTTAAAACATACCACTACAACCAAAATGTAGCTAGAGAGGAGATGAACAACTTTATAACTCGAGCTAAGACCCAAAACTAGCTCCTTCTTCCTTTGCTTGAACTTTCTCACACAAGAATCTCTTTCTCTCTCTCTCTCTCTCTCTTTAAAATTGAAGTGGAAAAGGATAAGGTTGGTGATAATGGAGTTATGACTCACCCCAAACTGATCTGGTAGCCTTTAAATCGTCCCCAAGTGAAATTACCAAAAAACCCATCAAAATATCTGATTAAAACCAGCAGAACCTGGCTACAGTGGAGAGTGTGCCACGCGCACCATTAGGTGTGCGCTGAGTGTACCTTGCCCAGTTCAGCTTCTGACCTCAGTTTAAATACACAACATCACCCACACTTCATGTACTCTATTTACAGCTCTTTACAATAAATATTTAGGGTCTTACAAAGGCCATGTCTAGGAGAGACTTATCATCCGTGGTCAAACCATTGTAAAGTGTGCATATTATGTCTTCCTGACTTAACGAATGATTCGGACATTTTTTAAGCATCACCTTTACTCTATTCCATGCTAGACGCAACGACTCGTGTTTTTTTTTTAGAAAAGTTTGTGATGTCATTTCTTAAACAGGTTTGTATGGAAGGTGGATAAAATTTGTTTAAAAACTTTGTGGCTAAGTCCTCCCATGAATATATTGAATTTAGTTTAAGCTCATCAAACCATGTTAAAGCATGTGTAGACAAAGAATATTGGAAAATGTGAAGTTTCAAAATGTTTTTCTCATTTTCTTCCTTCTTAAAAGAGTTAACCAGACTGATAAATTTATTTAGGTGAAAGTTTGGATCGTCAGTCGGAAATCCTTGAAATTTACAGATCATTTTGACCAATTTGATCATATGTGAACTGATTTCAGGAATTCCTTCAGTTCCTATGGTGATTGGTCCTCCTCTTTCTTCTAAGCATGACTTTTGCATAGAAGCAATGGTGATTTGTTGTTCCATTTTTTTTAGATTTTCGGTTTAAAAGACTAGAAAAGTAACTTTTAGAAAATATTAATTAACTAAAAGGATCGATAATTTAATAACAACAATTATTCTTGAAATTCGGTCGCTAACCTTATCGGATATTCCAATTGATAGGATTTCTTACAGATTACTTTGTACCTAGGTGGTCAGATCGACTACGGAAAGGCAGGATCCTTTTGATTCCAATATAATTGGAGACTGTTCGAAAAATCCAACAACCAAGTCCGTGTATAATTGTCTTTCTTTGACACCACCAAATAATACTTTTGTCTGTTTAAAATCTTCCTCAATCAAAATATTCGATTCCCCGGCAGTGGCGCCAAAAACTTGTTATACCTATGATATGACTCAAATGGACGGTTTTATTTATGTGGAGTCGTTAGGCTGCAAGGCATCAGAATCAGCTATCAAGAGGGAGAACATTGGTTTATTATTTATATTTTGTGGGGCCTAAATTTACTTTTAACTTTATATGGTAGAAGGTGTAAGTTAACCTAGGGTCGTGATTTTGAATAGTTTAATGAATTGAAGATCAAGTGGATAACTGTCTTTGGTTAAATTACCTAGATTAAAGATAGTAGTTGGTTTTAAGCTAATAGTCCTAATTACGGAAAAGTAAAGGTGATGAAACGATATCCGGAGTATGCAGATCAGGGAAATGTTGACCAAGATATCGGTTTGGGTTAGGGAAAGGTAATTATATTTATATTTAAGCTATGATTAGAATAGTGTAGATCTAGTTGGATGAGCCAATTACACAGACCTACTTATCTCTAGACTCTCGGAGTTCTCGTTGAGTAGTGAAAAGTATGTCATTTGGTTGTATAATTGAAAGGTAACTATATCTCGTAGGTTATCCTAAGTAAAGTACTAGGTTTATTAGTAAGTTGAGTTCTAATCTTAACCATCGTTATCAGTTTTGGTAATCTGAATAATAATGTGTTGTGTTGAGTGAACACTGATCACAAACGGAAGGAGTCCGTCGGGTTAAGTTGACAAAACTTTGATGTAAACTAACAACCATTTCATCATACTAGTGATATCATACCAATCTAAACATTATACAACATTACAATTGATATACCGAAAGTAAAGCAGATAGAAACCTAATAGATACCTAAACAGTTGTTATGACTTAATCTTAGGGCAACAATCAGACAAGAATATGAAATAGGTTTGGGTCACACAGTTAAAGCACTAACTTGATCTTTATAGCTCCTAAGAGGTCTCTTTGGAATAATCAATAAGCATACTAGGTCATTCATGTCTCAATTTCTAAGTTCCGTGTCCTAAAAGCGCATTAGATGCCTCCCGGGAACTCCGGCCATACCGAGTTCATAGAATATTCAGATATAGTATAACTAGGGGTCTTAATTTTAATGACCCATTCATATCGATTATAAACAATTCACAATAGTTGATTACATCGCGAGGTACTTGACCTCTATATTATACATTTTACAAACATTGCATTCGTTTTTAAAAGACAAACTTTCTTTACATCGAAAGTTGACGGCATGCATACCATTTCATAATATATTCTACTATAATTGAGTTAATAATAACCTTGATGAACTCAACGACTCGAATGCAACGTCTTTTGAAATATGTCATGAATGACTCCAAGTAATATCTCTAAAATGAGCAAATGCACAGCGGAAGATTTCTTTCATACCTGAAAATAAACATGCTTTAAAGTGTCAACCAAAAGGTTGATGAGTTCATTAGTTTATCATAATCGATCATTTCCATAATTTTAATAGACCACAAAATTTTCATTTCTATTTCTCATAAATATACTTCCCATACATAGAGACAAAAATCATTCATATAGATTGAACACCTGGTAACCGACATTAACATCATCCATTTAGAATATCCCCAAAACAGAAATCCATCTGTATAATATAAACTCAAAGTACTAAAGCATACCATTTTCCAGTTTGGGGGAGTTAGTGCCCGTAGATCTACCTTTAGGATTCGCGTCAATTAGGGTGTCTGTTCCCTAATTCTTAGGTTACCAAGCTAAAAGGGGTGATATTCGATTCAATAATCCAACCATAGAATGTTGTTTCGATTACTTGTGTCTATTTCGTAAAATATTTATAAAAGCAGCGCATGTATTCTCAGTCCCAAAAATATATATTGCAAAAGCATTTAAAAGGGGAGCAAACAAAACTCACAATATTGTATTTTGTAGTAAAAATACATATGACGACATTGAACAAGTGTAGGGTTGGCCTTGGATTCACGAACCTATATTATTCATATATATATATATATATATATATATATATATATATATATATATATATATATATATATATATATATTAAAACATATAATAACAATTAAACAAGTTTTATATATTAATATTAATATACTTTATAATTTGTATGTTATTTTAATAAATAGTTTAATTATACCTATTGTATATATTTTAGATAATTATATATATGATTATATTAAAAGGTATTTATCTATTATATTTAACTTAGTTAATATTTTATAATAATAACATTTTATTTAAATCAATATGTAATATTAATATAGTTAGGATATATGTAAAAAAAATATATTTTTTTTTTATATAAATACCATTTGTTTATTATAATATTACTAAAACAATGATAATAATAATAATAATAATAATAATGATAAAATAATGATAATTCTAATAAAAATGATAAACTTAATAAAAATGATAATTTTAATAATAATACTAACTTTAATAATAATAATAATAAAAATGATAATTTTAAATATTAATGTTACTTTTAATAAAAATGATAATTTTTCTAATAATGATACTCCTAATAATAATAATAATGATTATATCCCTAATAATGATAATATTAATAATAATAATAATACTTATATTAATAATAATGACGTGATAATAATAATAATATCAATAAAAATGATATTACTAGTGGTGATAATAATATTAGTCATAATAATAATCATAATTGTAATTATAATCATGATAATAATAATAATAAATGATAACTAATAATAATAACAATAATAATAATGGTAATAAAATAAGAAAGTACAACCTTTGAAGACAAGCTTTTAAAAACAAAACGCCACTGTCCGGGCTCGAACCCATGACCTCTCGTTCAGTGAACACACCCCTAACCACTTCACTGCTCGTTCATTTTTGATTTATTTTCTACGTCTAATTATTATAACCCTTAGGTACTTGTTGTCTTCCCAACACAAAAACCCATCTAATATCTCGGCCTTCTTGGAAATTAAATCATGGCCCAACAAGAAAAGGAAACTCGGCCCAACAAAAACATGGCCCGACTGTATTACTTAAAAGGATTCATTTTTCTTTATTTTTTTTATTTTTTTTTATTTTCTAAAACTTCAACAGCAACACATAATTATCATCATTCCCCATCTCATCATTATCACCATCATTAGTATCATTCATCAATGTATCATCTATCATAATTTTCATTATCATCGCCATCATCACTATCCTTGAACATCCTTATCGTCTAGCGACATCATTCATCATCGTCATCAATATGTTACTGTGTCATCATCGTATTCAACTTACCAAGTTAATAACATCATATCATCATCATGATCATTATAACTATCCTTTATCGTCATAATCACCATCATTGTACTCGGTTCCAACATAAACATCATCATCACGTACATCATCATCTCGCTTCATCATCATCGTTATTTTGATAATCGAATAGCAACAAAAAACATGCATCTGCCAACCAATGTAAAAACACGATGGTTTGTGGTGGTTCTCGGTGGTGATGTGCTCGAACAGGAAATAGAAACAGCGATAGCAGCAACTGAACCTGTTTTGGAGTTGTTCGAAATAAAAAAAATATATGCTGCAGGTCTTCGATGGTTATTTGTGGTGTTGGTTTTGGTTTGGATCCACAATGATCCGAAGGTAGCAGTCTTCACGATGGTGCTTCGTCTTCATGATGGTGCTTCAGTCAGAGAAACGGGAAACATAAATAAATAAAGGTGGTGTTGGGTCTCGGTTGTAGGTCGACAGGAAAAAAGAAGAGGAGTAAAAAAAAATATATAGTTACAGCTGCAGTAGCGAAAAAGGGTCTGTTGATGGTGACTTCGATGATGATCAAATAGGTTACGGTTTAATGGGTTGGGAGTGGTGTTTGAAGGGTGTTCGATGGTGGTGGAATCATGGTGGTTTTCGGATGATAAGAGGAGAGGGAAAGAGAGAGTGACGATTTAAGGTGGTAGTTGTAGTGACCCGAACTTTTCCATGTTTATATATATTAATTGAGATTGATGTTTACATGATTAAATGTTTCCAACATGTTAAGCAATCAAACTTGTTAAGACTTGATTAATTGAAATAGGTTTCATATAGACAATTGACCACCCAAGTTGACCGGTGATTCACGAACGTTAAAACTTGTAAAAAAACTATATGATGACATATATATGGTTATATATATATAGTTAACATGATATTATGATAAGTAAACATATCATTAATTATATTAACAATGAACTACATATGTAAAAACAAGACTACTAACTTAATGATTTTGAAACGAGACATATATGTAACGTTTATCGTTGTAACGACATTTAATGTATATATATCATATTAAGAGATATTCGTACATCATAATATCATGATAATATAATAATTTAAAATCTCTTTTGATATTATAAACATTGGGTTAACAACATTTAACAAGATCGTTAACCTAAAGGTTTCAAAACAACACTTACATGTAACGACTAACGATGACTTAACGACTCAGTTAAAATGTATATACATGTAGTGTTTTAATATGTATTTATACACTTTTGAAAGACTTCAATACACTTATCAAAATACTTCTACTTAACAAAAATGCTTACAATTACATTCTCGTTCAGTTTCATCAACAATTCTACTCGTATGCACCCGTATTCGTACTCGTACAATACACAGCTTTTAGATGTATGTACTATTGGTATATAAACTCCAATGATCAGCTCTTAGCAGCCCATGTGAGTCACCTAACACATGTGGGAACCATCATTTGGCAACTAGCATGAAATATCTCATAAAATTACAAAAATATGAGTAATCATTCATGACTTATTTACATGAAAACAAAATTACATATCCTTTATATCTAATCCATACACCAACGACCAAAAACACCTACAAACACTTTCATTCTTCAATTTTCTTCATCTAATTGATCTCTCTCAAGTTCTATCTTCAAGTTCTAAGTGTTCTTCATAAATTCCAAAAGTTCTAGTTTCATAAAATCAAGAATACTTTCAAGTTTGCTAGCTCACTTCCAATCTTGTAAGGTGATCATCCAACCTCAAGAAATCTTTGTTTCTTACAGTAGGTTATCATTCTAATACAAGGTAATAATCATATTCAAACTTTGGTTCAATTTCTATAACTATAACAATCTTATTTCAAGTGATGATCTTACTTGAACTTGTTTTCGTGTCATGATTCTGCTTCAAGAACTTCGAGCCATCCAAGGATCCATTGAAGCTAGATCCATTTTTCTCTTTTCCAGTAGGTTTATCCAAGGAACTTAAGGTAGTAATGATGTTCATAACATCATTCGATTCATACATATAAAGCTATCTTATTCGAAGGTTTAAACTTGTAATCACTAGAACATAGTTTAGTTAATTCTAAACTTGTTCGCAAACAAAAGTTAATCCTTCTAACTTGACTTTTAAAATCAACTAAACACATGTTCTATATCTATATGATATGCTAACTTAATGGTTTAAAACCTGGAAACACGAAAAACACCGTAAAACCGGATTTACGCCGTCGTAGTAACACCGCGGGCTGTTTTGGGTTAGTTAATTAAAAACTATGATAAACTTTGATTTAAAAGTTGTTATTCTGAGAAAATTATTTTTATTATGAACATGAAACTATATCCAAAAATTATGGTTAAACTCAAAGTGGAAGTATGTTTTCTAAAATGGTCATCTAGACGTCGTTCTTTCGACTGAAATGACTACCTTTACAAAAACGACTTGTAACTTATTTTTCCGACTATAAACCTATACTTTTTCTGTTTAGATTCATAAAATAGAGTTCAATATGAAACCATAGCAATTTGATTCACTCAAAACGGATTTAAAATGAAGAAGTTATGGGTAAAACAAGATTGGATAATTTTTCTCATTTTAGCTACGTGAAAATTGGTAACAAATCTATTCCAACCATAACTTAATCAACTTGTATTGTATATTATGTAATCTTGAGATACCATAGACACGTATACAATGTTTCGACCTATCATGTCGACACATCTATATATATTTCGGAACAACCATAGACACTCTATATGTGAATGTTGGAGTTAGCTATACAGGGTTGAGGTTGATTCCAAAATATATATAGTTTGAGTTGTGATCAATACTGAGATACGTATACACTGGGTCGTGGATTGATTCAAGATAATATTTATCGATTTATTTCTGTACATCTAACTGTGGACAACTAGTTATAGGTTACTAACGAGGACAGCTGACTTAATAAACTTAAAACATCAAAATATATTAAAAGTGTTTGTAAATATATTTTGAACATACTTTGATATATATGTATATATTGTTATAGGTTCGTGAATCAACCAGTGGCCAAGTCTTACTTCCCGACGAAGTAAAAATCTGTGAAAGTGAGTTATAGTCCCACTTTTAAAATCTAATATTTTTGGGATGAGAATACATGCAGGTTTTATAAATGATTTACAAAATAGACACAAGTACGTGAAACTACATTCTATGGTTGAATTATCGAAATCGAATATGCCCCTTTTTATTAAGTCTGGTAATCTAAGAATTAGGGAACAGACACCCTAATTGACGCGAATCCTAAAGATAGATCTATTGGGCCTAACAAACCCCATCCAAAGTACCGGATGCTTTAGTACTTCGAAATTTATATCATATCCGAAGGGTGTCCCGGAATGATGGGGATATTCTTATATATGCATATTGTTATTGTCGGTTACCAGGTGTTCACCATATGAATGATTTTTATCTCTATGTATGGGATGTGTATTGAAATATGAAATCTTGTGGTCTATTGTTACGATTTGATATATATAGGTTAAACCTATAACTCACCAACATTTTTGTTGACGTTTAAAGCATGTTTATTCTCAGGTGAATATTAAGAGCTTCCGCTGTTGCATACTAAAATAAGGACAAGATTTGGAGTCCATGTTTGTATGATATTGTGTAAAAACTGCATTCAAGAAACTAAATTCGATGTAACATATTTGTATTGTAAACCATTATGTAATGGTCGTGTGTAAACAGGATATTTTAGATTATCATTATTTGATAATCTACGTAAAGCTTTTTAAACCTTTATTTATGAAATAAAGGTTATGGTTTGTTTTAAAAATGAATGCAGTCTTTGAAAAACGTCTCATATAGAGGTCAAAACCTCGCAACGAAATCAATTAATATGGAACGTTTTTAATCAATAAGAACGGGACATTTCAGTTGGTATCCGAGCGTTGGTCTTAGAGAACCAGAAAATTTGCATTAGTGTGTCTTATCGAGTTTGTTAGGATGCATTAGTGAGTCTGGACTTCGACCGTGTTTTCTTTAAAAATGATTGCTTAACATTTTTGTTGGAAACTATATATTTTTAACATATGAATATTATGTGATATATTAATCTCTTAACGTGTTTGATATTATGTGATAGATGTCTACCTCTAGAACAAGTCCCATTGACTCACCTAATAATAATGAAGAGTCAAATGTAAATTGGAATGATTTGTGGACTGATTCACAAGTTCCCGAAGAGGAACCGGAAGAAGAGTCGGAACCGGAAGAAGAATCGGAACCGGAAGAAGAATCGGAACCGGATGAAGAAATAGAACCGGTGGGGGAAATAATAAAACGGTTAAGTAAAAGAAAATCCTCAACCAACCGACCAAAGTTAATTATGGTCAATGGTGTTTCCGCCAAGGAAGCAAAATATTGGGAGGATTACCAATTCTCCGATGAATCGGATTCCGACGAGAATTCCGATGATGTTATAGAAATTACCCCAACTGAATTTAAAAAGGCAAAAGAAAATAATAAGGGAAAGGGCATAAAAATAGAGAAATCTAATTCCAACCCCGATGAACTTTATATGTATCGTCAACCCCCGAAGTCCTTAAGTTGTAACAATGACCCGGGAACCTCTAAACCACCAGGTTTTTCTAAACCAATGTGGACAACGACGGCTCGTATTAGGGGAACATCATATATCCCTAGAAACTTGGCAAAACGAATGAAAACCGAAGAAGAAGAAACGAGCGAGTCGGAATAAGATAGTTGTATTCGTGTGGTGTAATATATGTAATATAGTGTTCTTATGCTTTATGATATATGTAAAAATTGCTTGTATTAATAAGTATTTTTTTTATGAATCTAACTCTTGTCTATTTTACAGTTTAAAAACACAAAATGGATAGACAACCCAATATTTTAAGAGACCTACCCGGAGACATGATTGATGAAATCTTGTCTAGAGTCGGCCAGAATTCTTCGGCACAACTATTTAAGGCGAGATCAGTTTGTAAGACATTCGAAGAACGTTCCAAGAATGTCTTGGTTTATAAGAGACTTTCGTTTGAAAGATGGGGGATATCACATTGGGAAACCCATAAGTTACGATGTGTTTACTTTGACGCATATATTGCGGGGAACCCAAAATGCTATTTTACGCAACGGGTTAAGAAATTATTTTGACTCAATATATCCGAATATTGGACTTCGTGATTTAGAAAAAGCGGCTAACATGCAACATAAAGAAGCATGTTATGCTTACGGATTAGTAATGTTCGCTTCTCACCAAAGTGAGAACAAGAACATCGGGCTACAACTATTAAACAAAACGTTTCCACAAGTGACGGAGTCGGTAATTGGCGTAAGAAATGAGGTTTTTAGATTATTACGGGACTGTTGGACATTACGTAACCCTCGTCCCTTTGATGACGTTACAACACGCTGTCTTATCAACGGCCATAACGGTTATGTTGCACAAGACCAAGGATGGGAAGTAGTCCTAGTAAAACCAGAATGCATGACTTGTTTCTGGACGTATGAATTACGTGTCTTTATTGCCTTTGCCGAACGACTTGTGTACTAGCTAGAATTGTCTTCACAACTATCTTGTATCAAAGTTATTGTGTGCTATATTTCATGCTTTATGTAAAATAAGCGGTATTGTAAGTTTGTAAAATATTGTATAAAAGTTTGAACGCGAAATATTATTACAATCAGTTTTTCATATAGAATTGTAGTAGTTGAATTGTATATTAGCTACTAAGTATGAACTTAACGGGTAGGTACTACCCGAATTTAAACTTATAAAACGCTAATATGAAGAAAAAGCTTTTATAAATGAGTTCATATTATGCTACGAAATACTATTAACTACTCTTAATATTCTGTATGATTAACTTGTTCCATTTAACTATTTTGAAGGAAATGGCACCGACTACTCGACACACCGTGAATATGAATGAAGAGGAATTCCGTACTTTTCTAGCTTCAAACATAGCCGCAGTACAGGCTGCGCTACATACCAACAATAACCTTGGATCTAGCAGTACAGGAAATCGTGTAGGATGCACCTACAAAGAATTCACTGCCTGCAAACCTTTGGAATTTGATGGAACCAAAGGACCGATCGGATTGAAACGGTGGACCGAGAAGGTTGAATCGGTGTTTGCCATAAGTAAGTGTACTGAAGAGGACAAAGTGAAGTACGCTACGCATACCTTCACAGGTTCTGCGTTAACATGGTGGAATACCTATCTAGAGCAAGTGGGACAAGATGATGCGTACGCACTACCGTGGTCAGCATTCAAGCACTTGATGAACGAGAAGTACCGTCCCAGAACCGAGGTCAATAAGCTCAAGACAGAACTTAGAGGGTTACGAACCCAAGGATTTGATATTACCACGTACGAAAGACGATTCACAGAATTGTGCCTATTGTGTCCGGGAGCATTCGAAGAGGAGGAAGAGAAGATCGACGCGTTTGTGAAAGGATTACCGGAAAGAATCCAAGAAGATATAAGTTCACACGAGCCCGCCTCCATACAACAGGCATGTAGAATGGCTCACAAACTAGTGAACCAGATTGAAGAAAGAATTAAAGAACAGACTGCTGAAGAGGCCAATGTGAAGCAAGTCAAAAGAAAGTGGGAGGAAAACGGTGATAAGAATCACCAATACAACAACAACAGCAATTACAACAATAATCGCAACAATTATCCCAACAATCGCAACATCAATCGCAACTACAACAAACGGCCCAACAACAACAACAACAACAACAACAACAACAACAGCAACTACAACAATCATCCCAACAACAATAATAACCGCAACAACAACAACAATCAGAAGCAACTATGCCAAAGGTGTGAAAAGAATCACTCGGGGTTCTGCACCAAATTTTGCAACAAGTGTAAAAGAAATGGTCATAGCGCGGCGAAGTGTGAGGTCTACGGACCAGGGGTTAATAGAACGAAAGGAACAAATGGTGTCGGAACGAGTAATGGCGGAGCAAGTAGTGTCGGAGCAAGTTATGCCAATGTAGTTTGTTATAAATGTGGAAAACCATGCCACATTATTAGAAATTGCCCGAACCAGGAGAACACGAATGGACAAGGCCGTGGAAGAGTTTTCAATATTAATGCGGTAGAGGCACAGGAAGACCCGGAGCTTGTTACGGGTACGTTTCTTATTGACAATAAATCTGCTTACGTTTTATTTGATTCGGGTGCGGATAGAAGCTATATGAGTAGAGATTTTTGTGCTAAATTAAGTTGTCCATTGACGCCTTTGGATAGTAAATTTTTACTCGAATTAGCAAATGGTAAATTAATTTCAGCAGATAATATATGTCGGAATCGAGAAATTAAACTGGTTAGCGAAACATTTAAGATTGATTTGATACCAGTAGAGTTAGGGAGTTTTGATGTGATAATCGGTATGGACTGGTTGAAAGAAGTGAAAGCGGAGATCGTTTGTTACAAAAATGCAATTCGCATTATACGAGAAAAAGGAAAACCCTTAATGGTGTACGGAGAAAAGGGCAACACGAAGCTACATCTTATTAGTAATTTGAAGGCACAAAAACTAATAAGAAAAGGTTGCTATGCTGTTCTAGCACACGTCGAGAAAGTACAAACTGAAGAAAAGAGCATCAATGATGTTCCCATTGCAAAAGAATTTCCCGATGTATTTCCGAAAGAATTACCGGGATTACCCCCACATCGATCCGTTGAATTTCAAATAGATCTTGTACCAGGAGCTGCACCAATAGCTCGTGCTCCTTACAGACTCGCACCCAGCGAGATGAAAGAACTGCAAAGCCAATTACAAGAACTTTTAGAGCGTGGTTTCATTCGACCAAGCACATCACCGTGGGGAGCTCCTGTTTTGTTTGTCAAGAAGAAAGATGGTACATTCAGGTTGTGTATCGACTACCGAGAGTTGAACAAACTTACCATCAAGAACCGCTACCCACTACCGAGAATCGATGACTTATTTGATCAACTACAAGGCTCGTCTGTTTATTCAAAGATTGACTTACGTTCCGGGTATCATCAAATGCGGGTGAAAGAAGATGATATTCCAAAGACTGCTTTCAGAACACGTTATGGTCATTACGAGTTTATGGTCATGCCGTTTGGTTTAACTAATGCACCAGCTGTGTTCATGGACCTTATGAACCGAGTGTGTGGACCATACCTTGACAAGTTTGTCATTGTTTTCATTGATGACATACTTATTTACTCAAAGAATGACCAAGAACACGGTGAACATTTGAGAAAGGTGTTAGAATTATTGAGGAAGGAAGAATTGTACGCTAAGTTTTCAAAGTGTGCATTTTGGTTGGAAGAAGTTCAATTCCTCGGTCACATAGTGAACAAAGAAGGTATTAAGGTGGATCCGGCAAAGATAGAAACTGTTGAAAAGTGGGAAACCCCGAAAACTCCGAAACACATACGCCAGTTTTTAGGACTAGCTGGTTACTACAGAAGGTTCATCCAAGACTTTTCCAGAATAGCAAAACCCTTGACTGCATTAACGCATAAAGGGAAGAAATTTGAATGGAATGATGAACAAGAGAAAGCGTTTCAGTTATTGAAGAAAAAGCTAACTACGGCACCTATATTGTCATTGCCTGAAGGGAATGATGATTTTGTGATTTATTGTGATGCATCAAAGCAAGGTCTCGGTTGTGTATTAATGCAACGAATGAAGGTGATTGCTTATGCGTCTAGACAATTGAAGATTCACGAACAAAATTATACGACGCATGATTTGGAATTAGGCGCGGTTGTTTTTGCATTAAAGACTTGGAGGCACTACTTATATGGGGTCAAAAGTATTATATATACCGACCACAAAAGTCTTCAACACATATTTAATCAGAAACAACTGAATATGAGGCAGCGTAGGTGGATTGAATTATTGAATGATTACGACTTTGAGATTCGTTACCACCCGGGGAAGGCAAATGTGGTAGCCGATGCCTTGAGCAGGAAGGACAGAGAACCCATTCGAGTAAAATCTATGAATATAATGATTCATAATAACATTACTACTCAAATAAAGGAGGCGCAACAAGGAGTTTTAAAAGAGGGAAATTTAAAGGATGAAATACCCAAAGGATCGGAGAAGCATCTTAATATTCGGGAAGACGGAACCCGGTATAGGGCTGAAAGGATTTGGGTACCAAAATTTGGAGATATGAGAGAAATGGTACTTAGAGAAGCTCATAAAACCAGATACTCAATGCATCCTGGAACGGGGAAGATGTACAAGGATCTCAAGAAACATTTTTGGTGGCCGGGTATGAAAGCCGATGTTGCTAAATACGTAGGAGAATGTTTGACGTGTTCTAAGGTCAAAGCTGAGCATCAGAAACCATCAGGTCTACTTCAACAACCCGAAATCCCGGAATGGAAATGGGAAAACATTACCATGGATTTCATCACTAAATTGCCAAGGACTGCAAGTGGTTTTGATACTATTTGGGTAATAGTTGATCGTCTCACCAAATCAGCACACTTCTTACCAATAAGAGAAGATGACAACATGGAGAAGTTAGCACGACTGTATTTGAAGGAAGTCGTCTCCAGACATGGAATACCAATCTCTATTATCTCTGATAGGGATGGCAGATTTATTTCAAGATTCTGGCAGACATTACAGCAAGCATTAGGAACTCGTCTAGACATGAGTACTGCCTATCATCCACAAACTGATGGGCAGAGCGAAAGGACGATACAAACGCTTGAAGACATGCTACGAGCATGTGTTATTGATTTCGGAAACAGTTGGGATCGACATCTACCGTTAGCAGAATTTTCCTACAACAACAGCTACCATTCAAGCATTGAGATGGCGCCGTTTGAAGCACTTTATGGTAGAAAGTGCAGGTCTCCGATTTGTTGGAGTGAAGTGGGGGATAGACAGATTACGGGTCCGGAGATTATACAAGAAACTACCGAGAAGATCATCCAAATTCAACAACGGTTGAAAACCGCCCAAAGTCGACAAAAGAGCTACGCTGACATTAAAAGAAAAGATATAGAATTTGAAATTGGAGAGATGGTCATGCTTAAAGTTGCACCTTGGAAAGGAGTTGTTCGATTTGGTAAACGAGGGAAATTAAATCCAAGGTATATTGGACCATTCAAGATTATTGATCGTGTCGGACCAGTAGCTTACCGACTTGAGTTACCTCAACAACTCGCGGCTGTACATAACACTTTCCACGTCTCGAATTTGAAGAAATGTTTTGCTAAAGAAGATCTCACTATTCCGTTAGATGAAATCCAAATCAACGAAAAACTCCAATTCATCGAAGAACCCGTCGAAATAATGGATCGTGAGGTTAAAAGACTTAAGCAAAACAAGATACCAATTGTTAAGGTTCGATGGAATGCTCGTAGAGGACCCGAGTTCACCTGGGAGCGTGAAGATCAGATGAAGAAGAAATACCCGCATCTATTTCCAGAAGATTCGTCAACACCTTCAACAGCTTAAAATTTCGGGACGAAATTTATTTAACGGGTAGGTACTGTAGTGACCCGAACTTTTCCATGTTTATATATATTAATTGAGATTGATGTTTACATGATTAAATGTTTCCAACATGTTAAGCAATCAAACTTGTTAAGACTTGATTAATTGAAATAGGTTTCATATAGACAATTGACCACCCAAGTTGACCGGTGATTCACGAACGTTAAAACTTGTAAAAAAACTATATGATGACATATATATGGTTATATATATAGTTAACATGATATTATGATAAGTAAACATATCATTAATTATATTAACAATGAACTACATATGTAAAAACAAGACTACTAACTTAATGATTTTGAAACGAGACATATATGTAACGTTTATCGTTGTAACGACATTTAATGTATATATATCATATTAAGAGATATTCGTACATCATAATATCATGATAATATAATAATTTAAAATCTCTTTTGATATTATAAACATTGGGTTAACAACATTTAACAAGATCGTTAACCTAAAGGTTTCAAAACAACACTTACATGTAACGACTAACGATGACTTAACGACTCAGTTAAAATGTATATACATGTAGTGTTTTAATATGTATTTATACACTTTTGAAAGACTTCAATACACTTATCAAAATACTTCTACTTAACAAAAATGCTTACAATTACATTCTCGTTCAGTTTCATCAACAATTCTACTCGTATGCACCCGTATTCGTACTCGTACAATACACAGCTTTTAGATGTATGTACTATTGGTATATAAACTCCAATGATCAGCTCTTAGCAGCCCATGTGAGTCACCTAACACATGTGGGAACCATCATTTGGCAACTAGCATGAAATATCTCATAAAATTACAAAAATATGAGTAATCATTCATGACTTATTTACATGAAAACAAAATTACATATCCTTTATATCTAATCCATACACCAACGACCAAAAACACCTACAAACACTTTCATTCTTCAATTTTCTTCATCTAATTGATCTCTCTCAAGTTCTATCTTCAAGTTCTAAGTGTTCTTCATAAATTCCAAAAGTTCTAGTTTCATAAAATCAAGAATACTTTCAAGTTTGCTAGCTCACTTCCAATCTTGTAAGGTGATCATCCAACCTCAAGAAATCTTTGTTTCTTACAGTAGGTTATCATTCTAATACAAGGTAATAATCATATTCAAACTTTGGTTCAATTTCTATAACTATAACAATCTTATTTCAAGTGATGATCTTACTTGAACTTGTTTTCGTGTCATGATTCTGCTTCAAGAACTTCGAGCCATCCAAGGATCCATTGAAGCTAGATCCATTTTTCTCTTTTCCAGTAGGTTTATCCAAGGAACTTAAGGTAGTAATGATGTTCATAACATCATTCGATTCATACATATAAAGCTATCTTATTCGAAGGTTTAAACTTGTAATCACTAGAACATAGTTTAGTTAATTCTAAACTTGTTCGCAAACAAAAGTTAATCCTTCTAACTTGACTTTTAAAATCAACTAAACACATGTTCTATATCTATATGATATGCTAACTTAATGGTTTAAAACCTGGAAACACGAAAAACACCGTAAAACCGGATTTACGCCGTCGTAGTAACACCGCGGGCTGTTTTGGGTTAGTTAATTAAAAACTATGATAAACTTTGATTTAAAAGTTGTTATTCTGAGAAAATTATTTTTATTATGAACATGAAACTATATCCAAAAATTATGGTTAAACTCAAAGTGGAAGTATGTTTTCTAAAATGGTCATCTAGACGTCGTTCTTTCGACTGAAATGACTACCTTTATAAAAACGACTTGTAACTTATTTTTCCGACTATAAACCTATACTTTTTCTGTTTAGATTCATAAAATAGAGTTCAATATGAAACCATAGCAATTTGATTCACTCAAAACGGATTTAAAATGAAGAAGTTATGGGTAAAACAAGATTGGATAATTTTTCTCATTTTAGCTACGTGAAAATTGGTAACAAATCTATTCCAACCATAACTTAATCAACTTGTATTGTATATTATGTAATCTTGAGATACCATAGACACGTATACAATGTTTCGACCTATCATGTCGACACATCTATATATATTTCGGAACAACCATAGACACTCTATATGTGAATGTTGGAGTTAGCTATACAGGGTTGAGGTTGATTCCAAAATATATATAGTTTGAGTTGTGATCAATACTGAGATACGTATACACTGGGTCGTGGATTGATTCAAGATAATATTTATCGATTTATTTCTGTACATCTAACTGTGGACAACTAGTTATAGGTTACTAACGAGGACAGCTGACTTAATAAACTTAAAACATCAAAATATATTAAAAGTGTTTGTAAATATATTTTGAACATACTTTGATATATATGTATATATTGTTATAGGTTCGTGAATCAACCAGTGGCCAAGTCTTACTTCCCGACGAAGTAAAAATCTGTGAAAGTGAGTTATAGTCCCACTTTTAAAATCTAATATTTTTGGGATGAGAATACATGCAGGTTTTATAAATGATTTACAAAATAGACACAAGTACGTGAAACTACATTCTATGGTTGAATTATCGAAATCGAATATGCCCCTTTTTATTAAGTCTGGTAATCTAAGAATTAGGGAACAGACACCCTAATTGACGCGAATCCTAAAGATAGATCTATTGGGCCTAACAAACCCCATCCAAAGTACCGGATGCTTTAGTACTTCGAAATTTATATCATATCCGAAGGGTGTCCCGGAATGATGGGGATATTCTTATATATGCATCTTGTTATTGTCGGTTACCAGGTGTTCACCATATGAATGATTTTTATCTCTATGTATGGGATGTGTATTGAAATATGAAATCTTGTGGTCTATTGTTACGATTTGATATATATAGGTTAAACCTATAACTCACCAACATTTTTGTTGACGTTTAAAGCATGTTTATTCTCAGGTGAATATTAAGAGCTTCCGCTGTTGCATACTAAAATAAGGACAAGATTTGGAGTCCATGTTTGTATGATATTGTGTAAAAACTGCATTCAAGAAACTAAATTCGATGTAACATATTTGTATTGTAAACCATTATGTAATGGTCGTGTGTAAACAGGATATTTTAGATTATCATTATTTGATAATCTACGTAAAGCTTTTTAAACCTTTATTTATGAAATAAAGGTTATGGTTTGTTTTAAAAATGAATGCAGTCTTTGAAAAACGTCTCATATAGAGGTCAAAACCTCGCAACGAAATCAATTAATATGGAACGTTTTTAATCAATAAGAACGGGACATTTCAGTAGTGATGGTGTGTTGTTCATAACAAGAGAAGAGATGGAGAGTGAGTGCATATCTATATGTCTTTCATGCATAATTATATATTTGTAAATATATATATATATATATATATATATATATATATATATATATATATATATATATATATATATATATATATATATATATATATATATATATATATATATATATATATATATTAAATGGTGGGAATAAGAAACATAAAATGAAACAGACAAACACAAGTGGGTTTAGTGGAGGGTGATAGTTCAATGTTTTCACTACCGTATGTGATGACCCGAAAATTTTCGAACAAATTTAACCTTTAATCTTTATATATATCCTACACGATAAGCAAAATATGTAATGTTGAGTCTCGAAAGCTTTGAAACTATATTCATGTAATCAAATACCCTTTGACCATGCCTAACGATTCACGAACAATTATGTGTAAATAAATATATATATATACATGTGTGCTTATTAGATTGACATATATTATAAAACATTGAACGGATTAGTTGATATGAATATAAGCTATGAGATCTATTTAATGAGGTTGGAAATGTTATCAAGGTATTGAATGAATAATATGTTACATAAACGTATTTGTTCGATGTAAGTTTATCGACGAGATTAAAAGATAATATCAAATGATTGAATTATCGGATACATTGAATTATGATCACGAGTCTCCGTCCTAAGGTCCACTATGATTTAAGAGACTATTACATTTTTAACGGTATTCGAAAATTTAGCGAAATGATGCGCATGCAAGAACGACAGTGTTCTTATCGAGGATTAGTCAAAGGTTGGTGGAGGGTCGAATTTCATAACACTTGGTTGATAACTTGCAACGTATATAAAACGTGATTATGTATATTAGATATATTAGTTAGGTAAAAGATAGTAACCCTTGTTCATTGATTCGATTTATAAATAGATATTTTAACTAGAGCCTTTGAGAAATTAAAGTAAAGGTTGACGCATAAATAAGTTATATCAGATTAAGTTTTCGAGCATAACCGTTAGGTGATATAACAATATCTTGTATTCACACGATTTTAATGTTATATATATATTGGTCTTTGAAATATAATTAATTTTGAAAAGTGAAATATTATATTATTGTATAAATATTTCAAACATATGTATTATGTATAAGTTTATAAATTTTAAATGTACATATATTTTATTTTAGTCATAAAACGTTTTGATTTAAACTAATAAGATTAAATATATATTTTGTTATATAACGAGACGTCGATTTATAAAAGGAAATGACCAAAACACTCAAAAGATTAAGTTACACTTTGAGTGGGTTAGTTTTTAATTAGTTTAAGTCTAGTTAATAATAAAGGTACATGTCACAAAACGTTTAATTTAAAATAAAATATTTTGATAAATAACGAGTCACTGATTTATAAAAGTAAATGACCACAACGCTCAATTTTATAAGTTACATTTTTTGTAAGGTAATTTATTGATGAGTAAGTCAAATTATTGATAAAGGTACACGTCGCGTAACGTAAAAGACTAATTTTCTAAACGTACGAAAGTGCGCACGAGAAACCGAAAGTGGTACATGAGTCGTGAGACTACGTCCATGTCATTTTTGTAAAAATTATATTTTTACCATGTACGTAAATATAATATAATATTTAATTAATCATATAAATTAAATATATTAAAAAATCTATATATATAAAAATTGGTTTGGACGTTCATGTGTAGTTCATGTATATCTCGATGTGTTGCCGCAAATTGCGGTACTCTTTTTCTTTATCACTCCGTAATTTCGGAGTTAATGTGTCCCAGAAACATTCTATAAATCTCGAACGCGTTTTGATAATTCATCTAACTCTCTATATCTCTCGTAACTCAATCTCTCTCAATATATATACAAACATTATTATTATTATTATTATTAAGATTAATATTATTATTAATCTTATTATTATTTGTATTATACATAAAATGCTACGACGAGGTCATGAACGAATTATTTTAAAACTGGTTTTCGAGTAGGATAGGGCTAAGGAAATTATGGGTTATAGCTATGGAGGTCATGGGTATGGATCAGGGGTATGCTCATGAAGTCAATCTAGTGTTTGTCATCTCCGTTGCGTCTACGTACCTTTCCTGCAATATTAAATCTCAATATTGATACGTGAGTACTCCTAGTTAAATTTTTACATACTAATAGTGTATCCCTGACTAGTGCTCGAGAAAATAGGATTATGCATGCTTGTACATTTGATATTGCCCTTAGATAGGTTATGTTGAATCTTAAAGGTTGTTATACTAGGGATGAGATAAGGTATAAGATATGCATGTCATTGGAAAGCTAGTGAAAAATTAATAACTTTTCCTTTAGATGTCAAAGGGATCTGATGGACGGATTATAAATTATAGCCAATTGAGATTTTGTAAAAATGATTATTATTATCGTCGTTAATATCGTTGTCCTAATTTTTATGTAATTGTTATTATTATTATTATTATTATTATTATTATTATTATTATTATTATTATTATTATTATTATTATTATTATTATTATTGTTATCATTATCATTTTATCATATTTTCATTTTTAGTAAATTTAAATATTTATATTTTATTAATAAAATAATAATAATTATTATTACCAAATAATACAACTTTTTATTTACTATTACTATAGATACTATTTTATCAAATAAGAATGTGATACAAACATATTTTACTACGTGTAATAAAATTACACTAAAAATACCCATCATGTTATCTTTATGATATTAAATAAATTTTATAATTTTTATTACTCAATATACATAAAAGTATAATTTATTATATAAATGTTAATATAAAATTTTACTTACTAATAAATAAATTATATTATTTACTCTAATAAATTTTTAAATATTTAAATAAAACGATGATATTTAAATTATATAATAATCATGTATAAATTTTGGAAATCATTTTAAGTTAATTTGACTTTTATTGACTTTTGCATAATAGACTCGAGCATTAGGATTGTGGTACACTATGACGTAACATAAGTTGTTAGAAAAATATTGACAACATATAAATATATATAATCAATTTAGGTTCGTGAATCCGAGGCCAACCGTACAGTTGTTCAAAGATGTTATATGTATTTTTACTACAAAATACAGTATGGTGAGTTTCATTTGCCTTTTTACCCTTTATATTTTTGGGACTGAGAATACATGCGCTTTTATAAATGTTTGACGAAATAGACACAAGTAATTGAAACTACATTCTATGGTTGAATTATCGAAATCGAATATGCCCCTTTTTATTAAAGTCTGGTAATCTAAGAATTAGGGAACAGACACCCTAATTGACGCGAATCCTAAAGATAGATCTATCGGGCCTAACAAACCCCATCCAAAGTACCGGATGCTTTAGTACTTCGAAATTTATATCATGTCCGAAGGAGGATCCCGGAATGATAGGGGATATTCTTATATGCATATTGTTAATGTCGGTTACTAGGTGTTCACCATATGAATGATTATTTTTGTCTCTATGCATGGGACGTATATTTATGAGAACTGGAAATGAAATTCTTGTGGTCTATTAAAATGATGGAAATAAATGATTATGATAAACTAATGAACTTACCAACCTTTTGGTTGACACTTTAAAGCATGTTTATTCTTAGGTGTTAAAGAAATCTTCCGCTGTGCATTTGCTCATTTTAAAGATATTACTTGGAGTCTTTCATAGCATATTTCGAAGAACGTTGCATTCGAGTCATTGAGTTCATCAAAGATTATTATTAAATCAATTTATAGTTGGATAGTGGATATTATGAAATGGTATGCATACCTGTCAACTTTCGATGTAAATGAAAGTTTGTCTTTTAAAACGAATGCAATGTTTGTAAAATGTATCATATAGAGGTCAAATACCTCGCGATGTAATCATATGTTATTGTATTCGTCCTTATGGATTGGGACGGGTCGTCTCACCGTATACCATATATCTCATATATGGTAAGAATAATTTAATTAATATAATAATAACAACACAGTAATATCTCACTTTAATAATAATTAGGATCTTAAATGTACACATACAGTAATCGAAATAGTAAACAAATAGTATAGCAGCCGTTTACCTTGTTTCTTCCTACCGACAGTTTACACGGACTATTATTTCGTACTCCGTTGTTAATCAGTGGCGGATAAAAAAAGTCTCAGAAAAATCCCATATTTTTAAATTAACTATATTTATTTATTTTGGTCATTATGGTATAAAATTCAATCATTAATTTAATAAATAAAAATTACATCCACTGTCCCTCTCATTTATGGGTAAAATATAAAAAGTGTTAAAACTTAACCAATAGTTCCTAAATACATTTTTAATAAGCCTAAAATTTATAGAACTCATTTTCGTATCACCGTTTATTTTAAAATTACATAAGTTTGAATTTAACTTGCTTAATATCAATCGGATCATCAAACGAATATTCCAATCATTTAATATTTATTTTTAATACACTTTATTTATATATAGAGATATATTTTAAATAATAATTATTATAATATCCTATTTTTATTTTATTAATTTTTAATAACAACAACATATAATACTTCAAATTATATTTTGAATTATTATTTATATATACTGATGTTATGCTAGGTGTATATAAAATAGCTTAAATTTTGCTAGGAAATACTATTAAATACGATACAATTTTACACAAGATATTTATTTATTTAGAGAATGGATATACTTAAACCTTGCTACAACACTTATAGGCAGTGTACCTAATCGTACAGTAGTGTAGTTTTTAGTAAGTCCGGTTCGTTCCACAGGGAAAATCTTTTAATCAAAGCTTAACGCTATATTAGTTTAATTTATAAAAATACAAATATATATATAAGTAATATTATTATTTTAAAGGGGGGTTTTTACCGTTTAATGACCGGTTTGTCGATTTTAAAACTTTAGTCACAGTTAAAACAAAATGTAAAATATTAAATAAATAAAAGACTTAATTTAAAGCGTAAAGTAAATAACGATAATGAAATTGCGAATAATAAAAGTGCGATAAAATAAACTTGCGATAATTAAAAAGTACGATAATTAAAAGTGCAATTAAATACAATAACAATAAAATAAAATGCGATAATTAGAAGTGCAATTAAATATAAAATAATGGAAATTAAATATGAAATAAAATAATTATGCTTATGTAAACTTCCATAATCATGATGTTTGACGTGTTGATTTTAGTTTTATGCCCATGGGTTAATTATCCTTTGTCCTGGATTATTTAATATGTCCGTCTGGTTTTTGTCCATAACAGTCCATCCGTCATAAATATAAAGTGCGAGTGTCCTCGTCAAATTATCCTTATACCCGAAGTTAAATATTCCAACTAATTGGGGACTTAAACTGTAACAAGATTTTAATACTTTGTTTAATAATTACACCAGGATGTCGACTGAGTGTAACCCAAGGTTTTAATATTTTGTTATCAATTATGCCAAGTGTCCTTGTACATAATTTCACCCCTGTTTTAATAATTCCATAGACTATTAATTCATTCCCGTGTCCGGTTAAATGAACGATTATTCGTACATATAAATACCCCGCCCATCGTGTCCGATCGAGTGTATATGGTAATTTATGGGTACGTTCAATTATAAATCTTTATATTAACATTAACAAACTATCATTTAGTTAAACAAATATAAAGCCCATTAATAGCCCATAGTCTAATTTCCACAAGTGTCGTTCTTTTGTCCAAACCCTAATTATGGTACAAAGCCCAATTACCCAATTTTAGTAATTAGCCCAACATCATGATTACTTCGGATTAAATAAGCATAATAATAACTTAGCTACGAGACATTAATGTAAAAAGGTTGAACATAACTTACAATGATTAAAAATAACGTAGTGTTACACGGACAGAATTTCGACTTATACCCTTACAACATTCACTAACATACCCTTATTATTAGGAATTAAAATTAAAATTAAAATATAAATATATATATTTTACGTATACATATATAGAGAGATTGAATTTTTTGGATGATTTTGATGATCAGAATTCGCTGGCTTTTATAGGAATTTTCGTCCAGGGGGACTCCGCGAGTCGCGGCCATTTCCTCCTTCAAACTCCGCGAGTCGCGGAGTTTGAAATTCCAGCTCACAACTTTGGCTTCTTTCTTAGCCGAAGGTTTATTTTATAAATATAATATATATATATATATATATATATATATATATATATATATATATATATATATATATATATATATATATATATATAATTAATATAATTAATTATATATTATATTATATTTATATACATAGTTAACTTGTAATTTTTAGTCCATTGCGTCGAGCGTTGAGAGTTGACTCATGTCCCGGTTCTGGATTTTCGAACGTCCTTGCGTACAATTTAATATCTTGTACTTCGCGTTTTGAATCTTGTACTCTTGTAATTTCGAGACGTTTCTTATCAATAATTGGAACCTCTTTGATTGTATTTTGTACTTTTGAGCTTTTTGGACCTTTGCGTCTTCAATTCGTCGAATCTGTCACCTTTTATTGTTTAAACGAATATCACTTGTAAATAGAACAATTGCAACTAAAAGCTTGTCTTTCTTGAGGAATAATGTTATGAAATATATGTTCGTTTTTAGCATTATCAAATATTTCCACACTTGAGCGTTGCTTGTCCTCAAGCAATATAGTCTTGAAATACTAGAATCACTTCTTTATTCTTCACACTTTGTACATCAGTGATTTCTATACGGCGGTATAAACAATGGTAGTAACGATATGGTTTACAGTCCCACATGACTATAAAATTTAGATCCATTAAGGAAATTGGATCTTTATGAAAATATTTGATCTTTTGAAAATTAAATCTAGCTTTTACCCTAGATAAGTTTTCTGGAATAACCCTTCACCGGTGTTTGCAAAATATTTTTGTGGGTTTGGTGGGTTTCAGATTTGAAAATTTTAGCTCAAAACTTGCGGTTTTGTGTCACCCACTTGCTAACCTTGTATTAGGAAAGCAACACGTCCAGTATACTTGCTCCGTATATTACCTTTCGGTAAACTACCGTCCGGTTGTAAAGGAAAGCGTTGAACAAGCAACTGTTAAGGCAATGTCCCCTGACATGCTTTTAATTATGGTCTATAACGTGTTGGACGCAATTACTATCCTTGGTAGGAGCAATAGTAAAGCTCACCCTTATGATTTTTCGGTCTGGCCCAAGGTCCTGTCTTTGACCATGCTATGCAACCACTGTTCTTACGGTTGACACCCGATTTGGTTCAGGTGACCTAATGAATTCCAGGTGAATTCCTAGGATTTTACGTTCAATGGTAATGAACACATTGAAAATAGGTTTTCAGAAAACAAATCGGTTTGTAATTTTTGATCAAAATATTTTATCGTTCAAGCTCGAGTTTAGATATCATTGAATTCCATGAGTTTGTAATTCTCAATCTTTAAGGTCAATCTCTAGGATTGAGTAATATCAGTCTTAAAAGCTGATTTTTGATCTTTAAGGAGATTATCCTTTCTGGGGATCTGATTCATTAGTCTTATCCAGCTAATTTGCACGGTGCCCCCCCATTTTACGAGATAAATCCTTCTAATATTTAGGATAAATCTGACCACTTGGCGACCCTGTTTTATGCTGAGGTCCGTGGATTTCCTGCTGATTTAAGTGATGACTTTTCTAGATTTTTCGTCAACCTACAGCTGGTCTGGACGACAACTTCCTGACCTAAATCAAGAAGCGCGTTTCTTTTTCGGAAGACTTTACTTCCTTTTAATGATGGAATTGATTCATCGTGTAGATCCATCTCTTCTTTTCTTTCATTGAGTAAAACAGTTTAGTTTAGTCCAAAGCAAAAGTATTTTCAGTTTTTTTTGTTACAGAAATATGTGACATATGTTTAAAATATCTTGGTAAATTTTCCCACACTTGGCTTTTATTTTCCTTTTTATTGTCCTCTATTCCATTTTAAATGAATTTTAACATTTTGGTTTGTTTCTCAATTTATGTCCTTTCCGAGGTAACAATAATTTCGGTGTTAAAACCTAGTTTTATCGTTCATAAATATGTATAAACATGATTTTGAGTTCATTTAATTGAAAATTTTGAAAAATTTTACTAGAATTGGGTAGTCAGTATATAAGACTAGGGCTGTTCTTTATTATCAGAGAGCACTAGATTCTAATACAACTACTACTTTACTAGTATTTCTAATGGTAACCAAGTGTATAAAGTAAAAATTTTAAAATCCGAAAGAATTTAACCCCTTCCTACACTTAAGATCTTGCAATGCCCTCATTTGCAAGAAATCAGTAACAATTTAAATTATTGAGGGTGATTTGTGTGAAAATGATTAAATTTTACCAAAGTTTACAAACATATTTCCGTTTGTTTGCTGAATGATAAATGGTGCATATCATTTGTTCATTCCGTCTTGTTGTTATATCACATTTATTTTGCATCTTGTCGTCAAAATTAGTTGCTTTTGCTGAACTTAATGCCAGTCTTTGAAAATGCGTTGTTTTACCCTGTTGTGTACATAAGATAAACTGCAAACATATATACATATTTTTGAAGTTTGGTATATTACCCCACATTCAAAAATTATTAAAATCTAAAAGTAAAATTTTGTAAATTATAAAAACTAATACAATTCCAACATAAGTATTAAATGTATCAATATTACAAATTATAAAATAAATAAAACTAAGTAGACTAGGGATGATACTGATACCAGTAGGGGTTCCATGCATAACCATATGTGTTATAAAATGCTTCGGCTGGGTTATACGTAGGATACGGTGGTTGGATCTCTATAGACCAGGGAGGAAATACGGGCGATGGAGTAGGAATATAGTTTCTACCTATTTGTTGGCAATAAGCTATGATTTGGTTTTGATGAACTTGTCAATCTTCAAATGCTCGATGTCTAGCATTTTCGTACTCTTGTGAAGCTATAAACCTTTGCATTTCTGTCATTTCATTTCCCCCTCCCACATTACCTGGCTGTTGGTTTCTCTCAACCTGTGGATGTCTACCATTATATCGTACTGCGGCGCTATTTCGCCTCTTCAAAACCTTCGCACCATGGTATACATTTAAACCTATTGTATCGCGGGGTTCTGGTTCTTCGACTAATAATCCCCCCCGACTTATATCCACACCGAGATATTCAGCAATCAAAGTAATAAATATACCACCTCCTATTATGCTATGCGGTCTCATCCCCCTAACCATAGCTGATAAATAATAACCCACACAATAAGGTATACTTACAGCGCTTTGTGGGTCTCGAATACACATGTGGTAAAATAAATCCTGTTCATTTACCTTTTCCTTGTTCTTACCTCGTTGTGTAATCGAATTGGCTAAAAACCTATGAATTACTCTTAATTCAGCTCTATCTATATCCAAATAAGAGTAATTTTCCCCTTTAAATTGGTGATGGCTAGTCATTTGACTCCATACACCATGCGTATCAAAATTTTCGTCTATCTTTCTACCATTTAGTATCAACCCTCTACAATTGGCAGATGCTAACTCCTCATGCGTATATATACGTAAAGCCTGAGCCATGTCTAGTAAAGACATGTGGCACATCGAACCTCCTAACAAAAATCTAATAAAAGATCGATCGGTTAAACTAGCTACCCGATCATTTTTTTCTATACTACACAAAAATTCTTCACACCATACTTTATATACAGGTCTACGCATGTTGAATAAACGTACCCAATCGTTAAAAGTAGAATTACCATACCTCTGTGTAAGTAATTCCCTAATTGGCCCGGCTAATTCTACAGCTTCTAACGGTGCCCATTCTATTACCCTAGGTACTTCAACAGCTTTAGAATGAAGAGTATGCAAACCCCTTTGGTATTTTGGATAATCTATCCAAAGTCTGTCAAATCTCAGGTTCGGGTGCAAATCTTCCAAGTGCATATCAGAAAATGTCATGACTGGATGAGGTATATCTTGTTTGTAGTAGTTATCCACCTCCTGTTGTTCCGTATTCTCAGCAGGAGCATTGCGAGCTTGGGATGAAGATTCACCCCTTTCAGTCTGCAAAACACATCAAACACAATTTTTGTGCATCCAAATATGTATTAGTGTCAGCAAAATCATCAATCAAAATAATTACAATGACATGACCAATTTATATCAAACTTATGCTCATTTTCATATTTTTATCAAATCTACACTTTTTCAAATAAGCATATACGAAAATTATCATCAAGTTCATAAGCATTCAACTCAAATAATATGTCAAAATAATCATTACTAGCAATTAAATAAGTTTCAAATGGCATTATTTTCCAAAAATCAAGTTCATGAATTTTAGACTTGAAAAAGTCCACTTTAATTCTCAAAATCATGTTTAGGCTCAAAGTTTGGATCATTTAACTACCTAAACATGTTACACTACTTAATTTAGCAACAATTCATGACAAAAATCGGCCATAACCTGTTTATATCAAAAAGCCCCAAATTTGCTCAAGAACACAAACCCTAGATTACTCAAAATTTGAAGTTTAAGGCTTCTAATGATGTTAAATAGCATCAATCTAGGTTATACAAGCATAATACATAAGCAATTTAAGCATAATTACACTAGAAAACATCAAAATTAAATTAGGGAAAAAATTGCTCAAGAACACCAATTTTCGGATTAAATGGTGTTTAGGTGTAGAAATTTACCATTTTCCTTGAGTAATTCCTTGATAGCATCCTTCTTAACATGATTTTAGTAAAAGATTTGATGATTAACGGTGAAAAATTGTGAATTTGGGAGGTCTTTTTTGGGTTTTTTCGGGTTTTATTTTCGCAGTATATGTGTGTGTGTGGTTGAGGACTGATCAGTTTACGTTTTTATTTTTTTCTGGGTTTTGGTCCCTCCGCGAGTCGCGGCATATTTACCCTTCAAACTCCGCGAGTCGCGGAGTTTGTATTTTTTTAGTTATTTATTTATTTTTATTAAGCCTTAACTTATAAAACAAATATAAAATAAATTTAAAATTTTGTTTTCCTTTGTTTTAGGATGAGGTCGTTTCGGATCGATGTCCTAGTCCGTCCTTCGACAAAATTTTAAAATTTGTCTTTTTCAAGCGATTGTTTTAAAAGCTTAGATTTTTGTTTTTTTTTTTTTTTATGTTTTTGGAATACTTTAATTCGATAAGATTAAAAATAATGATAATAAAAGTTCTCGTCCCTCCCTCGGGTAAAGCAATTTCGGTTCAACGACCTAGTCTTCAACTTACGACGAATTTTAAAAATCATATTTTTAACTTAATGAGATAAAGTAAATTTTTGTTTTTAAATTCACACCAACTTAAATTAAAAATACATAAAATTTAAAATTAATATTAAAAATTCACACCAAACTTAAAATTTGAAATGCATAAAATTAAAAATTCATATTTTAAAAATTAAAAATTCACACCAAACTTAATTTAAAAATTCATATTATAAAATTACACCAAACTTATATTATATTTTTCAAATATTTACAATTTTAAATATATTGTTTTTACAAAGTTTACAATATTAATTTAAGATTTATATATTAATTTTAAAAATATGGTAAAAATAAAATTAAAAATCTTTTTGGCTTTTTATCCCACTTTAATCAATCAAATATTATCAAAAATATGTGCCCCTCTTTTCGGTAAAGTAATTTCGGTTTCATGACCTAATTTAACTCATGACGAATTTTTGAAATATTTTGAGTTGATTGCTTAAAGATATTTATACCTTAAGAATAAACGTTAAATTTCGCCGTGATGTAATAAATTTTTGAATGATATCAATAATTTCGGTCGCCAAACCTAATTTTATTCAATACCAATTTAATACTTTATAGCGAACAAATTAGCGTTTATTATCAAAAGGTTAAAAATAAAAATAAAAAAATAAAAACTGTACAGACTTACCTGTGAGATAGTATTCTTAGTTATATGATCTAACCCATTTATAAGATAATCGGTTTAATTGATTTTCCATGGCTACATAGGCTTAACCTCGAGCATTCAGTGTTTTTTCTTCTAAACATATGAACGGTCCGTCTCTGCATAAAGTAACAAATTCGGTGTTTGAATAGGTTTGATTATTTGAACATTTACCTCCATGTGACCATTTTCCGCATTTGTGACATTTTTCAAGGTGTCGTGCCCTTCTTTTCGCTGCGGATTTTGATTTTCCTTTACCAAATTGTAACTTATTATCTTCGCATCTGGATTCTTTTCTTACTCCGTCCAATCTTTCTCTGATTACTGATACTATTTCACTCGGAAGTGTGTCATTATTACGTTTAGTGATCAAAGCTTGTAGCATTAGACCATGGCTTAGTTCACAGGCAGTCTTCATTTCCTAAAAAAATAAAAATTCAGAATGGGGGGAGAAGACTAGTTCTTTAGGGTCTGCTAGGGAAAGACCATTCGGGTTCCATTTTTGAGAACTACACGAAAACAGACAATCTAACTCTAACAGAAATACATAAAATCCTTTAAAGACTTGATTCTCCCCACACTTAGTTAGCTATGTTATCGAAATTGTGATTAACTTTGTTGTCAACTTCCATTGGATTATCTATGTAATGTTTAACTCTGTGACCATTAACTTTAAATTCAATTCCATTTGAATTTATTAATTCTATTGTTCCGTATGGGAAAACTCTTTTGACTATGAATGGTCCAGACCATCTTGATTTCAATTTTCCAGGAAATAGCTTGAATCGTGAATTGAAAAGAAGAACTCTGTCTCCTTCTTTAAATTCTTTTGAACTTCTGATTCTTTTATCATGCCATTTCTTCGTTCTTTCCTTATAGATTAACGAATTTTCGTATGCTTCATGTATTAATTCTTCTAATTCGTTTAGTTGACTTAATCGTAGACGTCCGGCTTCATGTAAATCAAGATTACATGTCTTCAAAGCCCAAAATGCTTTGTGTTCAATTTCTACTGGAAGATGACATGCTTTTCCGTAGACGAGTTTAAAAGGTGTGGTTCCAATTGGAGTTTTGTAGGCTGTTCTAAAATCTCAGAGTGCATCCTCCAATTTAATGGACCATTCCTTCGGATTTGATCCTACGGTTTTCTCTAGAATACGTTTTAAAGCTCGGTTGGTATTTTCAACTTGTCCACTAGTTTGTGGATGATAAGCAGTGGAGATTTTATGAGTTACTCCATATCTTTTAAGAACTTTCTCAAGTTGATTATTACAGAAATGAGTACCCCGATCACTTATTAAAGCTTTCGGTGTTCCAAACCTTGCAGAAAGACGTTTTAAAAAGTTGACTACAACTCGTGCATCATTAGTTGGGAGAGCTTGTGCTTCCGCCCATTTAGATACATAATCAATGGCTACGAGAATATAGAGATTATTATGAGATTTTGGAAATGGACTCATAAAGTCAATACCCCAAATGTCAAATACTTCACATACTTGAATGACATTTTGTGGCATTTCATCATGTTGACTTATTTTTCCAGCCCTTTGACAAGCATCACAGGATTTGCAAAGAAGGTGTGCATCTTTGTAAATTTTAGGCTAATAGAATCCAGCTTCATACACTTTTCTTGCTGTTAGTTGTGGCCCATAATGCCCTCCTGTTGGTCCTGTGTGACAATGGTTTAAAATTTTACTAGCTTCATCTCTAAATACACATCGGCGTATTATTCCATCGGGACAACTTTTAAACAGATGTGGATCTTTCCAGAAATAGTGTTTTATATCACTGAAGAATTTCTTTCGTTTTTGGCACGATAATCCTTTTTCAAGGAATCCACATACTAAGTAGTTTGCATAGTCTGCAAACCATGGGATTTCATTATAATCTATTTTCAATAGATATTCATCAGGAAAGTTGTCTTGTATGGCCGATTCATTTAGAACTTCTAATTCGGGATTTTCAAGACGAGAAAGATGATCAGCGGCGAGATTTTCTGCTCCTTTTTTATCTCGGATTTCAATATCGAACTCTTGTAAGAGTAAGATCCAACGAATTAATCTTGGTTTGGCATCTTTTTTCGAAAATAGGTATCTAAGAGCAGAATGGTCGGTATAGACCACCGTTTTTGCTAGAACGAGATATGAACGAAATTTGTCAAAAGCAAAGACAATAGCAAGGAGTTCTTTTTCAGTAGTTGTATAGTTCGTTTGTGCTCCTTGTAACGTCTTACTAGCATAATATATAGGTTGAAATCGTTTTTCAATCCTTTGTCCTAAAACGGCTCCCATTGCAAAATCACTTGCATCGCACATTAGTTCTAATGGTAGATTCCAATTTGGTGTTATCATGATCGGCGCATTAGTAAGTTTCTCTTTAAGAATATTAAAAGATTTGATACATTCATCTGAAAAGATGAATGGAGCATCTTTTTCTAGGAGTTTATTCATAGGAGTGGCAATTTTAGAAAAGTCTTTTATGAAACGTCGGTAAAAATCGGCATGCCCTAGAAAACTCCTAACTCCTCTAACATTGGTGGGATGTGGAAGTTTAGCAATTACATCTACTTTAGCTCTATCCACTTCAATTCCTTCTTTTGAAATTTTATGTCCAAGAACGATGCCTTCTTTAACCATGAAATGGCATTTCTCCCAATTAAGTACTAGATTTGATTGTTCGCATCTAATCAGCATTCGTTCAACATTAACTAGATATGATTCAAATGTATCACCGAAGACTGAAAAGTCATCCATGAAAACTTCCATGCATTCTTCTATCATGTCGTGAAAAATCGCCATCATACACCTTTGAAAGGTTGCAGGGGCGTTGCAAAGTCCAAATGGCATGCGTTTGTAAGAAAAAGTACCATAAGGGCACATGAATGTGGTTTTCTCTTGATCTTCGAGTGCTATTGGAATTTGAAAATATCCAGAAAATCCATCAAGAAAACAATAATAACTATTTCCGGCTAGCCTTTCCAACATTTGATCAATGAAAGGTAAGGGAAAGTGATCTTTTCTGGTGGCGTCCTTTAATTTTCTATAATCAATACATACACGCCATCCTGTTACAGTCCTAGTAGGAATAAGCTCATTTTTCTCATTTGTAATGACAGTCATGCCACCCTTCTTAGGCACGCATTGAACTGGGCTTACCCATGGACTATCAGAGATTGGATAAATTAGACCTGCATCTAACAGTTTATTAATTGCTTTTTTAACAACATCTTGCATATTAGGATTTAGTCTTCGTTGGCGTTGCACATACGTTTTATGACCTTCTTCCATAAGGATTTTATGTGTGCAATACGAAGGACTTATTCCTTTAATATCATGAATCTTCCATGCAATGGCTGGTTTATGAGCTTTCAACACAGAAATGAGTTGTGATTTCTCATTTTCAGTAAGAGAAGACGATATTATTACAGGTAATTCAGATTCACCATGTAAATAAGCGTATTCCAAATGGTTTGGAAGTGGCTTTAACTCTAATGTCGGAGGTTCTTCTATCGATGATTTATATCGATAACTGTCTTCTTCTTTTAGCATTTGAATTTCTTCTGTTATTGGTTCATATCCATTAGCTATAAGTGTAGCTAACATTTCAACTTCATCAATTGGTTCATTACTTTCTCCTAAAGAACATTCTCCTGTTCCTTGTAATTCTGGAAATTCTTCTAACAATTCTGCATGTAAATCTATAGTGTGAATATAATAGCATGTATCATCTGTAGATTACGGTTGTTGCATTGCTCTATCAACTGAAAAGGTAACACTCTCATCCTCTATACTTAGGGTCAGTTTCTTACCAAACACGTCTATCATTACTTTAGCCGTGTTTAAGAATGGTCTTCCTAATATGAGAGGAACTTGAGAATCTTCTTCCATGTCCAGAACAACAAAATCTACTGGAAATACTAAAGTACCAACTTTAACTAGCATGTTCTCCATTATCCCTCTAGGATATTTTATTGATCGATCGGCTAGTTGTATACTTATTCTGGTTGGTTTCAATTCTCCAAGGTCTAGTTTAGCGTATAGTGAATACGGCATTAAATTTATACCAGCACCTAAGTCTGCCAATGCTTCTATTGAACTAAGACTACCCAGAAAACATGGAATTGTGAAACTTCCTGGATCAGATAATTTTTCTGGTATCTTATTCAACAGCGCTGCTGAACAATTAGCATTCATATTAACGGCCGAGAGTTCTTCCATTTTCTTTCTACTTGAGATTAGATCTTTCAAGAATTTAGCATATCTAGGCATTCCTGAAGTCACATCAATGAAAGGAAGATTTACATTTATCTGTTTAAACATATCCAAGAATTTGGATTGCTCGGCTTCAAGTTTCTCTTTCTTCATTTTACTCGGGTAAGGAAGTGGTGGTTGGTATGGTTTAACATAAGGTTTAGCCTTAACTGTATTATCTTCATTAACCTTTTCAACTACCGGTTCTTTTTCCTTATCTTGATCAGGTTGTGGTTCTTGTGGAGTAGGAATAGCTTCATCAGAAGTTACAGGTATTTCAGGTGGTTTAAGTGTTATACCACTTCTTGTGGTAATAGCTTTAGCTGTTTCATTCCGGGGGTTAGCATTTGTATCACTAGGTAAACTTCCCGATTTTCTTTCACCTATTAACCTTGCTAGGTTACTTACTTCTTGTTCCAGATTTTGAATAGAAGCTTGTTGATTTCTAAATGCTTGAGCATTTTGTTCATTAGTTTGTTTTTGCGATGTGAAAAACTGCGTTTGAGTTTCAACTAGCTTCGTCATCATATCTTCTAAATTCGGCTTTTTATCATCGGTTTGTGGTGGTTTGTTTTGAAAATTAGGTCTTTGCTGGTTGTAAGTATTGTTAGATACTTGTTGATTACTAGGACCTTGTTGGTTGTTGTATGGAACATTTCTGTTATAATTCTGGTTTTGATTGTAGATTGGTCTTGGCGGTTGATAATTATTCTGATAATTATTTCCAGGCCTTTGGTTTATGTATGAAATATTCTCTCTTTGTTCCATTGTTAATTCAATACTGAGACAATCTTTTGTCAAATGTGGTCCTCCACACTGCTCACAACTAATTCGTATTGAGTGAATATCCTTAGTCATCTTTTCCATTCGTCTCTCCACAGCATCTATCTTTACGGAAATAGAATCTAAGTCATGGCTAGAATCAGCTCTAGCTGCTTTAGATGATCTAACGATATCTTTTTCTTGGTGCCACTCATGTGAGTGGGAAGCAGTGTTATCAATAATTTTGTAAGCATCAGTTTCGGTTTTCTTCATAATGGAACCACCAGCTGCTATATCGATGTCTTTTCTTGTAGTGATGTCGAATCCTTGGTAGAATATTTGTACTATTTGACAGGTATCTAAACCATGTTGCGGACATCCTCTTAATAACTTTCCAAATCTTGTCCACGCCTCATATAGAGTTTCATTCAGTTTCTGTGTGAACGTAACAATTTCTCCTTGAAGTCTTACGGCTTTAGATGCCGGAAAGAATTGTTTAAGAAATTTTTCAACTAAAACGTCCCATGTATCAATCGCCCCTTCAGGTAACGATTCCAACCAATCTTTGGCTTCTCCCTTTAAAGTCCAGGGAAATAACATGAGATATATCTGTTCATCTTCCACTTCTCTTATTTTAAATAGTGTGCAGATCCTATTAAAGGTACGAAGATGTTCATTTGGATCTTCCTTCGGCGCACCACTAAATTGGTATTGATTAGTCACCATATGTAGAATTTGTCCTTTGATTTCATAATCTGACGCATTAATGTCTGGATGAGTAATTGCGTGACCGTGGCCAGTGCGTTTAGCTCTCATTCGGTCTTCCATACTTAAAGGTTCTAGATTCTCCATAATTGAATTTGTTGAATTGGAATCACTAGAGGATTCTGATTTAATGGTTCGTTCCTCAACAATCTCTGTTTGAATGATTGGTGGTTCCGGAGGAAAATTTAATGGTTCAGGATCTATGAATCGTCCCTGAATATTCTCTGGATTCTCAATTGTGAGGTCGGGTTCAAAAAATGGATTATCGGAAATTTGAATTGGAGTACTTGGTCGACTGGATGACGATTCTAAAGAAAAATCAACGGCGATAATATTTGCTAAATGTCTTGATCTAGTTACAGGTGGTGAACGTACAAAAGGTGGTGAACGTCTTGCTCGGTGCATTCACTGAATATCCTATTATTTTTTAAAAAGGAAAGAAAAATTATATAAGTTATCCAATTAATAGACTTTTCTGATTTTGCCCACGTTTCGAATAGCCAAAAGATGCAGCAGAGGGGCAAGATTCGTTTGGTCTCAATATAATTGAGGACTGTTTGGCTCCAATAACCCGGTCCACGTACAAATCCAACTATTACTACGAACCAGAAAATTTTGATGTCTATCAATTTAACCACTTAAAATAAATTTTCGTAATTTTAAGAAATTTAGATAAGAAGTAGAATAAAAATCTATGTCCTAAAAACTAGAATAGCGAGAAATAAGAAAGAAAAAGAGCGTGTCGAAAAAGGTCAAAAAATAAAAATAAGAAAGAAAAAGAGTAACTTATAGAACTTAAAAACACTCGACTAACCCAACCTTATTACTATCACTAACTTAAAATTATAATCGCAAATTGAGATTACTAATTAGAATGATAATTGATACATAGGTAAAAGGTGTCTAAAAATATTAAAGCTTACAAGAAAAACTATATCCCAAAGGGCAATAACTTAAAAAGAAACTAAAACTTAAAAAGGCGTCGTAGAATTCTAAAGCACTTAAATCTTAGTCTAAAGAAAAAGCACTTAAGGGATTTTACGGCAAAGCCTAAAAATCTAGAAGTAAAAATAACTATGGCAAAAACTATATTTAAAACTAAATACGAGCGAAAAATACAAATATTACGCTAAAATAATTAAAAAGGGACAAAATATAAAAATATACAAGAAATTGTAAAAAGTACAATTTTTATAAAAATATTATTTTTATATTATCTATTTTATAAAACTATTAATTTTATAATTTAAATAAACTGATTTAACTAAAATATATAAATTAAAAAAAAATAAAACTAATTAATATATTAAAATTAAACCTAATTAGGGTTAAAAGTTAATTAATAAATATAAACCCAGTAATTAATGCTGATTAGGGTTTCTGTCATGTGTGTCAGGGCTGCTCCGCGAGTTGCGGTGCCCGAAGCAGGAAAACTCCGCGAATCGCAGGGTTCTAAAATTCAACTCAGGAACAGGATTTAATTCGACGCGTTTTTGTTTTTTTTATATTTTCTGTATTATGCTTTATATTTTCTGTTTTAAATAAAAATATTTATATAATAAAAACTTATATTTAAAAACTAAAATAAAAATAGAACTACTTTATAATTTTATAAATAAAAATCTTAAAACTAGAATTATATATATATATATATATATATATATATATATATATATATATATATATATATATATATATATATATATATATATATATATATATATATATATATATATATATATATATATATATATATATATAATTTTTTTTTTCTTTTTCAGTTTTTGATTTTATATTTTAAATAAACACAAAATATTTAAATAAAACTTATAATTTTTATAAAATAAAAATAAAGAAACTTTATAAAACTTAAATATTTAACAAAATCTTAAAAATATTTATATTTTTGTTTTTCTTTTTATATTTTTGAATAATTAAAAACGTATTTTTACAAAAGCGTATTTTAATAAAAGTAAACTAAAAATAAATTTTTTTTTAAAAAAATTTAGCGTTACGCTTCCGGCTTTTAAGCTAGATTGTCCCCGGCAGCGGCGCCAAAAATACTTGATGTTATGCTAGGTGTATATAAAATAGCTTAAATTTTGCTAGAAAATACTATTAAATACGATACAATTTTACACAAGATATTTATTTATTTAGAGAATGGATATACTTAAACTTTGCTACAACACTTATAGACAGTGTACCTAATCGTACAGTAGTGTAGTTTTTAGTAAGTCCGGTTCGTTCCACAGGGAAAATCTTTTAATCAAAGCTTAACGCTATATTAGTTTAATTTATAAAAATACGAATATATATATAAGTAATATTATTATTTTAAAGGGGGGTTTTTACCGTTTAATGACCGGTTTGTCGATTTTAAAACTTTAGTCACAGTTAAAACAAAATGTAAAATATTAAATAAATAAAAGACTTAATTTAAAGCGTAAAGTAAATAACGATAATGAAATTGCGAATAATAAAAATGCGATAAAATAAACTTGCGATAATTAAAAAGTACGATAATTAAAAGTGCAATTAAATACAATAACAATAAAATAAAATGCGATAATTAGAAGTGCATTTAAATATAAAATAAAGGAAATTAAATATGAAATAAAATAATTATGCTTATTTAAACTTCCGTAATCATGATGTTTGACGTGTTGATTTTAGTTTTATGCCCATGGGTTAATTGTCCTTTGTCCTGGATTATTTAATATGTCCGTCTGGTTTTTGTCCATAACAGTCCATCAGTCATAAATATAAAGTGCGAGTGTCCTCGTCAAATTATCCTTATACCCGAAGTTAAATATTCCAACTAATTGGGGACTTAAACTGTAACAAGATTTTAATACTTTGTTTAATAATTACACCAGGATGTCGACTGAGTGTAACCCAAGGTTTTAATACTTTGTTATCAATTATGCCAAATGTCCTTGTACATAATTTCACCCCTGTTTTAATAATTCCATAGACTATTAATTCATTCCCATGTCCGGTTAAATGAACGATTATTCGTACATATAAATACCCCGCCCATCGTGTTCGATCGAGTGTATATGGTAATTTATGGGTACGTTCAATTATAAATCTTTATATTAACATTAACAAACTATCATTTAGTTAAACAAATATAAAGCCCATTAATAGCCCATAGTCTAATTTCCACAAGTGTCGTTCTTTTGTCCAAACCCCAATTATGGTACAAAGCCCAATTACCTAATTTTAGTAATTAGCCCAACATCATGATTACTTCAGATTAAATAAGCATAATAATAACTTAGCTACGAGACATTAATGTAAAAAGGTTGAACATAACTTACAATGATTAAAAATAACGTAGTGTTACACGGACAGAATTTCGACTTATACCCTTACAACATTCGCTAACATACCCTTATTATTAGGAATTAAAATTAAAATTAAAATATAAATATATATATTTTACGTATACATATATAGAGAGATTGAATTTTTTGGATGATTTTGATGATCAGAATTCGCTGGCTTTTATAGAAATTTTTGTCCAGGGGGACTCCACGAGTCGCGGCCATTTCCTCCTTCAAACTCCGCGAGTCGCGGAGTTTGAAATTCTAGCTCACAACTTTGGCTTCTTTCTTAGCCGACGGTTTATTTTATAAATATAATATATATATAATTAATATAATTAATTATATATTATATTATATTTATATACATAGTTAACTTGTAATTTTTAGTCCATTGCGTCGAGCGTTGAGAGTTGACTCATGTCCCGGTTCCGGATTTTCGAACGTCCTTGGGTACAATTTAATATCTTGTACTTTGCGTTTTGAATCTTGTACTCTTGTAATTTTGAGACGTTTCTTATCAATAATTGGAACCTCTTTGATTGTATTTTGTACTTTTGAGCTTTTTGGACCTTTGCGTCTTCAATTCGCCGAATCTGTCTTTTGTCTTCACCTTTTATTGTTTAAACGAATATCACTTGTAAATAGAACAATTGCAACTAAAAGCTTGTCTTTCTTGAGGAATAATGTTATGAAATATATGTTCATTTTTAGCATTATCATATACATACACACATATCTATTTACAATTAATGGTTCGTGAATCGTTGAGAGCAGTCGAAGGTCAATTGAATATATGAAACAGTTCAAACTTTTTGAGACTCAACCTTACAGACTTTGCTTATCGTGTCGAAATCATATAAAGATTAAGTTTATATTTGTTCGGAAATTTCCGGGTCGTCACATTAATCCTATGAAGTAGCTAAGTTCATATAGGTGGACAAGTCCTGATCACAACCTAGGTTGGTCAATACTTAAGTTGCTAGCATACAAATCTATTGGGGTCACAGATTCAGTATAACAACAGTAATCGTACTAATTTAACATAACTACGGTAACCCAAACTACTATCATGACAACATACAGACTAATTAAACTAACATGGTAATATCGGAACACATTATTAAACATATACGATAACAATACATGTTTAATGAATAAGACAAGCGTTTCAGATAAAAACCTGAAAAGGCTAAATAAATCTGCCCGAGATCGCAGGGAATCGCGGAATATCCTCCGAGAAATAAAAGCTAAGCTAGCTACTACTAAAAACTAACTAAATTAATTGAATATCTAAATTAAAGTACAAATTGAGTGTGTGTAAAAATGAATGAAAAAAGCCACTTAAATAGGCAAGGTTTCAGCTGCCATACGGCTGGCTGGCCATATAGCAAGCCGTATGGCAAGCCGTATAGCCTGCCCATATGGCATGGTGAGCCGTTTGCTATGCCTGGATGATGGCAGGACATTTCCCATGTTGGCAAGACGCATGGCAGGCCGAATGACAAGCAGTATGGCTGCCCTAGTCTGCTATTTTTCCGGGATCGTAACTTGATTTCCTGGGTCGTAACTTGTCTTTCACTTTTTTCGCTCCAGAATCTTCATTTTAGCTCCAATTTACTTGATTGTTTTTGCATCGCCTTTGTAATTACTTAATCTACAAAATTAACCAAAAAAGTGATTATTTGCCGACAAAGTTTGGAACTTTATTGATTTGGGGATTAATATCGGGGGTAAAAACGTGACTTTTTGGCCGCTATCAGTTAGCTTTGATAACATTTAACTTTGAACTGTGTCCTTTTGTAAATGTAATGTGGATACTTTTTTTCCAGTTAAATATGTATTTTGCTGTAGTGGCACGTGGCACCGGTTGAACTGAATTAACATTAGTTACAAGTTACATTCTATTTAATTATTATAATGCTTCCGCAACGTATTTTAAAACAAATAGTGGTGTTAAGACCCCAATGGTATATAGTGTTATTGTGAAAAAAACTTAATAGATGGTTCCTTAGAAGAGGGCTATATAAGGAACCTAAGTAGTCATAATTAGATAGTCATTACATTGTAAAATAGTTTAAGAAGCTGTGGAATTGTAATATACCGAAACTCCCTAATACTGAATCTATTAACTGTTCACCCGAATCTCTTTCTATCTCTTGTATCTCCGATTCTCATCATGATCTACCCTATCATTTGGTATCTGATAACTCCTAAATTATACAGTTTTTGATAACATTTTGAGGAGTTATCTTAGTATTTTAAAGACACTTAAATCCTAAAACACACTAAAATGGGTAAAATGGGGAAAGGTATTTCTAATGATTTTATCAAAGTTATGTATCAAACAAGATCAAAAACAAAGAGAACTGCAGAAAAGGCCATGAAGCCGCCGGCCAGGTTTCAAGGAAGCCGCCGACTTTGTAGTGAAAGTGCCAGAATATTCTAGAATTGCTTGCAGAATTGGATAAACTTGTTGATTAAGTAAAAAGCAAAGGAAGCCTCCGGCTTCATCCTGAAGCCGCCGGCCTAATGGACACGGTTTCTCAACTTATCGACCAAGTTCAAGTAAAAATGGAAACAAAATCAGAAAGATCTGCCAGATCACTGAGGCCGCCGGCCTTCCACCAAGCCGCTGGCTTAATTATGACGGTTAAAAGATTTGTGCTTGCGGATTAAGTTAAACTTGCAGAACGAGTCACCGACCTAAGGCAAGCCGCCGGCTTCCCACTGAAGCCGCCGACTTGGCCACCGTTTCTAAATATTATAAATATAGGTCTCTGGTCTCAGTTTTCAAATGTAATTCAATAGTTCAATAGTTTAGTAATTCAATTAGTTCGTTTTTCTTTTAGGGTTTTTCCTAAACCCTTAGATTAGATTTATTTATTGCAATCAAGAATCATTCAAGTTTTAATTCGAGTTTTTACATCAACCTTTTTGAAGTATGATTCTATCTTTACTTTATTGTTCAATCTATTTTATTTACTGTAATTGTTTCTGTTCGTCTTCTACTATGAACTAAACGTTCATAGTGGTTACATGGACAAAAACTGAACTTCATCTGGGAATCAGATGAAGCCGCCGGCCTCACCATCCCAAGCCGCCGGCTTGGCTGGAAGGAAGCCGCCGGCTTCGTGTGCTTCATCGGTACAGTTCTTGGTTCTTTTCCAGATCTGTATGGTCGAGTATTTGTAATAAAGTTTGAACTGTTTCGAATCTGTTTTGATTAAATACACTTGTTTGCCATGCTTAATGATTAAATAACATGATTTTAGGATTGATTAGTACTTGAATCGGTGATCTATTATTCGATTCATGCTACTTGTTTAGATCTAGTCCATCAAACTTGGTAAATTGGATTGCATGCAACTAAGTTAAAAAGCTTAATAGTGATAAACTTGTTTAATTGGAATTACGCTTATATAATAGAGTTTTATTTTGTTAGGCTTAATGGAAGAACCTTCATTTGGATTTGTTTAATTAATGATTGCATGAGAACTTAGTAGTAATTGACTTTCAGCTAGTAACTTGAGTTGATCTACTTGGTGTTTAATAGCTTATATGATTTGTCAGTCTATTTGCATATTGATCCTCATCACAAGATTAATATGTATCATGTAATTGAATTGAACATGAAGAATTGAGATCTTAGTTATGCACATCACGTATCTAGCATATGCTTTAAGTTCTGCTTATTGAATGATATGCAACACTTGTCTTAACCTGCTTAGGGATAATGATTGGTCTATGATTGTTATCTTGATTTGTGTTAATATAAGTTATGAAACTTACCTAATATGATTCCCGTATGAGTTAGTTGTTCATGTAACTGCTTTTACTTTTATCTGTTTAATTTGAATCTTCAATTCCTTGTTTTATTTTATTACTTTGTTTATCTTTCAAAGCATCTCTTTCCTAAGAGATAAAAAACTATCCCATAAAAGACATAAAAATCTATCTTTACTTCTTTAATAAGAATTAAACTATTTAAATAAAACAATTCTTATCCACATCTACGCTCTCTTGGGACGATAACCTAAAATACTACATCGGATTGGGTTTTGTTGCTCGTCAGGGTGTTAAAGTGTATTAAATAAAGGTTTTATAAATTTAAAAGTTGAAGAATAAGTTAAGCACTACTGCACACACTTTCAACACATCAACTTTTTGAAGCCGCTGCCGGAGAGCGCGGTAAATACGGAAGTTGGATATATTTTGGTTATTGATATTTCTTGAAAACGGGTGATGACTGTCTTCCTTTAGGGGAGGGTTGTTGGGATTCCGATCTAAAGACTCCTGCTCGAACCTAGACGCTGACGGGTCACTTAAGTATTGAAAGATTCAATAGGCCGTGTATGTTTGATTATTCGTTGTTATGCGATAAAAGCTGTTATTTAATATTTACATTATTAATTATGTTATTAATATTTATTATTATATTTATCAATTTAAAATTTATTAATATATTAAAATACTTTTTAAATATTAGAAGAAGAATTAGAGTAAATTTAAAATTTAATTATATATACCCTTTAAGGTCTAAAACATTTTCGCCTAAAACATTTCTTTTTATGATTTTAGATCACATGAATACTCGATCCAAGAAACCAGTCTTACAAGACATGTTACCAAATCCCGATATATTATTTAAACCTTCTAAGGATTCGAATATTGTTAAGAAATTAAATTTCAATAAAGGAACTACTTCTAATGATGATTCATTATCTAGTCCACCGTCTAGTCCTGATTCTAATTTGGGATCTCTTTTTGTTTCAGAAATTGAAATGACTACTGATTCAATGGAAGCGTTAATGAAAGCAGGTCGGGAAGGATTAGGTCACGCTATTACTCAGCCTGTTATAAAAGAAAATTTTGATATTAAAAGTCATATATTTCATTTGCTTAAGGATAACCATTTTAGGGGTACTAAAAAGGAAGATGCTAATGCTCACATTCAGAATTTTAAAGATATTTGTAATCTGTTTAATATTAATAATGTGGAAAGTAATGTCATCTATCTTCACCTCTTTCTGTTGTCACTAAAAGATGAAGCTAGGGAATGGTTAAACTCGTTACCTGAAGGAGATATTACTAGTTAGGATACCATTGGTTGAAAAATTTCTCACTCGATTCTTTCCCGCATCAAAAACTGTTACCCCTCAAACTGAAATTGCTAATTTTCATCAAAAAACTAACGAGTCTCTTTATTCTGCTTGGGTACGATTAGGTCAAATGCTTAGAGGTTGTCCACAACATGGTTTGGATAAGTTTAAAAAGGTAACTACTTTCTATAAAGGTTGTGATATTGCTACAAGAAGAGAGATTGATACATCTGCTGGAGGAAACATTATGAGTAAAACTGCCGAAGAAGCTGAAACATTGATTAATAAGTTGGCTGCTCATTCCCAGAAATGGCATCAAGACTTAGATATTTCTCGTTCGGTAAAATCTGTTAGCTATGATTCTGAAGATATGGTTAAGGCTATGAATGTGCAATTGGGTAATCTAGGAAGGCAAATTGAAAAGCTTACCAAAGAAATGCATATGATTAAGGTAGGTTGTAAAAAATGCCAAGACCTTCATGCTACTAAAGATTGTGTTGCTAGTCTTACTATGAAGCAAGTTGAGAATGTTTCTTACGTAAATCAATATCAAGGAAACCCAAACTACCGTAATAATTATAATACACCTTATCCTGCTAATAATAAAAATCCGCCTGGTTTCTTTCCTGTTAGAGCACCCTTCATTCCAAATTCTTCTAATGCTCAGACTGAAAAGAAGTCCAAACTTGAAGAAAGCATCATAACTTTCATCAAGAATAAAAATGAAGCTAATGATAACATAAAATCTCAACTTTCCCAAGTGCAAAATAATCATCAAACGTCCATTCAAAACTTAGAATGTAATGTTACTAAGTTATTCAAACTTGTCAAGGGTAAAGTTCCTGCTGATTCTGAAGTTTCTAAAGAAGTTCGTTTTGAAAAGGTGAATGTGATTAGAGAAGTGAATAAGGTTGATATTTATGAACCTGGTTTGAGGTACTTATGGGAGTTTGAAATGGTAGAGGAAGAGTATGATCAAGAAATAAAGAAGTTAACTGCTACTGAAGAAGATAAATCCAAAGACGCTAAAGTTCGAGGTCTTGATCATGATGAGGTAATTTTCATGCATGAGTTGTTTGAAGAGAAGGAAGAAGAGGTTGATAAAAAGGTTGATGAAAGTGATGAGGTTACTAGTGAAAAATTGGAGTGTGAAAATAAAGATGATTGGTCAGCTGATACTATGAAACAGTTGGAAGAAAGAAGAAAAGAAGGATTTCGCCCTCTTTATTCATTCACAATTAATTCGATAGATCCATATGCATCACCTGAAATTCCTGTTGTTATGCGCACTGATCCAGGGGAATTCCTAATCCCTTGCTTAATTTGTGGTCTCATTCCTATTATTGGATTAGCTGATACTGGTTCTAGCATTAATGTTATGCTATTCTCCATTTACAATTGCTTAGGATTGCCATCGTTGGAACCAATCAAAGGGAATGTGTGCTTTGCTGATAGTCGTTTACATGAACCGTTGGGGATTGTTAAACAAGTTGAAGTTATCGTCGGTTATGCTTTCTATAAAATGGATTTCGTGGTTATGGACATGATAGAAGATCCGAAAACTCTTTTAATCTTAGGTTCTCCGTTTCTAGCTACTGCTCGTGCTACCATTAACTATGCCGATAATACTTTAATTATTCGTTATGGTGCCATATTTGAATCTATTCCGATAGTCCCGAGATCTAAAGTTCCTCGAACAAATGTGAAAATGGTTAAAACTGAGAAGGAGGATGATGATGATTTCACCGCTGATAAAATAGTAACCGAGTTCATAAAAGAGCAATATAAGCTTAGTGTCGAAGTGAGAAAGCAAATCCATGAGTTAAATATTAAATTTGAAATGTTGTTTCGTAGGGGTCTTGACACCACATTGAATTTCTTGCAATGAATTAAGATGTTGAATGAGTATGAAAAGAATAAGTGTGGGGAAAATAATCCTAAGGAGTGATCCCGTTAGAAGAATGAGTCGCACAATCGATTCTATAATCAAAACTACCTATCCCTATATATGTTTATTAGGATTATGTCGTTTCTAAGTGTTTTATTATTTTGATACTTGTTTAATTATGAATGTAAGAGCAATATAGCTCCTAAGTGTTAAATTGTTTAAGTGATTAAAATTACTAATAAAATGTTATGTTTGTGTTATACTTTTCATTATTTAATATCTTGTCAAGTTATTTATATTTGATTCAAAAGAAGTCCGCAAAAGTGCTCCGCAATCATTCTATGATCCTACAATCAAGTAACATCACTCTTTCCCTTATTCTCAATTATGTCCTTTATTTATTACTTTCTTTTATTATAAATGAAATGAGGACATTGCATAATCTAAGTGTGGGGAGGGACGTGATTACTCACTTAAAAAGATTAAGACATACTATAATTTTACCGAAAAAGTTGAAAAATGGGTACAGTTATAAATTTTTTAAAAGTATAAAATTCTTAGTCAAACTTATGTCTTTCTACTAACATAATCTTAATAATAATAATAATAGAACTACTCTCAATTTCGAGATCGGATTACTTGTTTAAGATAAGAATTTGAAAGCCAAAAATTGTGAAACGAGTGCAAACTTATAGCCACTACCATATGGCATAATAAGCATGGACCACTGAAGCAGCAAAAGAGTTCAAATAAGGGCTAATTTAGAAAAATTTGCCAAGTGTAAAGTTAAGTGCTAAGCACGGAAGCAAAAGAAATTAAAAAGGTAAAAGAGCCTAATGGAGGCCAACAAAAGAAAAGAGTACCAATGAGAACCATACACTTTTAAAAGTTCTAGAAAACAAAAGTTCAATGATGACCAACTTGTATAAATTTGACTTAATAAACATTAGGACTACTTGTAATCCTTGGTCTGGTTCAGACTAGTTCTTATGAATAATAAACACTAACTTCTTGTTAAGACATATTTATGACTTTGCAATTTTTACTTTAATACCCATGATATAAATTATAAGGTTTACTTGAGGACAAGTAAAGGTTTAAGTGTGGTAAATTTGATAACTCCTAAATTATACAGTTTTTTGATAACATTTTGAGGAATTATCTTAGTATTTTAAAGATATTTTAATTCTAAAACACACTAAAATGGGTAAAATGGGGAAAAGGGTATTTCTAATGATTTTATCAAAGTTATGTATCAAACAGGATCAAAAACAAAGAAAACTGCAGAAAAGGCCATGAAGCCGCCGGCCAGGTTTCAAGGAAGCCGCCGACTTTGTAGTGAAAGTGCCAGAATATTCTAGAATTGCTCGCAGAATTGAATAAACTTGTTGATTAAGTAAAAAGCAAAGGAAACCGCCGGCTTCATCCTGAAGCCGCCGGCCTAATGGACACGGTTTCTCAACTTATCGACCAAGTTCAAGTAAAAATGAAAACAAAATCAGAAAGATCTGTCGGATCACTGAGGCCGCCGGCCTTCCACCAATCCGCCTACTTAATTACGACGGTTAAAAGATGTGTGCTTACGGATTAAGTATAACTTGCAGAAGGAGTCACCGACCTAAGGCAAGCCGCCGGCTTCCCACTGAAGCCGCCGGCTTGGCCCCCGTTTCTGAATATTATAAATAGAGGTCTCTGGTCTTAGTTTTCAAATGTAAATCAATAGTTCAGTAATTCAATTAGTTCGTTTTTCTTTTAGGGTTTTTCCAAAACCCTTAGATTAGATTTATTTATTGTAATCAAGAATCATTCAAGTTTTAATTCGAGTTTCTTACATCTACCTTTTTAAGGTATGATTCTATCTTTACTTTATTGTTCAATCTATTTTATTTACTGTAATTGTTTCTATTCATCTTCTGCTATGAACTAAACGTTCATAGCGGTTACGTGAACGAAAACTGAACTTCATCTGGGAATCTGATGAAGCCGCCGGTCTCACCATCCCAAGCCGCCGGCTTGGCTGGAAGGAAGCCGCTGGCTTCGTGTGCTTCATCCGTACAGTTCTTGGTTCTTTTCCAGATCTGTATGGTCGAGTATTTGTAATAAAGTTTGAACGGTTTCGAATCTACTTTGCTTAAATACACTTGTTTGCCATGCTTAATGATTAAATAACATGATTTTAGGATTGATTAGTACTTGATTCGATGATCTATTATTCGATTCATGCTACTTTTTTAGATCTAGTCCATTAAACTTGGTAAATTGGATTGCATGCTGATGTGCGTAGAGATGTATACGAAATAGTTATATTTTTATTGCAAAATATTATTAAATACGATACAATTTTACACAAGTTATTTATTTATTTATAGAGTGGATATACCTAAACCTTGCTACAACACTTATAGGCAGTGTACCTAATCGTACAGCTGTGTAGTTTTTAGTAAGTCCGGTTCGTTCCACAGAGAGCTAGCCAAGTTTAACGATATATTTTTTTAAAACTATATTTGTATATATATATATATATATATATATATATATATATATATATATATATATATATATATATATATATATATATATATATATATATATATATATATATATATATATATATATATATATATATATATATATATATATATATATATAAGTAGTATTATTATTATAAAAGGGGGTTTTCACCGTTTAATGACCGGTTTGTCGATTTTAAAACTTTAGTCGCAGTTAAAACCTAATGTAAAGTATTAAAAATAAATATAACTTAATTTAAAGCGTAAAGTAAATGACAATAATTAAAGTACGATAAATTAAAGCGCGATAAAATAAAATGACGATAAATAAAATTGCGATAATTAAAAAGTACGATAATTAAAAATGCAATAAATAAAATGACAGCAAATAAAAGTGCAATAAAATATGAAATAAAGGAATTATGCTTATTTAAACTTCCGTAATCATGATGTTCGACGTGTTGATTTTAATTTATTACCATGGGTTAATTGTCCTTTGTCCTAGATTATTCGATATGTCCATACTGTTTTGTCCATAATAGTCCATCAGTCATAAATATAAAGTGCGAGTGTCCTCGTCAAATTATCCTTATACCCGAAGTCAAATATTCCAACTAACTGGGACTTAAACTATAATAAGGTTTTAATACTTTATTATCAATTACACCAAGTGTCCTTGCATGTAATCCACCCCTGTTTTAATGAGTCCATTGACTATTAATCCATTCCCGTGTCCGGTCAAATGAACGATTATTAGTACTTATAAATATCCCGCCCATCGTGTCCAATTGAGTGTATGTGGTTATTTATAATTACGTCCAATTGTAAATCTTTATATTAAATTAACGAACTATCTTTCAGTGAAACAAATATAAAGCTCATTAATAGTCCATATTCCAATTTCTACAAGTGTCGATCTTTTGTCCAAACCCCAATTATGGTACAAAGCCCAATAACCCCGTCTTTAATATTTAGTCTAACATCATGATTACTTCGATTTAAATAAGCATAATAATTACTTAGCTACGAGACATTAATTTAAAAAGGTTGAACATAACTTATATTGTGGGTTTTGTGGGTTTCAGATTTGAAAATTTTAGCTCAAAACTTGCGTTTTGTGTCATCCACTTGCTAACCTTGTATTGGGAAAGCAACATGTCCAGTTTACTTGCTCCGTACATTACCTTTTGGTAAAGTACCGTCCGGTTGTAAAGGAAAGCATTAAACAAGCAATTGTTAAGGCAATGTCCCGTGACATGCTTTTGATTATGGTCTATAACGTGTCGAAATGCAATTACTATCCTTTGTAGGAGCAATAGAAAAGATCACCCTATAGTTTTTCGGTCTGGCACAAGGTCCTGTCTTTGACCATGCTATGCAACCACAGTTCTTACGGTTGACACCCGATTTGGTTCAGGTGACCTAATGAATTTCAGGTGAATTCCTAGAATTTTACGTTCAATGGTAATGAATGCATTGAAAATGGGTTTTCAGAAAACAAATCGGTTTGTAATTTGATCAAAATATTTTCTCGTTCTAGCTCGAGTTTAGATATCATCGAATTCCATGAGTTTGAATTCTCAATCTTTAAGGTCAATCTCAAGGATTGAGTAATATCAGTCTTAAAAGCTGATTTTTGATCTTTAAGGAGATTATCCTTTCTGGGGATCTGATTCATTAGTCTTATAAGCTAATTTACATGGTGCCCCCCATTGTACGAGACAGATCCTCTCATGGTTAGGATAAGTCTGACCACTTGGCGACCCTGTTTGATGCTGAGGTCCTTGGATTTCCAGCTGATTTTCGAGAAAACTTTTCAAGGTTTTTCGTAGACTCTACAACTGGTCTGGACGACAACTTGCTGACCAAAATCAAGAAGCGCGTGTCTTTTTCTCTCGAAAGACTTTACTTCCTTTTATATTACAATAAACTGGGTAAAACTGATAAATATCATCCAAAACAAAAGTATCTTCAATTATTTGTACAAAAATATGTGACATATGTTCTAAATAACTTGGTAAATTTTTCTCACAATTGGCTTTTATTTTTCTTTCTTTCCCTTTTTATTTTCCTCTATTCCATTTTAAATGAATTCTAACATTTTAGGTTGTTTCTCAATTTATGTCCTTTCCGAGGTAACAATAATTTCGGTGTTAACAACTAGTTTTATCGTTCATAAATATGTATAAACATGATTTTGAGTTCATTTATTTGAAAATTTTGAAAATTTTTACTAGAATTGGGTAGTCAGTATATAAGACTAGGGCTGTTCTTTATTACCAGAGAGCACTAGATTCTAATACAACTACTGCGTTACTAGTATTTTTAATGGTAACCAAGTGTATAAGTCAAAAATTTTAAAAATCCGAAAGAATTTAACCCCTTCCCACACTTAAGATCTTGCAATGCCCTCATTTGCAAGAAATCAGTAACAATTTAAATTATTGAGGGTGATTAACGTAGAAAAATGATTAAATTTTACCAAAGTTTCCAAACATATTGGCGTTTGTTTGTTTTGAATGATAAATGGTGCACATCATTTGTTCATTCCATCTTGTTGTTACATCACATTTATTTTTCGTTTTGTCGTCAAAATTAGTAGCTTTTGCTGAACTTAATGCCAGTCTTTGAAAATGCGTTGTTTTACCCTGTTGTGTACAATTGACAATATACATACATACAAATAATAACATGCATGGTAATTTGAAATGGGACTTAACATCCCACTTTAAAATTATAAATACGAAATATTAGTAACAAAATAAAAAATGTTAAAAATTACATAAAAGTATCACAATATTATATGTTTTAAACATAAGTAAATAAAAATAATAAAAGATAAAAATCACCAACGGGAACTATATCAATCTGGATAGGGGTTCCAGTTCATGTCGTCGGTCGGGTTCCATGGTTGGTTATAGGTGTACTGATAGGCCTGGTTAGGGTCGTAGAGAGTAAATGGTGGTCGCATATCGGGCTGGTGTGGAGGATAGTAAGCAGGTCAGGTCGGTACATAGTTATTTGGTACCTGAGGTGATAGCTGGCTCATGATCTGATGCTGATGATAGTGCCATCTATCATGCTATCGTTGCCTAGAATGCTCGTACACATTCTCGGCGTGCCACTGCTCGAACTGACTATGTCTAGCCTCGTTTGTCATTTCTACCTCATCTATACGCTGGTAAACATCAGTAATAGCATCCCTAATGACATCTCTAATGTCATTCGGTTCCTCCATTTCCTCATCTGAACCTCTCTCTACCTGTGGATGATGACCCTCATATGGTACTGCCTGATTGCGTCTGCTTTTTAATACCTTTGCACCCTGATAGACCCGCAATCCTAAAGTGTCAACCTGTTCCCTACACACCATCAGTGGACCCCCTTGATCCCTATCTACACCCAAATACTCTCCAATGAGAGTAACAAAAATACCTCCTCCTATTATTCCCCCATCCTGTATTCCTGTCACCATTTTGGACAGATAAAAACCAACACAGTAGGGGATATTAACAAAGCTTCTAGTGTTTCGAATACACTTAAGGTAAAATAAATTGTGTAAGGTCATCTTCTCCTTGTTGTTACCTCTTTGTGTAATCGAATTAGCTAAAAATCTATGTATAATACGAAGCTCTGCTTTGTTAATATCTAAATAGGAGTGTCTTCCTCCCAGCGTAAAAACACTATAATTTGACATACGCCTCCAGACGGCATCCGCGTCAAAATTCCTATCTACCCTTTCACCATGATAAATCAAATTTGTACAATCAAGTAGTAGTAATTCACCAGGAGTGTAAATCTGTAAAGCCTTGGCCATGTCCAGCATGGACATCCTATACATCCTACGGCCAAGTAAAAATCTAAGAAAATTCCTATCATCTAATCTAACTACATCCGTATCTAATGCTATAGTACTCATAAGCTCAACACACCATTCCTTATATACAGGCCTACGAATGGTGAATAAACGTTCCCAATCGGGAAAAGAAGAGTTCCCATACCTTTGGATCAGATGCTGTCTAACTGAGTTAACTAGTTGAACCCTTTCCAAAGGCTCCCAATCGATTACCCTCGGTACTTCTACATTTTTCGTTACCAGTTTAAATTTGTTACTTTGGTACGTCAGGTAATCTCTCCAGCTTCGATCAAATCTCAAATTGGGATACAACTGTTCTTCATGAATCGTTGGGTATTCTATTATTGGATGAATCGGAAATTGTACGTAGGCATTAACATATTCTTGTTGAGGATCATAATACGGTATGTGTTGATCATTATGATATTGTTGTTCCTGTTGTTGCTCCTGTTCAGGTTCTGGTTCATATTGCATTTCTGGTTCAGGTTCGTTTTCAGGTTGTCTGGATGATGATCCACTGCCAGATTCGGTATATTTCTTCAAAACACATTAAACACAAAATTTGTGCATCCAAATATGCATTAGTGTTAGCAAAATAACAAATTAAAATAATTACAATAACATGTTTAATCCATATTAAACTCATGTTCATTTTCACATTTTTAGCAATTCTATACTTTTTCAAATAAGCATATATGAAAATGTTTACAAAGTTCATAAGCATTCTACTCAAATAACATGTCAAAATAATTATTACTAGCAATTAAACAAGTTTCAAATGGCATTTACATCAATTTAATCAAGTTCATGAATTTTAGACCTAAAAAGTCCACTTTAATTCTCCAAAATCATGTTTAGGATCAATGTTTGGATCATTTAGCTACCTAAACATGTTACACTACTTAATTTAGCAATAATTCATGACAAAAATCGGCCATAACCTGTTTATATCAAAAATCCCCAAATTGCTCAAGAACACAAACCCTATATTTCTAAAATTTTTGAAGTTTTTGGCTTCAAATCATGTTAAATAGCATCAATCTAGGTTATACATGCATAATATACTAACAATTTAACTCTAATTACACTAGAAATTAACAAAATTAAATTAGGTAAAATTTAGCTCAAGAACACTAAAACTGAAAATTTAAAGAGTTTAGGGGTGAAATCTTTACCTTCTTGCCTCCCCATCTGAAGAAAGACATGATTATAGCTAGAAATTTGGTTGATTTTGGTTAAAAAATGGCGAATTTAGGGGTGTTTGTGGAAGAGTTTCATGTATGTGTGTGTATTTTGTGAAGAGCAGAGAGCTAGCTGAGCTTTATGTTCCTGACCAGTTATTTGGCCTCATGCGCCGAATGGATTTGAAGAGGAAACCCCACGCGATCGCATGGGGTCTGATTTCTTTCTTTTTTTTAATATAAAAACCTTTGACCAATAAAACAAATAATTAAATTATTTAAAATTTTGTTTCTTTTAGAATGAGGGCGTTTCGGATCTTAGTCTAGTCCGTCTCTCGACAAAATTTTAAAATTTGTCACTTTTTAAGAGTTGTTTTAAAAGCAAAGATTTTTGAGTTTTTTAATATTTTTGGCATACTTTAATTCAATAAGATTAAAAATAATGATAATAAAATTTCTCGTCCCGCCCTTGGATAAAGCAATTTCGGTTCAACGACCTAGTCTTCAACTCACGACAAATTTTAGAAATCATATTTTTAACTCAATGAAATAAAGTAAATTTTTGTTTTTAAATTTACACCAAACTTAAATTTAAAATGCATAAAATTAAAAATTCATATAAATATCATTAATATTTTTATACATTAATTTTATAAACTTATATTAAAAATATTAATTTTTTAAAATACTTAAAAACTTAAATATACTGATTTTAAAAATTTACATTAATAATTTGATATTTATATATTAAATTTAAAAACAAGGTAAAAATTAAAATGAAAAATCTTTTTGGTCTTTTATCCCACTTTAATCAATCAAATATTAACAAAAAAATACGTCCCTCTTTTCGGTAAAGTAATTTCGGCTATATTACCTAGTTTTACTCCTGATGAATTTTTGAAATATTTTGGATTGATTGATTAAAGATATTTATACCTTAAGAATAAACGGTAAATTTCGCAGTGATGTAATAAATTTTTGTATGATATCAATAATTTCGGTTACGCATATGATATTTCTTAATATATGCATATTCTTAGTCGCAATATCAGTCCCAAATATTATGATTTTATGTGTATTCGAGTAGTTTTCGGTTTGTAATTGGTTAAAATGTTCAAAGCGTCGAATGAAATGTTATTATGGATTTTCAATGATATAAAGATCAAAATGAAGATAAAATGAAGATTTCTAATGAGCAACAAAAGAGTACAACATCGCGCCTCAAGACTACAAGTTAAAATGATCGAAATCACGAAATCTGCGCGCCTGCACGAAAAAAATCATAACTAAATCATACGGACTCGAAAAAAGGCGAATCAGGTGTCCAGACGTCCGTAACTCAAAAATCTACAACTTTCAAGAAAGAAACTTACGTGAAACGTGTACCAATTTACGCGAAACGCGTAATTTTTGACGAGATTCAGATTCCAATAGTACATGGGACGGTGGGTTTTAGTTAAATTAATCCATCTTTTTCAGTATCTTTACAGCAATATTCCAACTTTCAAGTAATCAATTCTCAAGTTGGAGACCAACTACCTCTACATGATTATGATATATACGAGTGCTTTGACAACATTGAGGGGAGAGAGTCAATTAAGAAGAAAACCATACTACTTCAATTATCTCCATATTTTTAGTTACGTATCAATTTATTTATATTTCACTTCTGTACCAAATTAATTTTCAAGTCAAGATTAGGATAGTTTTATTTTTAAGGGTTGTATTGTTCGTGATTACGGGTGTTATTATTCGTGTGCACGGGTGCTCTCATTTCCATTTTCTACCATTTGTAATCATTAAATTGAAGACCTTTTGTAAGTTTGTTACTTTCATTTTTATTATTGTCATTGTTACTTATTATTATGTTTATGTTTATGTATTATTATTTTTATTCCCGTATCATTATCATGATTAGTTAGTAAATTTACATAGTGTTCGCTTAGATGTAGAGCCCTAGTGAAATGGATTGTTATCATTTGTAAAAATTAAAATGTAACTTAAGTATTTTTAACATTGAGCCTAATTAAAAGAACCATAATTACGTACCTAGATATTTAACCCTTGTCACTTAATTTATTAGATTCAAATAACGAAAGTTATTTTTATTTATATAAATTAAGCTTCAACATTAAAAGTGATTTAGACGAACTTATGAATAAGTTATTAACACTAATTTAGAAATAAAGTTCGGTGGTTTGGGTAATATCATTAGTTATATAAAAGTGAAATTGTAAAAAGGAAAACTGTTATGATTTGGGTTTTGGCAAAAGTCAAAACTAGATTGGGTCTCAATTTAAATACTTGGGGACTAGTAACTATCTAAATAAGATCAAATGAAAATTAGACTTAATTTAGCTAGTTGAAACTTTATTTATTCGAAAGAAAAATATAAAGTTTTATACTAAACATTTTAATAGAGCTTAAATTTAAAACAATCCATGGATCTAGATGTGAAGACCCGTCCTAATCCATTCGGACGAAGTCCATATCGATTATAAACGATTCACAACAGTTGATTACATCGCGAGGTACTTGACCTCTATATGATACATTTTACAAACATTGCATTCGTTTTTGAAAAGACAATCTTTCATTACATCAAAAGTTAACGGCAGGCATACCATTTCATAATATATCTAACTATAATTGACTTAATAATAATCTTGATGAACGCGAAGACTTGAATGCAACGTCTTTTGAAATCTGTCATGAATGACTCCACGTAATATCTCTAAAATGAGCAAATGCACAGCGGAAGATTTCTTTCATACCTGAGAATAAACATGCTTTCAAGTGTCAACCAAAAGGTTGGTGAGTTCATTAGTTTAACATAAATAATCATTTTATAATTTTAATAGACCACAAGATTTCATATTTCCAATTCTCATAAACATACGTCCCATGCATAGAGACAAAAATATCATTCATACGGATTGAACACCTGGTAATCGACATTCACAATTTGCATATAGAATATCCCCATCATTCCGGGATCCTCCTTCGGACATGATATGAATTTCGAAGTACTAAAGCATCCGATACTTTGGATGGGGCTTGTTGGGCCCGATAGATCTATCTTTAGAGTTCGCGTCAATTAGGGTGTCTGTTCCCTAATTCTTAGATTACCAGACTTAATAAAAAGGGCATATTCGATTAGATAATCCAACTATAGAATGTAGTTTCGATTACTTGTGTCTATTTCGTAAAACAGTTATAAAAACAGCGCATGTACTCTCAGTCCCAAAAATATATATTGCAAAAGCATTTAAAAAGGGATTAATGAAACTCACCTAATGTATTTTGTAGTAAAAATACATATGACAATACTGAACAATTGAACAATGCAGGGTTGGCCTCAGATTCACGAACCTATATCATTTGTATATTTATTAATATATATAGTTGTAATCTAACAATATATATATAAATTTATTAATTATATACTTTTTATATTAACAATATATATGTTTCATATATTTATTTTGTTATATAAAATATCACTTTTAATTATGTTATATGTATTAAATATATGTTTATATATGTATATATCATTTGTTCGTTAAAAATAGTGATTTTAGCAATACTACGATAAAATGATAATAATCATAAGACTTCATATTACTAAATAAGGTATTATTGTTAATAATTATTTTAATGATATTTATAATAATAACTGTAAAATGTAAATCTTTCGGTTAATGATACTTATAATAATAATTGTATTACTAATTACTAATAATAATTATAATACTAGCAAAAATACTAATAATAATGTTATCATTCATAAAATGATACAAGTATTAATTATTAATGATAGAAATATTAATGATAATAAGATTAATCATAATCCTAATAATGATATTAATACTATGTTAATAATAATGATAATAATGATACTTATTAATAACAATAATCATAACAATAAATATAATAATAACAATAACAAAAATAATAATAATAGTAATAATAATAATAATAATAAATAATAATAAATATGAAAACTACCTCTTATAAAACGAGTTCCAAAAAGAAAACAAGCGACTGCAGGGCTCGAACCCGTGACCTCTAGCTAAACCCGAAACACCTAGCCATCCTTCTGTCTATAGATCTCACAAATTAATTAGCTCCTTAAATCCATTTAACCCCTTTCACGCAGCATCACCTAATCATCATTTTAATTTGGGTTCTCGGCCCAATTTCTATAATACTTACGGCCCGACAGAATAAATATGGCTGCCCACATATGAAACGGATCATGGCCCAGCAAGCAAATAAGATTTCACAAGTCTAAGTTCAGTTTAAACAGAAAAAAATATGTTGTAGGTAGGGATTGAACCCACGACCTCATGGTAATCCGACCAAACACCCAACCATCTACTCTGCATCTCGTTTCTGTTTTAATTCATGCCGTACATCAATATATTTATACTTCTTCTTCTTCTTTTAAAACCCCAAATGATAAACCAAACCCAGAAACATATCGATAGGGCTGTACGTTTCGTGGTTTTTATCATCATCATCTTCATTATAACATCTCAGCTTCATAATCATGATTATCATCGTGATATCATCATCTAATCATCATAATTATTATTGTCTTACCCATGATTACTGTATCAATATTACATCGTATAATCATCATAATTTGAAATCGTGTTTCATCATACATCATTCGGTTACCCTTATTATCATCATTAGGATCATCATCAAATTCATTACACCGTAACATCATCATCGAAAATTTTACATTATTAAGCATAATCACCATCCAATCCTAAACCCTTAATATCTTTCCTAGTTCTAGTCTGCTACGGCCCAAATCAAAAGTCCAAATGATCATGGCAGCCCAAACATATTCACGACCCAAATTTGCTTAGCACCAAAGTTTGTTGTGGTTCGGCCAAGGAGAAAAGCAAAAGAAAATTTATAAAGAATATCTTGGTTTATTATATGTACCATGAACTTAAAATAGATGGAAAGTGAACTCTTTGTGGGGTTGTTTGGAGCTGTCGGCCATCAAAGAAAAGCATCCACTTGACAAAAAAAATGATAGCAATTAATATATAGATAATTGGTTCGAATATTTAAAGGTTGTGTTGGCTCACGAAGGTTTAAAATAGAAAAAGGAGTACAGCAGTCTTTTGGTTATTATGGCATTCGATTCAGAAGACAGAAAGATAGTAAATGGTAGCAGCGAGATAGAGAAGGAAACATGGAAGGTGGTTTGTGTTTTAAAAAAAAATATAAATAGCTACAAGTAAATATTGTGGTTGTTGTTTGATCGTGATAGAAAGAGAAACGAAGACAGCATCACATATTTGTGGTGACGGTTACAGGAGGGAATAACAACAAAGAAAGTGGGTTTCGATTTTTGGATTGTTGATTAGTTTCAAACAAGAACCCGGAACTATCGAAGGTTACTTGTAGTGGTGGTTGGTACATGGGTTGTTCCATCGAGGAAGAGAATAGAGAGAGAGAGGTTCAAGGTGGCGATTATCACGATGGTTGATGTGAAGACGGTGAAAGGTAGTTGTAAGTGGCGGAGATGGTGTTGAATTGATTGTTCACGCTATAAACATAAAAGAGAAAGAGATAGATGTCGATGGTCATGGAGGTAGAAGGTGGAGATATAGTGGTGTTCTTGGATGGATTCGAGGGTGGTGGAAGATGATGGTTCCTGGTAGATCGTTGGTGTTGGGTGGAATGGTTGAAGGGCGGCGGCAGCGGTTGTGATTGGTGATGAAAGAGGAAAATCAAATGAAGTGGTTTATAACTGAATTGGTCATTTGTTAATTTACTCAGGAGATAGTTAATAAGAAAATAAAAAGGAGAAAAGGATTGAAAACAGATTTTGGTTTCATGTGAAGATTCGATTTTGTTGGTAATCATATTGGAGACAGATTACAAAAACAACTACAGATTGATGGACACAGCTAACGAATTGTACCATTTTTCCAAATTTTCTTCTTTTTATATAATTTATATATTTAATATTAATAATTAATAAATATATTAATAATAATAATAATAATTATACCTATCATAATTATGAATAATAATGATACTAAAAATCATAAAAATTATCATAATCATATTATTATTGTTAGTAATAATAAAAAGTATTATTTTCAAAGAGTAACAACATTAATATTAATAATAATAATAATAATTTATAATAATAATACTAGTTCTTAATAATAATAATAATATCTAATGATAATATTAATATTAATTATAATAACTAAAATTATAATAATACTATTAATTATAATAATAATGACATTAACAATGATGATAATAATATCAATATATCAAATGTATCAAATTCCATATATATGCATTATATAATAATTTTAATAATACTGATACTAATACTAATATTAATATTAATGAATTACTAATTAATAATATTAATAACTATCTTTTAACTTGTGATTACATTTTATTTATTACAATATATATATATAATATTACTTATGTATACATATATATATATATTTATATATTTATTTAATAACATCTTATTTATTTTGTACATTACACTATCTATTTAATTTAAATGATTATTTGGTATTATACTAATTCAAATTATTATATATATATACTTTTGTTTATATATATACATATACATATACACATTTATATACATTTAGTTCTTTACAAACAATTGTTCGTGAATCGTCGGGAATAGTCAAAGGGTAATTGATTACATGAATTTAGATTTCAAAGCTTTCGAGACTCAACATTACAGATTTTGCTTATCGTGTCAGAAACATATAAAGATTTAAGTTTAAATTTGATCGGAAATTTCCGGGTCATCACAGTACCTACCCGTTAAAGAAATTTCGTCCTGAAATTTGAGTAAGGTCGTCATGGCTAACAATAAAAAATGTTTTCATGACAAATATGAGTTGATAAATAGGGTTTTATCATCATTGAGTAATATAGATAAAACCATTTGATTTTTTTTCGAAGAGTACGAGTGAAACTATCACAAAAGAGTGAAAAGTTTTCTTCTTAACTTCTGACGTAGTCATGGTTGATTTCCGGAATCCATGGAATTTAAAGAAAATCTTCTATTCAGAAAGAAAATGAAATAGCACGATTTATTAACAAACTATTGGAATTACGGAAGAACAGAAATACCAAGGAAATATTTCCTTGATATGTTTAGAACTTAAGTAGAATGAAAGAGTCGTGTAACATGGCACATGATGACGGTATGTTCTGTGAATCATCTCGTTCCATTAGAAACTCAGCATGAATTACTGTAATATAATCACGGTGATCAAGTGTCATTATATTATACTAACTTATGCTTCAGTTCCCAACATTACTTCAAAAACATTCATAATTTAAATTCAAAGATTTATAGAATATAGAGACTAAAATAGTTTCCTTTTATAAGATAACACAGATAGCGTGGAGAGATAATTAATATCGAACGAGAATATTTACAAAGATATCTTCAGAAATATTGAGGATATTTACAATGAAAGATACGATAATATCTTGAAATGTTAGAACCAAATTGTGATGAAGAAATTCATTCACGATGATTTAGAGCGGTGAAGGAGTAAGGTATTCGCTAAAGATTTCATCAGAAACAGAATCATCAGGATTCTTTAAATATAGGGTTTGGTCCTTGTATTTGTCCTTGGTCTCCTTCATGTTTGCTCGATTCATTTTTCAGAACTCAGAGATCTGATTCGTAGGCTAGAGTGCTTTTTAGAATTTCAGAATGGAAGATCATAATTCTAAAGGTTATATGTATACATATAACTGTTGATGTAGAAATGTTGCGAGATTCGAAATACTGATTGCGGATTCTCGGTAATTGGTATGACAATTTTCGTTATAAGATGTGAATGAGTATATGAATAGGTTTTAACGAACAACTATAATGGTTCTTCGGAGAGACTTAAGCTAATGAGTAATGAAGTTGCTGGTAAGTTTACTAATAATGTGATGGGATGTAAACAGTTCCCCGATAACGATGACAAAAGGCAAACTTATATATCAAGGTTATAATAAGACTAATCCAAATGAATGTCGAAGTTGACTTGCTGGAGCTGTGACAAAATTGGCTAATTTGGAAAGATATTGAAAAGTTATTTTCGGTAATAATAACGCTAAAGGGATTAGCACAGCTACGCGTTAAACGTTTTCTCAGTTTCCGAGAGTTTTCAGGTGCATATCTATGCGCATCAATCTTTTCTTCCGTAGATGAAGTGCGGTTAGTTCATCCTTTCGATTGAGGTGTTTTCAAGAATCATGAAATGTTTGAACGCAGATTGTAATCGTCAAGTTACAAATGAGGTTTAAGATGAAATCAAGTGGCAAACTTGAAGAATTGTTTAGTTTCATATGTTATAATCAATATTTTAATTCATTTTAATTGTTCAATGTTGGTAGTCCATAGTTAGCTAGAAACAGTTAGCTAGGATTTTGTTAGCGTGGATTCTTAACAAAATTTCTCATAGTTAATTTGTTTGTTTCTAATAAATTTTATTCCGTCAAATGTTTTCTTCATTATGCCACTTGTTGGATTCTGATAGGTCAAAATCCAAATATGAAATTTGAATAGAAATAGTTATTCTGTGGTGAACGGATTCATTTATCTGTGGATGTAAGTAGAATAAGAAATGACTGTTGAATCAGATTTGAAGAATGTACAGTGTAACTTATAAATGTGAAATCTTAAATATTCCTCGGGTATTACCTACCCGTTAAAATATTTTCATCATTAACAGTTTGTACGAAATAATTTTTAATCACAATCTTTATGAAAATATATATACATATATATTTTCTTCAGATGAAATCATGGATTTAATGAGTCAATATAATATTAGACTCATTTGATTTTCGGTTTGAGCTAGAATAAGTAATCTCTAAAACTATTAGGATCCACATATTCTTTGCAGAATATTGATGAAGTTATGGTTCAATACTTCATTGTTAACTGCTGTTGGTACTCCTTGGTATCTATGGTGTGTATGATATTGATGTTCGTGGGACAGATTGTGAAATTGATGCTTGTGATATGGATGTTGTTGTTGGTGGTACTGTTGGTGTCGGTAATGTTGCTGAAGCTGGTACATTTTGCACCATATTTTTCAAGGCTACTTATTACTCCGGGATGATTGTCGGTAAAAACGAGCGAGTGAATAAGGTTTTGAATTTGAGATAGTATATAATCATAGCGAGATATTCGGAAAATGAGGGTGAAAATGGTGTTTCTAATAAGTTCACCGGTAAGTGTTTCAGGTTCTTCGCCAAGAGGGGAATGTGGTGGGTGGAAGGGATCACCTTCTTCTTGTCTCCAATGATTTAGTATATTTCGAACCCATCAGATGAATTGATAATGGCTGATTGGTTGATTCATGCTGCTGACGCTGTTTTCGGAGCTTAGTTGAACATCTATGTCAGAATAGCTGTCGGGATAACTATCGGAATAGCTATTGGAATCTGAGGGACTCGAACTGGTTGCAGGATTCATCTCGTACGATCAGATGAAGGATTTTCGATAAGTAATAGATTATAGAATGTAGATTAGTACCTGCAATACATAATTTACATATGCATATATAATACTAAAATCCCATAAGTTACGGAGGAATCTACGGAAGTTGTCAGGCAAAGTTACAGTAACAGATACGCTAAGATATGAAGTAGCAGATACGCTAAGATATGAATTTTGTCTATACACTATTGATGCAGTCAATACAGTAAAACGTGTCTAGACTAAGAATGATAAGCAAGTGATTCTCTAAGAATGATAAGCAGGTAATTTTTGACACAAAATGATAAGCAAAACTTTTGACATGCAGACACGGTCGAAGTCCAGACTCACTAATGCATCCTAACGACTTATCAGTTAGACACACTAATGCAGACATGGTTCGCTAAGACCACCGCTCTGATACCAACCGTGAAGACCCGTCCTAATCCATTCGGACGAAGTCCATATCGATTATAAACGATTCACAACAGTTGATTACATCGCGAGGTACTTGACCTCTATATGATACATTTTACAAACATTGCATTCATTTTTGAAAAGACAATCTTTCATTACATCAAAAGTTGACGGCAGGAATACCATTTCATAATATATCTAACTATAATTGACTTAATAATAATCTTGATGAACGCGAAGAGTCGAATGCAACGTCTTTTGAAATATGTCATGAATGACTCCACGTAATATCTCTAAAATGAGCAAATGCACAGCGGAAGATTTCTTTCATACCTGAGAATAAACATGCTTTCAAGTGTCAACCAAAAGGTTGGTGAGTTCATTAGTTTAACATAAATAATCATTTCATAATTTTAATAGACCACAAGATTTCATATTTCCAATTCTCATAAACATGCGTCCCATGCATAGAGACAAAAATATCATTCATACGGATTGAACACCTGGTAATAGACATTCACAATTTGCATATAGAATATCCCCATCATTCCGGGATCCTCCTTCGGACATGATATGAATTTCGAAGTACTAAAGCATCCGATACTTTGGATGGGGCTTGTTGGGCCCGATAGATCTATCTTTAGAGTTCGCGTCAATTAGGGTGTCTGTTCCCTAATTCTTAGATTACCAGACTTAATAAAAAGGGCATATTCGATTAGATAATCCAACCATAGAATGTAGTTTCGATTACTTGTGTCTATTTCGTAAAACAGTTATAAAAACAGCGCATGTATTCTCAGTCCCAAAAATATATATTGCAAAAGCATTTAAAAAGGGATTAATGAAACTCACCTAATGTATTTTGTAGTAAAAATACATATGACAATACTGAACAATTGAACAATGCAGGGTTGGCCTCAGATTCACGAGCCTATATCATTTGTATATTTATTAATATACATAGTTGTAATCTAACAATATATATATAAATTTATTAATTATATACTTTTTATATTAACAATATATATGTTTCATATATTTATTTTGTTATATAAAATATCACTTTTTGTTATGTTATATGTATTAAATATATGTTTATATATGTATATATCATTTGTTCGTTAAAAATAGTGATTTTAGCAATACTACGATAAAATGATAATAATCATAAGACTTCATATTACTAAATAAGGTATTATTGTTAATAATTATTTTAATGATATTTATAATAATAACTGTAAAATGTAAATCTTTCGGTTAATGATACTTATAATAATAATTGTATTACTAATAATAATTATAATACTAGCAAAAATACTAATAATAATGTTATCATTCATAAAATGATACAAGTATTAATTATTAATGATAGAAATATTAATGATAATAAGATTAATCATAACCCTAATAATGATATTAATACTATGTTAATAATAATGATAATAATGATACTTATTAATAACAATAATCATAACAATAACTATAATAATAACAATAACAAAAATAATAATAATAGTAATAATAATAATAATAATAAATAATAAATATGAAAACTACCTCTTATAAAACGAGTTCCAAAAAGAAAACAAGCGACTGCAGGGCTCGAACCCGTGACCTCTAGCTAAACCCGAAACACCTAGCCATCCTTCTGTCTATAGATCTCACAAATTAATTAGCTCCTTAAATCCATTTAACCCCTTTCACGCAGCATCACCTAATCATAATTTTAATTTGGGTTCTCGGCCCAATTTCTATAATACTTACAGCCCGACAGAATAAATATGGCTGCCCACATATGAAACGGATCATGGCCCAGCAAGCAAATAAGATTTCACAAGTCTAAGTTCAGTTTAAACAGAAAAAAATATGTTGTAGGTAGGGATTGAACCCACGACCTCATGGTAATCCGACCAAACACCCAACCATCTACTCTGCATCTCGTTTCTGTTTTAATTCATGCCGTACATCAATATATTTATACTTCTTCTTCTTCTTCTAAAACCCCAAATGATAAACCAAACCCAGAAACATATCGATAGGGCTGTACGTTTAGTGGTTTTTATCATCATCATCTTCATTATAACATCTCAGCTTCATAATCATGATTATCATCGTGATATCATCATCTAATCATCATAATTATTATTGTCTTACCCATGATTACTGTATCAATATTACATCGTATAATCATCATAATTTGAAATCGTGTTTCATCATACATCATTCGGTTACCCTTATTATCATCATTAGGATCATCATCAAATTCATTACACCGTAACATCATCATCGAAAATTTTACATTATTAAGCATAATCACCATCCAATCCTAAACCCTTAATATCTTTCCTAGTTCTAGTCTGCTACGGCCCAAATCAAAAGTCCAAATGATCATGGCAGCCCAAACATATTCACGACCCAAATTTGCTTAGCACCAAAGTTTGTTGTGGTTCGGCCAAGGAGAAAAGCAAAAGAAAATTTATAAAGAATATCTTGGTTTATTATATGTTCCATGAACTTAAAATAGCTGGAAAGTGAACTCTTTGTGGGGTTGTTTGGAGCTGTCGGCCATCAAAGAAAAGCATCCACTTGACAAAAAAAATGATAGCAATTAATATATAGATAATTGGTTCGAATATTTAAAGGTTGTGTTGGCTCACGAAGGTTTAAAATAGAAAAAGGAGTGCAGCAGTCTTTTGGTTATTATGGCATTCGATTCAGAAGACAGAAAGATAGTAAATGGTAGCAGCGAGATAGAGAAGGAAACATGGAAGGTGGTTTGTGTTTTTTAAAAAAATATAAATAGCTACAAGTAAATATCGTGGTTGTTGTTTGATCGTGATAGAAAGAGAAACGAAGACAGCATCAGATATTTGTGGTGACGGTTACAGGAGGGAATAACAACAAAGAAAGTGGGTTTCGGTTTTTGGATTGTTGATTAGTTTCACACAAGAACCCGGAACTATCGAAGGTTACTTGTAGTGGTGGTTGGTACATGGGTTGTTCCATCGAGGAAGAGAATAGAGAGAGAGAGCTTCAAGGTGGCGATTATCACGATGGTTGATGTGAAGATGGTGAAAGGTAGTTGTAAGTGGCGGAGATGGTGTTGAATTGATTGTTCACGCTATAAACATAAAAGAGAAAGAGATAGATGTCGATGGTCATGGAGGTAGAAGGTGGAGATATAGTGGTGTTCTTGGATGGATTTGAGGGTGGTGGAAGATGATGGTTCCTGGTAGTTGGTGTTGGGTGGAATGGTTGAAGGGCGGCGGCAGCGGTTGTGATTGGTGATGAAAGAGGAATCAAATGAAGTGGTTTACAACTGAATTGGTCATTTGTTAATTTACTCAGGAGATAGTTAATAAGAAAATAAAAAGGAGAAAAGGATTGAAAACAGATTTTGGTTTCATGTGAAGATTCGATTTTGTTGGTAATCATATTGGAGACAGATTACAAAAACAACTACAGATTGATGGACACAGCTAACGGATTGTACCATTTTTCCAAATTTTCTTCTTTTTATATAATTTATATATTTAATATTAATAATTAATAAATATATTAATAATAATAATAATTATTATACCTATCATAATTATGAATAATAATGATACTAAAAATCATAAAAATGATCATAATCATATTATTATTGTTAGTAATAATTAAAAGTATTAATTTCTAAGAATAACAACATTAATATTAATAATAATAATAATAATTTATAATAATAATACTAGTTCTTAATAATAATAATAATATCTAACGATAATATTAATATTAATTATACTAACTAAAATTATAATAATACTATTAATTATAATAATAATGACATTAACAATGATGATAATAATATCAATATATCAAATGTATCAAATTCCATATATATGCATTATATAATAATTTTAATAATACTGATACTAATACTAATATTAATATTAATGAATTACTAATTAATAATATTAATAACTATCTTTTAACTTGTGATTACATTTTATTTATTACAATATATATATATATATATAATATTACTTATGTATACATATATATATATATATATATTTATATATTTATTTAATAAGATCTTATTTATTTTGTACATTACACTATCTATTTAATTTAAATGATTATTTGGTATTATACTAATTCAAATTATTATATATATATATACTTTTGTTTATATATATACATATACATATACATATACACATTTATATACATTTAGTTCTTTACAAACAATTGTTCGTGAATCGTCGAGAATAGTCAAAGGGTAATTGATTACATGAATTTAGATTTCAAAGCTTTCGAGACTCAACATTACAGATTTTGCTTATCGTGTCGGAAACATATAAAGATTTAAGTTTAAATTTGATCGGAAATTTCCGGGTCATCACACTAGAGGTGACACATTTAAGTAAACACTCCCATTTATATATTGCACATAATTATTATTATTATTCATTTACGTATTATTATATAGTTAAAATTGAAAATATAAATCAATGAACTTCGGTTGAACCAGACTGTTTTGTCACATCGAATAAACCATACGCAGATCGCGTATAGTTTCACACGAACCGCGTATATTTAAAAGTATACGCGAAACGCGTATATACGTACACGAAACCCGTAAGTGTAGATACAGTACTGTTGCGATTTTAGTTTAAATTCCAAGTTTTAATTAAAACATTTTATTATTACTTCCCTTTTCTACTAGATTAACTATCGGTAATTTAATCTCTTGAACTCCATTCTCCCTGTGGAACGAACCGAATTTACCAACAAACTAAACTACGTGAATAGGACTAGTTGCCTATATGTGTGAAATCAACCTGAATTCATTAAAACACCACATATACAATAAATCAATTCGTGTAACAAAATAACTCAAATCCGTTCATAAATAAAGGTTACGATTCAGCACATCAACTTTTTGGCGCCGCTGCCGGGGAGAAATTGTTCATTCAGGAATTTAATTACTTTTAGTTATTTGATCCTTTCGTCGGGATTTATTTTTCTACGAAAGTTCTGTTTTATTTTTCTCTTTGTTCTTTTTAAATTTCAACTAGGTTCCAGTCATACTGTAATATGGATGATTTTGAGAATATGACCATGGAAAATCTTTTAAATGCCTAACAATTTAATCAATACTCTCAAACAAGTTTTGATGATAATTGGTGCGATTCATCTATGTTTAATAGTATTGAAACTACATATATTTGTGAAAATTGTGGAGGTTACCATTTGACTTGGGAATGTGATTATCATATTTCCATGGATCAAATGGAGAGTTATGAACCCATGAACTATATATGGAATGAATATCAAGAGAATAACTCGAATCCAGATTTTTATTATCCAAACCAACCTTATTACGATTCTCCACAAAATTATCAACAATACCAATTTTCTAACCAAATGCCACAAAATTTTCAACAAACTCAAAATGAAGAAAATTACTCGTATGATTTTTAAAATATTATGATGAGTTTTATTGAAAGTCAAACCAAAACTAGGGAATTACTAAATCAACAATGGCAACAAAATCAAACATCTATTCAAAATCTAGAAAGAGAAATGGAGCGTTTATTTACTATTCTTTCGGAAAGACAATCAGATGATTCATCGGTTGAGTCTTCATATTGTTATCCTAACCATATTTTACAGGTTCCAAATGAACAAACAGTTAAACAGGAGGACAAGGTGCAAATTGAAATTGTAAAAATAAATTCACATGAACCTCTTGAATTAAAAGAATATGAAACCTCTATGAAATATATAAATAGGATAAGTCAAAATGAATATGTAGTGAATGGAAAGAATAATGATGAGGATTCTAATTCTGAGGTCGAAGTGGTAGAACCGATTATTCATACACCCGAGAACTTTTCAGTTTATAATACTTCACTCGGTATAATTGTGATAATGAGGAGGTCGAGTTGATGAAATCATCAGCTATCATTGAGGATGAAGAGTTTAATATATTAAAACAACTTGAGGAGTCACCTTCTCATGTTGAATTCGTATATCCTCAAGAGGTTAACACTTGGAATACCTTGAAAGATGATCCATTTGGGCAGGATCCACATAGGAGAATAAAATTTTTATTGCGAGCCACACTTAGAGAATAGTTGTACGTTGACTCTCGAGTTGATTCATTTTTTTTTTGGTCAACTGAAAAAGGATGTATCTGATATATTATATACCACCCGAGATGTAAATGAATGGCTCACTCTTCTAATTCGTGGAACTTTCTCCACTGATTTTATATGTCATCCGATAAATATAGAAAAAATTTGACCCCGCTAGGCAATAAAGTGTGGGGTCGAGTCGAGAAAACGACTTGTTAAAAAAAATCATTTTTTGTGTGCCTTTTATTCATTATGTGCTTTATAAAAATAAGAGTAAAAAAATAATATATAGTGCATTTAATTCTTATTAAATTTGTGTGATTTTTAAAAAATCTAAAAAAATATTTAATTTTTTAATGCATTAATTTTTAAAAATTGAATTTTAAAATTTATAAACGGATAAAGACTAGGTTTTACAACCGAACTTTTCGTTATGAGAAGTATAAATTTTATAAATGATATTTTAAAAATTTTAATAGTTACTAAGTTGAAAAAATAATAATTATAAAATAATTGTGTTTTTAGTTTATTATATTTTTGTTTATTTATATATATACAAAAATTTTAAGTGTGGGGTAAAATTTTTGTACTATTAATGTACAACCCCATCTTGTGTGTGATTAACATGTTTGTTGACAGGTACTTATGATGATGATGCATTCAACATAACGAAACACCAAATTTATATTGTGATATAAGGATTGGATATGTTCATACGATAAGCATATTACGATCTCCAATTTTTAACTAAGGAAGTTCTAACTACCTTTACATTTTTTTTTTGTTCTCTCAAATTTATATTTTTTATCTGATTTTTTGTAATGAGGGCATTACAAAATCTTAAGTGTGGGGTGAGGATATAAATTCTCGAGAACTTAGAATTTGGTCATTTTTACGAAAAATTTTGAAAAATTTTAAACAAATATACATCATTTATTTGATTAAAACATATAAAAAGAAAACTAAGTATAACAGAATTTATAAACCCATATTTTAGGAACCATTTATCACATGTTTTTATGAAGTTTATTGCAGATATCATTGCTTTGAAATGTATAAACCTGAATATCCCATTAATGCGAGTAATAAAGGATGAATCAATCCATCCCTTAAGGAAGTAATGTCTTCCAAAATGACACACTTGCTAACTTATGTTAGAAGATGTAGTCCAGAACAGCTGTAGGTTGACGAAAAATCTTGAAAAGTCATCTCTATCATCGGCTGAAAATCCACCTCACCTCAGCATCAAACAGGGTTTTTGGTGTCCAGACTAATCCTAACCATGAGATGGATATGTCTCGTACAATGGGAGGCACATTGCAAATTAGCTTTTAAGACTAATGAATCTAATCCCCAGATGGATGATCTCCGTAAAGATCAACCGCATCTATGTTTGACTGCGGTCAATATACATATGCCATAACAAATTGAGGTGTGTAAACTCATGGTTCACCGATGATATTTGGACACGATATAATTTTATTCTAAAACTTATGCTATTTTATGAATTATATTATGTAAGACCATTTTTAGGACATTCTGTTTCAAGTTCCATGATACTTCAATCATGGGAGCGGATAGCTTGCTAATCGCCGACTGAGGCTTCGGTTTTCAGTTACCCTCAACCGGAATTTGAGGTTAAAACCAGAAAACGTGTCTAGTGTAAAAACTAGTATGACATTTTAAAAAATCATAAAACGTATTCACAAGGTCCAATTTTCCCTAAGGATCTAAATTTTTAACTTTTCGTGAGACTTTAATCATGAAATTTCAACTTCGTTTCTGTTGCCAGAATTTCATTTCGTGTGGTGTGTGTGATCCAATAAATATTGTGTGGTGTTTTCAAGTCATTTCATTAAGCGTGTGTTTTCGTTTCCTGTGACGTGTGTGTGATGAATAATTGATATGGAAAAATATTTAGTATTCCTAGTCTATTAAAAAGATATTATTGCTTGAGGACAAGCAATGTTCAAGTGTGGGGTAATTTGATATTGCTTAATATATGCATATTCTTAGTCGCAATATCAGTCCCAAATGTTATGATTTTATGTGTATTCGAGTAGTTTTCGGTTTGTAATTGGTTAAAATGTTCAAAGCGTCGAATGAAATGTTATTATGGATTTTCGATGATATAAAGATCAAAATGAAGATAAAATGAAGATTTCTAATGAGCAACAAAAGAGTACAACATCGCGTCTCAAGACTACAAGTTAAAATGATCGAAATCACGAAATCTGCGCGCCTGCACGAAAAAAATCATAACTAAATCATACGGACTCGAAAAAAGGCGAATCAGGTGTCCAGACGTCCGTAACTCAAAAATCTACAACTTTCGAGAAGGAACCTTATGCAAAACGCGTAATGTTTGGACGAGATACAGATTCCAATAGTACATGGGATGGTGGGTTTTAGTTAAATTAATCCATCTTTTTCAGTATCTTTACAGCAATATTCCAACTTTCAAGTAATCAATTCTCAAGTTGGAGACCAACTACCTCTACAAGATTATGATATATACGAGTGCTTTGACAACATTGAGGGGAGAGAGTCAATTAAGAAGAAAAGCATACTACTTCAATTATCTCCATATTTTTAGTTACGTATCAATTTATTTATATTTCACTTCTGTACCAAATTAATTTTCAAGTCAAGATTAGGATTGTTTTATTATTAAGGGTTGTATTGTTCGTGATTACGGGTGTTATTATTCATGTGCACGGGTGCTCTCATTTCCATTTTCTACCATTTGTAATCATTAAATTGAAGACCTTTTGTAAGTTTGTTACTTTCATTTTTATTATTGTCATTATTACTTATTATTATGTTTATGTATTATTATTTTTATTCCCGTATCATTATCATGATTAGTTAGTAAATTTCCATAGTGTTCGCTTAGATGTAGAGCCCTAGTGAAATGAATTGTTATCATTTGTAAAAATTAAAATGTAACTTAAGTATTTTTAACATTGAGCCTAATTAAAAGAACCATAATTATGTACCTAGATATTTAACCCTTGTCACTTAATTTATTAGATTCAAATAACGAAAGTTATTTTTATTTATATAAATTAAGCTTCAACATTAAAAGTGATTTAGACGAACTTATGAATAAGTTATTAACACTAATTTAGAAATAAAGTTCGGTGGTTTGGGTAATATCATTAGTTATATAAAAGTGAAATTGTAAAAAGGGAAACCGTTATGATTTGTGTTTTAGCGAAAGTCAAAACTAGATTGGGTCTCAATTTAAATACTTGGGGACTAGTAACTATCTAAATAAGATCAAATGAAAATTAGACTTAATTTAGCTAGTTGAAACTTTATTTATTCGAAAGAAAAATATAAAGTTTAATACTAAACATTTTAATAGAGCTTAAATTTAAAACAATCCATGGATCTAGAGGTGACACATTTAAGTAAACACTCTCATTTATATATTGCAAATAATAATTTTTATTATTCATTTACGTATTATTATATAGTTAAAATTGAAAATATAAATCAATGAACTTCGGTTGAACTAGACTGTTTTGTCACATCGAATAAACCATACGCAGATCGCGTATAGTTTCACACGAACCGCGTATATTTAAAAGTATACGCGAAACGCGTATATACGTACACGAAACGCGTAAGTGTAGATACAGTACTGTTACGATTTTAGTTTAAATTCCAAGTTTTAATTAAAACATTTTATTATTACTTCCCTTTTCTACTAGATTAACTATCGGTAATTTAATCTCTTGAACTCCATTCTCCCTGTGGAACGAACCGGATTTACCAACAAACTAAACTACGCGAATAGGACTAGTTGCCTATATGTGTGAAATCAACCTGAATTCATTAAAACACCACATATACAATAAATCAATTCGTGTAACAAAATAACTCAAATCCGTTCATAAATAAAGGTTACGATTCAGCACATCAGCATACCTAATTTTATTGAATACCAATTTAATACTTTATAGCGAACGATTTAGCGTTTATTATCAAAAGGTTAAAAGCAATAAATAAAAAAAAACATAAATAAAAACTATACATACTTACCTATTAGATAGAATTCTCAGAGACCTGCTTTAGCCGACTCATAGGAGAGTCGTGTGATTTGGTTTTCCATAGCTACATAAGCGTAACCTCGATTCTTCAATATCTTTTCTTCTAAACATATGAAAGGTCCTGATCTGCATAGAGTAACAAATTCGGTATTTGAATATGTTTGATTGTTCGAACATTTCATGTGACCGTTTTCCGCATTTATGACATCTTTCAAGGTGTCGTGCTCTTCTTTTTGTTGCGGATTTTGATTTTCCTTTACCAAAATGTATCTTATGATGATCTTTCCTGAGTTCTTTTCTCACTTCGTCCATTTTGCCTCTTATAAATGATACCACTTCACTCGGGAGTGTGTCATTATTACGTTTAGTAATCATAGCGTGTAGTAATAGTTCATGGTTCAGATCACAGGAATTCTTCATCTCGTAAAACCTAAAAAAATAAAAAATTCAGAATGGAGGGAGAAGACTAGTTCTTTAGGGTCTGCTAGGGAAAGACCATTCGGATTCCATTCTCGAGAACTACACGAAAACAGAATGTCTAACTCTAACAGAAATACATATTACCCTAAAAAGATTCGAATTTTTCCACACTTAGTTAGCTGTGGTGTCAAAATTGTGATTAACTTCATCTTCAACTTCCATTAGATTATCTATGTAATGTTTAACTCTGTGACCATTAACCTTAAATTCAATCCCATTTGAATTTATTAACTCTACTGTTCCATATGGGAAAACTCTTTTGACTATGAATGGTCCAGACCATCTTGATTTCAATTTTCCAGGAAATAGCTTGAATCGTGAATTGAAAAGAAGAACTCTGTCTCCTTCTTTAAATTCTTTTGAACTTCTGATTCTTTTATCATGCCATTTCTTCGTTCTTTCTTTATAGATTAACGAATTTTCGTATGCTTCATGTCTTAATTCTTCTAATTCGTTTAGTTGACTTAATCGTAAACGTCCGGCTTCATGCAAATCAAGATTACATGTCTTCAAAGCCCAAAATGCTTTGTGATCAATTTCTACTGGAAGGTGACATGCTTTTCCGTAAACGAGTTTGAAAGGTGTGGTTCCAATTGGAGTTTTGTAGGCTGTTCTAAAAGCCCATAGTGCATCCTCCAATTTCATGGACCATTTCTTCGGATTTGATCCTACAGTTTTCTCTAGAATACGTTTTAATGCTCGGTTGGTATTTTCAACTTGTCCACTTGTTTGTGGATGATAAGCGGTTGAGATTTTATGAGTTACTCCGTATCTTTTGAGAACTTTCTCAAGTTGATTATTACAGAAATGAGTACCCCGATCATTTATTAAAGCTTTCGGTGTTCCGAACCTAGCAAAAATATGTTTTAAAAAGTTGACTACAACTCGTGCATCGTTAGTTGGGAGAGCTTGTGCTTCCGCCCATTTAGATACATAATCAATGGTAACGAGAATGTAGAGATTATTATGAGATTTTGGAAATGGACCCATAAAGTCAATAACCCAAACGTCAAATACTTCACATACTTGAATGACATTTTGTGGCATTTCATCACGTTGACTTATTTTTTCGGCCCTTTGACATGCATCACAGGATTTGCAAAAAGGTGTGCGTCTTTGAAAATTGTAGGCCAATAGAATCCAGCATCGTAGACTTTTCTTGCTGTGAGCTGAGGCCCATAATGCCCTCCTGTTGGTCCTGTGTGACAATGGTTTAAAATTTGACTAGCTTCATCTCCGAATATGCATCGGCGTATTATTCCATCGGGATAACTTTTAAACAAATGTGGATCTTCCCAGAAATAGTGTTTTATATCTCTAAAGAATTTCTTTCGTTTTTGGTACGACAACCCTTTTTCAAGGAATCCACATACTAAGTAGTTTGCATAGTCTGCAAATCATGGAATTTCATTATAATCGATCTTCAAAAGATATTCATCAGGAAAGTTATCATGTATAGCCGATTCATTTAGAACTTCTAATTCAGGATTTTCAAGACGAGAAAGATGATCAGCTGCGAGATTTTCTGCTCCCTTTTTGTCTCGGATTTCAATATCGAACTCTTGTAAGACTAAGATCCAACGTATTAATCGTGGTTTCGCATCTTGTTTTGAAAATAGATATCTAAGAGCAGAATGGTCAGTATAGACCACCGTTTTAGCTAGAACTAGATATGAACGAAATTTGTCAAAAGCAAAGACAATAGCAAGGAGTTCTTTTTCAGTAGTTGTGTAATTTGTTTGTGCTCCTTGTAACGTCTTACTAGCGTAATAGATAGGTTGAAATCGTTTTTCAATCCTTTGTCCTAAAACGGCTCCCATTGCAAAATCACTTGCATCGCACATAAGTTCAAATGGTAGATTCCAATTTGGAGTTATCATGATCGGCGCATTAGTGAGTTTTTATTTAAGAATATTAAAAGATTTGATGCATTCATCCGAAAAGATGAATGGAGCATCCTTTTCTAGGAGTTTATTCATAGGAGTGGCAATTTTAGAAAAATATTTTATGAAACGTCGGTAAAAACCGGCATGCCCTAGAAAACTCCTAACTCCTCTAACATTGGTGGGATGTGGAAGTTTAGCAATTACATCTACTTTAGCTCTATCCACTTCAATTCCTTCCTTTGAAATTTTATGATCAAGAACGATGCCTTCTTTAACCATGAAATGGCATTTCTCCCAATTAAGAACTAGATTTGATTGCTCGCTGATAGTGCTCCAAATGAACATATATTTAGTATCAATATCCTTCCAATATGTAAAGTTTTCAGTTGCAATTGTTCTATTTCAAGTAATATTCGTTTATATTAAATAAGTGCGAAGACAAAAGGCGAAAATGAAGATTTGAAGACATAAACATCCAAAAAGCTCAAATGTACAAGATACCATCCAAGTGGTTCAATTTATTGATAAGAAACGTCTAAAAATGACAAGAGTACAAGTTACAAAACGCAAAGTACAAGATATTAAATTATACGAAAGGACGTTCGAAAATTCGGAACCGGGACCTGAGCCAACTATCAACGCCCGACGCAACGGACCAAAAATTATGAGTCTACTATGCACAAGAATATAATATAATATATATATATATAATTATATATATTATATTACATAATTAAATATAACGTCGACAAGCTAGCAAACAAAGCAATTGGGCATGGCCAGGCCAGCCATGCGATCGCATGAGATTAACACTGAGAACCCATACGATCGCATGAGCCTCAAGATCAGACCACATCTTTAAATAGCCAGCCTTTCTGCTCGACTCTTTACACAATAATAATAATATACTCCTCTGTAATAATAAAAATATATATATATATATATATATATATATATATATATATATATATATATATATATATATATATATATATATATATATATATATATATATTATATATATATATTATATATACTATAGTGTAGTTTTATATTAGATTAGTTTGGTTTATGTAAAAGTTATTTTACGGGTTCTAAAGTCGAAGTTCTGTCTGTGTAAAGCTACGCGATAAATACTCAATGTAAGTTATGTTCTCCTTTTTAAATTAATGTCTTGTAACTAAGTTGTTATTATGCTTATTTGAACCGAAGTAATCGTGATGTTGGGCTAAATACTAAGTTTGGGGTAATTGGGATTTGGACCATAATTGGGGTTTGGACAAAAGAATGACACTTGTGGAAATTAGACTATGGGCTATTAATGGGCTTTATATTAAATTAACGACACTTCATTAATTTAATATAAAGGTTACAATTTGACGTATCTATATATAACCACATACGCTTAATCGGATACGATGGGCGGGATATTTATAAATACAAATTATTGTTCATTTGACCGGACACGGGGATGGATTATTAGTCAATGGACTCACTAAAACAGGGGTGGATTACATTCAAGGGTAATTGGTGTAATTGTTAACAAAGTATTAAAACCTTGGTTTACATACAGTCGATAACCTAGTGTATTCAATAAACAAAGTATTAAGACCTTGTTACAGTTCGGATCCCCAATTAGTTGGAATATTTGACTTCGGGTATAAGGTTAAATTTGTCGAGCATTTTATAATTATGACCGATGAACTATTATGGACAAAAACCAGATAGGTTTCAAATACATCCAGGACAAAGGACAATTAACCCAGGGTAATAAATAATCAAAACGTCAAACATCATGGTTACGGAAGTTTAAATAAGCATAATTATTATATTGTTATTTATTTTACGCACTTTAATTATTATCATTTATATTTACGTTTAAGTTTTAAAATCGACAAACCGGTCATTAAACGGTAAACCCCCTTTTATATATTATTACTATATATAATATAATTTGTACAAATATAATTGTTTAAAAATATAGTGTAAAATAAGTCGTCTCCCTGTGGAACGAACCGGACTTACTAAAAACTATACTACTCTACGATTAGGTACACTGCCTATAGTGTTGTAGCAAGGTTTAGGTAGATCCCATCTGTAAATAAATAATTAAAACTTGTGTAATTTGTAACGTATTTCGTATTAAAAATATTTAGTATTTCGTACCCCACCTCGCACACATCAAGTTTTTGGTGCCGCTTTCGGGGAATCGGCGAAAAAGCTATATTTTTAATATATATTTGTATATAATTTTTTGAAAAACAATATAAAAAAAAAACTGGACTGACAGGCCATGCGGTCGCATGACCCGTCAGCCTAAACCCCATGCGATCGCATGGGGTGGCCTGACAGTTTAGAATCTTTGCATTAATTACGAAGTAGGTTTTAATATAATTAATATTATTTATTTTATTTAGGGTTTAGTTTAATTAATATATATTTATATCTAGTATTATTATTATTTATAATTTTAAGTTTTTATTAATTATATAGTTTAATATTTTTATATAATATAAATATAAAAATAATATTTTTATAAAATTTATATTTTTATCATTTTAGTTATAATTTGTATTTTTATCGTTTATTTTATATTTGTATTTCGTAATATTAGTTTTGTAGTTATAGATTTTTCGTAGATTTTTAGTTTTTTTTTTTAGGTTATGCCGTAAAATTCCTTAAGTGCTTTTTCTTTAGATTAAGATTTAGGCGCTTTGGAATTTTGCGACGCCGTTTTTCGCTTTAGTTTTAAATAGATTTTAGTGCCTTTAAGTAATTGCCGTTTTCTGAATAAAATTGCATTTACCTTTAGACCTTTAGGCGCAACTTTTTAGATATAATTTTTAGACTTTTAAGTTTCGACGTTTTTCTTTCTTATTTTTATTTTTCGATGTTTTTCGACGCGCTCTTTTTCTTTCTTATTTCTCACCGATCTAGTTTTTAGGACATAGAATTTTCTATTTCTTCTCTAAAATTTCAAAAATGAAAAATTATTTTAAGCGTTTAAATTGATGGACATCCAAATTTTCTGGTTCGTAGTAATAGTTGGATTTGTTAGTGGCTGAGTTGTGAGCTTCCGATTTAAAGGGTTCTGGCTCCCTGCTGCATCTATTAGCTATTCGAAACGTGGGCAAAATCAGAAAAGTCTATTAATTTGATAACTTATATAATTTTTAGTTTTATAACTAATAGGATAATTAGTAAATGCACCACATTGTAGCTAAAATTTGGTAATAAGCGCATTATGGAAAATCTCGAGAATATTTTGGAAACTCTTTATGACATCCGAAATCAATTTAATCAATACTCTTAAACGGGTGTTGATGACAATTCATTCGGTCAATCTTGGATCACAAATGACGAAACAATAACTGGTTGTAAAATCTGTGGAGATTATCACTCAACATGGGAATGTTATTATTATGTTTCTATAGAAAATTACGCACCCACTGAACCTGAATGGAACGATTATGAAGAATACAATTCAAATTGGGATTATTTCCAAGAATATATCCAAACTCAACAACCAGAAGACTTGGAGAATTATGTGTCTGAAAATCTTTTAGACAATATGAAAATCAAACTCGAAGAACTCGATGCTCAAAATGAACAAATGAGAGAGTTTGTAAATAGGCAAGCTGTAACTCTATCAGATTACACACCTGTTGATCTGAGGAGTATTGTGCAAGAAAATCTCATATCATCGAATTTTGATGAATTCGAGAGCTCCAAAATCACCAATTATCCCGATGATACTTTTTATTCAGCTTTACCAATTTCACAACATATCGACACATTAACCTCTACCGACGAAATCAACAATTCATCAATGGATGAAGAAGAAGAAGTAAGGGTGACAAATTGGTACACTTGGGAAAACGATAACATTGAAAATTTTACCCTCGAGACCAAAATGGTGGGACCGATAAGTACCATTAATGAAGAAGAATTTGCTTTGATCCCGAAATTCACCATTCCACAACCTTCCAACCCAATATTCTCAATAGATGAGTCATCTACCAAAGATGAACTACAAGCTGTTATAGATATTAACACCTTGAATTTCACCCAATTAGGTAGTAGAGGTGAAAACTTTGATCCCGAGAATAAACGGAAGGAAATGTTAGGAATTGTCCACCCTATAGAAATATGTATGTCGGTGTATATCGATCCATTTGACCAAGAACCAGAAAAGAGACATATCCATTTACTAAAAGCTACACTTAAAAAAGAATTAAGTAGTAACGATCGGGTGGGCCTAAACTCTAAACCCATTGATATATTTTATACCACCCGAAATGTAAATAACTGGCTCACTATTTTAATTCGTGGAACTTATTCTACCGACTTCACATGTCATCAGCTAAGTATGGGGAAGTCTAACCCCACTTAACGTTAAATTCGAGGTTCGGGTTAGTGCATAACTCGTTAATAAACATGCATAATAAGTAAGGGTAAAAGACGCATTTTCAAAGATTAGCAAACAGTTCAGAAAAGCAACCGTTTTTGAAGAAAAAACATGTGTGATAAAACAAGAAGGGATGAACGATGAGGTGCACCATCTATCATTCGACGAGCTTTGAAAATACAAACTGGGTATTTTTAATCATTTCTACACTAATCACCCTCATGAATTTATAATTAGAGTCTGATTTCATGCAAATGAGGGCATTGCATGATCTCAAGTGTGGGGAAGGGTTATAAATTCTCTCGGGTTTATACTTGGCTTAATTGCCAAATTTTGTGAAAATTTGAAACATTTTCAACTAAATGAACTCAAAATCATGTTTATACATATTTATGAACGATAAAACTAGGTGTTAATACCGAAATTATTGTTACCTTGGAAAGGACATAAATTGAGAAACAACTAAAACGCTTGAATTTATTTATTAAGATATAAAAGAAGCATGAAAAAAGCCAAGTGCGGGGAGAATGTACCAAGTTATTCAATTAAAAACTATCTATCACATGTTTTTGTAAAGTTATTGCAGGTGCTTTTATTTTGGACTAAATTAACTGGTTTACCCGATTTACTGTAATGAAAGATGGATCTACACGATGAATCAATTCCTTCATTAAAAGGAAGTAAAGTCTTCCGAAAAAGACACGCGCTTCTTGATTTAGGTCAGGAAGTTGTCGTCCAGACCAGCTGTAGGTTGACGAAAAATCTAGAAAAGTCATCTCTAAAATCAGCAGGAAATCCACGGACCTCAGCATTAAACAGGGTCGCCAAGTGGTCAGACTTATCCTAACCATGAGAGGATCTGTCTCGTAAAATGGGGAGGGCGCCGTGCAAATTAGCTTGATAAGACTAATGAATCAGATTCCCAGAAAGGATAATCTCCTTAAAGATTAAAAATCAGCTTTTAAGACTGATATTACTCAATCCTTGAGATTGACCTTAAAGATTGAGAATTAAAAACTCATGGAATTCAATGATATCTAAACTCGAGCTTGAACGAGAAAATATTTTGATCAAAATTAAAACAGATTTGTTTTCTGAAAACCCATTTTCAATGCGTTCATTATCATTAAACGTAAAATCCTAGGAATTCAGCTGGAATTCATTAGGTCATCTGAACCAAATCGGGTGTCAACCGTAAGAACGGTGGTTGCATAGCATGGTCGAAGACAGGACCTTGTGCCAGACCGAAAAATCATAGGATGATCTTTACTATTGCTCCTACAAAGGATAGTAATAGCATCCGACACATTTTTGGACCATAATCAAATGCATGTCATTAGACATTGTCTTAACAGTTGCTTGTTCAACGCTTTCCTTTACAACCGGACGGTAGTTTGCCGAAAGGTAATATACGGGACAAGTAAACTGGACGTGTTGCTTTTCTAATACAAGGTTAGCAAGTGGGTGACACAAAACCGCAAGTTTTAAGCTAAAATTTTTAAATCTGAAACCCACAAAACCCACAAAAACAATTTGCAAACACCGGTGAAGGGTTATTCCGGAAAACTTATCTAGGATAAAAGCTAGAATGAATTTTCAAAAGATCAAATGTTTTCATAAAGATCCAATTTCCTAAAGGATCTAAATTTTTATAGTCATGTGGGACTGTAAACCACATCGTTACTATCATTGTTTATACCGCCGTATCAAAATCACTAATGTATAAAGTGTGAAGAATAAAGAAGTGATTCGTGTGATGTATTATATTATTTCAAGTTCTGTATTGCTTGAGGACAAGCAACGTTCAAGTGTGGGAATATTTGATAGTGCTCCAAATGAACATATATTTAGTATCAATATCCTTCCAATATGTAAAGTTTTTAGTTGCAATTGTTTTATTTCAAGTAATATTCGTTTATATTAAATAAGTGCGAAGACAAAAGGCCAAAATGAAGATTTGAAGACGCAAACGTCCAAAAAGCTCAAATGTACAAGATACCATCCAAGTGGTTCAATTTATTGATAAGAAACGTCTAAAAATGACAAGAGTACAAGTTACAAAACGCAAAGTACAAGATATTAAATTATACGAAAGGACGTTCGAAAATTCGGAATCGGGACCTGAGCCAACTATCAACGCCCGACGCAACGGACCAAAAATTATGAGTCTACTATGCACAAGAATATAATATAATATATAAATAATTATATAAAATTATATATATTATATTATATAATTAAATATAACGTCGACAAGCTAGCAAACAAAGCAATTGGGCATGGCCAAACTGGCCATACGATCGCATGAGATTAACACTGAGAACCCATGCGATCGCATGAGCCTCAGGATCAAACCACATCTTTAAATAGCTAGCCTTTCTGCTCGACTCTTTACACAATAATAATAATATACTCCTCTGTAATAATAATAAATATATATATATATATATATATATATATATATATATATATATATATATATATATATATATATATATATATATATAGTGTAGTTTTATTTTAGATTAGTTTGGTTTATGTAAAAGTTATTTTACGGGTTCTAAAGTCGAAGTTCTGTCTGTGTAAAGCTACGCGATAAATACTCAATGTAAGTTATGTTCTCCTTTTTAAATTAATGTCTTGTAACTAAGTTGTTATTATGCTTATTTGAACCGAAGTAATCGTGATGTTGGGCTAAATACTAAGTTTGGGTAATTGGGATTTGGACCATAATTGGGGTTTGGACAAAAGAATGACACTTGTGGAAATTAGACTATGGGCTATTAATGGGCTTTATATTAAATTAACGATACCTCGTTAATTTAATATAAAGGTTACAATTTGACGTATCTATATATAACCACATACGCTTAATCGGATACGATGGGCGGGATATTTATAAATACAAATTATGGTTCATTTGACCGGACACGGGGATGGATTATTAGTCAATGGACTCATTAAAACAGGGGTGGATTACATTCAAGGGTAATTGGTGTAATTGTTAACAAAGTATTAAAACCTTGGTTTACATACAGTCGATAACCTGGTGTATTCATTAAACAAAGTATTAAGACCTTGTTACAGTTCGAATCCCCAATTAGTTGGAATATTTGAGTTGGGGTATATGGTTAAATTTACCGAGCATTTTATAATTATGACCGATGAACTAGTATGGACAAGAACCAGATAGGTTTCAAATACATCCAGGACAAAGGACAATTAACCCAGGGTAATAAATAATCAAAACGTCAAACATCATGGTTACGAAATTTTAAATAAGCATAATTATTATATTGTTATTTATTTTACGCACTTTAATTATTATCATTTATATTTACATTTAAGTTTTAAAATCGACAAACCGGTCATTAAATGGTAAACCCCCTTTTATATATTATTACTATATATAATATATTTTGTACAAATATAATTGTTTAAAAATATAGTGTAAAATAAGTCGTCTCCCTGTTGAACGAACCGGACTTACTAAAAACTATACTGCTCTACGATTAGGTACACTGCCTATAGTGTTATAGCAAGGTTTAGGTATATCCCATCTGTAAATAAATAATTAAAACTTGTGTAATTTGTAACGTATTTCGTATTAAAAATATTTAGTATTTCGTACCCCACCTCGCACACATCACTCGCATCTAATAAGCATCCGTTCAAGATTAACTAGACATGTTTCAAAAGTATCACCGAAGACTGAAAAGTCATCCATAAAAACTTCCATGCATTCTTCTATCATGTCGTAAAAAATCGCCATCATGCACCTTTGAAAGGTTGCAGGGGCGTTGCAAAGCCCAAATGGCATGCATTTGTAAGCAAAAGTACCATAAGGGCACGTGAATGTGGTTTTCTCTTGGTCCTCGGGTGCGATTGGAATTTGAAAGTATCCGGAAAAACCATCAAGAAAACAATAGTAACTATTTCCGGCTAACCTTTCCAACATTTGATCAATGAAAGGTAAGGGAAAGTGATCTTTTCTGGTGGCGTCATTTAATTTTCTATAATCAATACAAACACGCCATCCTGTTACAGTCCTAGTAGGAATAAGCTCATTTTTCTCATTTGTGATGACAGTCATACCACCTTTCTTAGGTACGCATTGAACTGGGCTTACCCATGGACTATCAGAGATTGGATAAATTAAACCTGCATCTAGCAGTTTAATAATTTTTTTGTTAACAACATCTTGCATATTAGTATTTATTCTTCGTTGGCGTTGCACATACGTTTTATGACCTTCTTCCATAAGGATTTTATGTGTGCAATACGAAGGACTTATGCCTTTAATATCATGAATCTTCCATACAATAGCTGGTTTATGAGCTTTTAGCACAAAAATGAGTTGAGATTTTTCATTTTCCGTAAGAGAAGACGATATTATTACAGGTAATTCAGATTCACCATGTAAATAAGCATATTCCAAATGGTTTGGAAGTGGCTTTAACTCTAATGTCGGTGGTTCTTCTATCGATGATTTGTATCGATATCTGTCTTCCTCTTTTAGCATTTGAAGTTCTTCTGTTGTTGGTTCATATTCATTAGCCTTAAGTGTAGCTAACATTTCAGCTTCATCAATTGGTTCAGTTCCTTCTCCTAAAGAACTTTCTCCTGTTCCTTGTAATTCTAGAAATTCTTCTAACAATTCTGCATGTGAATCTATAGTTTGAATATAATAACATGTATCATCTGCAAATTGCGGTTGTTGCATGGATCTATCAACAGAAAAGGTAACACTCTCGTCCTATATACTTAGGGTCAGTTTCTTACCGAACACGTCTATTATTGCTTTAGCCGTGTTTAAGAATGGTCTTCCTAATATGAGAGGAACTCGAGAATCTTCTTCCATGTCCAGAATAACAAAATCTACTGGAAATACTAAAGTACCAACTTTAACTAGCATGTTCTCCATTATTCCTCTAGAATATTTTACTGATCGATCGTCTAGTTGTATGCTTATTCGTGTTGGTTTCAATTCTCCGAGGTCTAGTTTAGTGTATAGTGAATACGGCATTAAATTTATACTATCACATAAACCTGCTAATGCTTCTATTTAACTAAGACTACTCAGAAAACATGGAATTGTGAAACTTCCTGGATCTAATAATTTTTCTGGTATCTTATTCAACAGCACTGCAGAACAATTAGCATTCATAGTAACAGACGAAAGTTCTTCTATTTTCTTTCTATTTGTGATTAGATCTTTCAAGAATTTGGCATACATAGGCATTCCTGAAATCACATCAATGAAAGGAAGATTGACATTTATTTGTTTAAACATATCCAAGAATTTGGATTGCTCGGCCTCAAGTCTTTCTTTTCTCATTTTACTCGGGTAAGAAAGTGGTGGTTGATATGGTTTAACATAAGGCTTAGCCTTAACTGTGTTATCTTCATTAACCTTTTCAACTACCGGTTCTGTTTCCTTATCTTGCTCAGGTTGTTGTTCTTGTGGAGTAGGAATAGAGTCATCAGAAATTACAGGTATTTCAGGTGGTTTAAGTGTAATACCACTTCTTGTGGTAATGGCTTTAGCTGTTTCATTTCGGGGGTTAGCATTTGTATCACTAGGTAGACTTCCCGGTTTTCTTTCACCTATCAACGTTGCTAGGTTGCTTACTTCTTGTTCTAGATTTTGAATAGAAGCTTGTTGATTTCTAAATGCTTGAGCATTTTGTTCATTAGTTTGTTTCTGAGATGTGAAAACATTTTTTGAGATTCAACTAGCTTTGACATCATATCTTCTAAATTTGGCTTTTTATCATCGGTTTGTGGTGGTTTATTTTAAAAAATAGGTCTTTGCTGATTGTAAGTATTATTAGATACTTGTTGATTGCTAGGACCTTGTTGATTGTTGTATGGAACATTTCGGTTATAATTCTGATTTTGATTGTAGATTGGTCTTGGCGGTTGATAATTATTCTGATAATTATTTCCAGGCCTTTGGTTCATATATGAAACATTCTCTCTTTGTTCCATTGTTTGTTCAATACTGAGACAATCTTTTGTCAAATGTGGTCCTCCACACTGCTCACAACTAATTCGTATTGAGTGAATATCTTTAGTCATCTTTTCCATTCGTCTTTCGATAGCATCTATCTTTGCGGAAATGGAATCAAAGTCATGGCTAGAATCGGCTCTAGCTGCTTTAGATGATCTAACGATATCTTTTTCTTGATGCCACTCATGTGAGTGGGAAGCAGTGTTATCAATAATTTTGTAAGCTTCAGTTACGGTTTTCTTCATAATGGAATCACCAACTGCTATATCGATGTCTTTTCTTGTAGTGATATTGCATCCTTGGTAGAATATTTGTACTATTTGATAAGTATCTAAACTATGTTGCGGACATCCTCTCAATAACTTTCCAAATCTTGTCCACGCCTCATATAGAGTTTCATTTGGCTTTTGCGTGAACGTAACAATTTCTCCTTGAAGTCTTACGGCTTTAGATGCCGGAAAGAATTGTTTAAGAAATTTTTCAACTAAGACATCCCATGTATCAATCGCCCCTTCAGGTAATGATTCTAACCAATTTTTGGCTTCTCCCTTTAAAGTCCAGTCAAATAACATGAGATAGATCTGTTCATCCTCTACTTCTCTGATTTTGAATAGAGTGCATATCCTATTAAAGGTACGAAGATGTTCGTTTGGATCTTCCTTCGGCGCACCACTAAATTTGCATTGATTAGTTACCATGTGTAGGATTTGTCCTTTGATTTCATAATCTGGCGCATTAATGTCTGGTTGAGTAATTGCGTGACCTTGGCCAGTGCGTTTAGCCCTCATTATGTAGTGACCCGAACTTTTCCATGTTTATATATATTAATTGAGATTGATATTTACATGATTAAATGTTTCCAACATGTTAAGCAATCAAACTTGTTAAGACTTGATTAATTGAAATATGTTTCATATAGACAATTGACCACCCAAGTTGACCGGCGATTCACGAACGTTAAAACTTGTAAAAACGACATGACGATATATATATGGATATACATATGGTTAACATGAGATTATGATAAGTAAGTATCTCCATAAGTATATTAACAATAAGTTATATACATATAAACAAGACTACTAACTTAAGGATTTCGAAACGAGACATATATGTAACGATTATCGTTGTAACGACATTTAAATGTATATATATCATATTAAGATATATTAATATATCATGATATCATGATAATATAATAATTTAACATCTCATTAGATATAATAAACAATGGGTTAACAACATTAATTGAGATCGTTAACTTAAAGGTTTCAAAACAACACTTACATGTAACGACTAACGATGACTTAACGACTCAGTTAAAATGTATATACATGTAGTGTATTTAGATGTATTAAAATACTTTTGGAAGACTTCAAGACATATATCAAAACACTCATACTTAACGAAAATGGTTACAGTTACTTTCCCATTCTTTTCTTTCATCAAGAATTCTAGTCGTATTCTTACCCGTATTATACACAGCTTCAAAACGTACTTACTATGGGTATATACCAATAGGAACTAGCATGGGATTCCACTCTTGATTATGTCATGTATGACTAATCAATTTTAACTTCTACCATGAGCTAGTCAACTAACTAGAACTCCTTTTAACCCCACTCACCACTCACCAATTACCACTCATCATTCACTCCATTTCACTTCCAATTCTCTTTCTAATTCTCTCTCAACACACACACACACACTATTATGAACGTATTTTTCCAGTAGTTAATCATCATCTTCATCAAAAATCACTTCAAGAATCAAGCTATAATCATCATAGGAATAACACTTCAAGAACACTTCAAAAATCCCTTTAAGTTTACTAATTTACTTCCAAGCTTTCTAATCCATTCCAAGTAATCATCTAAGATCAAGAAACCTTTGTTATATACAGTAGGTTATCTTTCTTATTCAAGGTAATATTCATATTCAAACTTTGATTCAATTTCTATAACTATAAACTATCTTAATTCGAGTAAAAATCTTACTTGAACTTGTTTTTGTGTCATGATCCTACTTCAAGAACTTTCAAGCCATCCAAGATCCTTTGAAGCTAGATCATTTCTTGTCACTTCCAGTAGGTTTACCTACTAAACTTGAGGTAGTAATGATGTTCATAACATCATTCGATTCATATATATAAAACTATCTTATTCGAAGGTTTAAACTCGTAATCACTAGAACATAGCTTAGTTAATTCTAAACTTGTTCGCAAACAAAAGTTAATCCTTCTAACTTGACTTTTAAAATTAACTAAACACATGTTCTATATCTATATGATATGCTATCTTAATGATTTAAAACCTGGAAACACGAAAAACACCGTAAAACCGGATTTACGCCGTCGTAGTAACACCGCGGGCTGTTTTGGGTTAATTAATTAAAAACTATGATAAACTTTGATTTAAAAGTTGTTATTCTGAGAAAATGATTTTTATTATGAACATGAAACTATATCCAAAAATTATGGTTAAACTCAAAGTGGAAGTATGTTTTCTAAAATGGTCATCTAGACGTCGTTCTTTCGACTGAAATGACTACCTTTACAAAAACGACTTGTAACTTATTTTTCCGACTATAAACCTATATTTTTTCTGTTTGGATTCATAAAATAGAGTTCAATATGAAACCATAGCAATTTGATTCACTCAAAACGGATTTAAAATGAAGAAGTTATGGGTAAAACAAGATTGGATAATTTTTTTCATTTTAGCTACGTGAAAATTGGTAACAAATCTATTCCAACCATAACTTAATCAACTTGTATTGTATATTATGTAATCTTGAGATACCATAGACACGTATACAATGTTTCGACCTATCATGTCGATACATCTATATATATTTCGGAACAACCATAGACACTCTATATGTGAATGTTGGAGTTAGCTATACAGGGTTGAGGTTGATTCCAAAATATATATAGTTTGAGTTGTGATCAATACTGAGATACGTATACACTGGGTCGTGGATTGATTCAAGATAATATACATCGATTTATTTCTGTATATCTAACTGTGGACAACTAGTTGTACGTTACTAACGAGGACAGCTGACTTAATAAACTTAAAACATCAAAATATATTAAAAGTGTTGTAAATATATTTTGAACATACTTTGATATATATGTATATATTGTTATAGGTTCGTGAATGAACCAGTGGCCAAGTCTTACTTCCCGACGAAGTAAAAATCTGTGAAAGTGAGTTATAGTCCCACTTTTAAAATCTAATATTTTTGGGATGAGAATACATGCAGGTTTTATAAATGATTTACAAAATAGACACAAGTACATGAAACTACATTCTATGGTTGAATTATCGAAATCGAATATGCCCTTTTTTATTAAGTCTGGTAATCTAAGATTTAGGGAACAGACACCCTAATTGACGCGAATCCTAATGATAGATCTATTGGGCCTAACAAACCCCATCCAAAGTACCGGATGCTTTAGTACTTTGAAATTTATATCATATCCGAAGGGTGTCCCGGAATGATGGGGATATTCTTATATATATGCATCTTGTTAATGTCGGTTACCAGGTGTTCACCATATGAATGATTTTTATCTCTATGTATGGGATGTGTATTGAAATATGAAATCTTGTGGTCTATTGTTACGATTTGATATATATAGGTTAAACCTATAACTCACCAACATTTTAGTTGACGTTTTAAGCATGTTTATTCTCAGGTGATTATTAAGAGCTTCCACTGTCGCATACTTAAATAAGGACGAGATTTAGAGTCCATGCTTGTATGATATTGTGTAAAAACTGCATTCAAGAAACTTATTTTGTTGTAACATATTTGTATTGTAAACCATTATGTAATGGTCGTGTGTAAACAGGATATTTTAGATTATCATTATTTGATAATCTACGTAAAGCTTTTTAAACCTTTATTGATGAAATAAAGGTTATGGTTTGTTTTAAAATGAATGCAGTCTTTGAAAAATGTCTCATATAGAGGTCAAAACTTCGCAACGAAATCAATTAATATGGAACGTTTTTAATCAATAAGAACGGGACATTTCAGTTGGTATCCGAGCGTTGGTCTTAGAGAACCAGAATTTTGCATTAGTGTGTCTTATCTAGTTTGTTAGGATGCATTAGTGAGTCTGGACTTCGACCGTGTTTACTTGAAAAATGTTTGCTTAACAAATTTTGTTGGAAACTATATATTTTTAACATGTGAATATTATGTGATATATTAATCTCTTAATGCGTTTGATATTATGTGATAGATGTCTACCTCTAGAACAAGTCCCATTGACTCACCTAATAATAATGAAGAGTCAAATGTAAATTGGAATGATTCGTGGACTGATTCACAAGTTCCCGAAGAGGAACCGGAAGAAGAGTCGGAACTGGAAGAAGAATCGGAACCGGAAGAAGAATCGGAACCGGATGAAGAAATAGAACCGGTGGGGGAAATAATAAAACTGTTAAGTAAAAGAAAATCCTCAACCAACCTACCAAGGTTAATTATGGTCAATGGTGTTTCCGCCAAGGAAGCAAAATATTGGGAGGATTACCAATTCTCCGATGAATCGGATTCCGACGAGAATTCCGATGATGTTATAGAAATTACCCCAACTGAATTTAAAAAGGCAAAAGAAAATAATAAGGGAAAGGGCATAAAAATAGAGAAATCTAATTCCAACCCCGATGAACTGTATATGCATCGTCAACCCCCGAAGTCCTTAAGTTGTAACAATGACCCGGGAACCTCTAAACCACCAGGTTTTTCTAAACCAATGTGGATAACGACGGCTCGTATTAGGGGAACATCATATATCCCTAGAAACTTGGCAAAACGAACCAAAACCGAAGAAGAAGAAACAAGCGAGTCAGAATAAGATAGTTGTATTCGTGTGGTGTAATATAAGTAATATAGTGTGCTTATGCTTTATGATATATGTAAAAATTGCTTGTATTAATAAGTATTTTTTTTATGAATCTAACTCTTGTCTATTTTACAGTATAAAAACACAAAATGGATAGACAACCCAATATTTTAAGAGACCTACCCGGAGACATGATTGATGAAATCTTGTCTAGAGTCGGTCAGAATTCTTCGGCACAACTATTTAAGGCAAGATCAGTTGTAAGACATTCGAAGAACGTTCCAAGAATGCCTTGGTTTATAAAAGGCTTTCGTTCGAAAGATGGGGGATATCACATTGGGAAATCTATAAGTTACGATGTGTTTACTTTGACGCATATATTGTGGGGAACCCAAACGCTATTTTACGCAATGGGTTAAGAAATTATTTTGACTCAATATATCCGAATATTGGACTTCGTGATTTAGAAAAAGCGGCTAACATGCAACATAAAGAAGCATGTTATGCTTACGGATTAGTAATGTTCGCTTCTCACCAAAGTGAGAACAAGAACATCGGGCTACAACTATTAAACAAAACGTTCCCACAAGTGACGGAGTCGGTAATTGGGGTAAGAAATGAGGTTTTTAGATTGTTACGGGACTGTTGGACATTACGTAACCCTCGTCCCTTTGACGACGTTACAACACGCTGTCTTATCAACGGCCATAACGGTTATGTTCCACAATACCAAGGATGGGAAGTAATCCTAGTAAAACCAGAATGCATGACTTGTTTCTGGACGTATGAATTACGTGTCTTTATTGCCTTTGCTGAACGACTTGTGTACTAGCTAGAATTATCTTCACAGCCATCTTGTATCAAATTTATTGTGTGCTATATTTCATGCTATATGTAAAATAAGCGGTATTGTAAGTTTGTAAAATATTGTGTAAAAGTTTGAACGCGAAATATTATTATAATCAGTTTTTCATATAGAATTGTAGTAGTTGAATTGTATATTAGCTACTAAGTATGAACTTAACGGGTAGGTACTACCCGAATTTAAACTTATAAAACGCTAATATGAAGAAAAAGCTTTTATAAATGAGTTCATATTATGCTACGAAATACAATTAACTACTCTTAATATTCTGTATGATTAACTTGTTCTATTTGACTATTTTGAAGGAAATGGCACCGACTACTCGACACATCGTGAATATGAATGAAGAGGAATTCCGTACTTTTCTAGCTTCAAACATAGCCGCAGTACAGGCTGCGCTACATACCAACAATAAACTTGGATCTAGCAGTACAGGAAATCGTGTAGGATGCACCTACAAAGAATTCACTGCCTGCAAACCTTTGGAATTTGATGGAACCGAAGGACCGATCGGATTGAAACGGTGGACCGAGAAGGTCGAATCGGTGTTTGCCATAAGTAAGTGTACTGAAGAGGACAAAGTAAAGTACGCTACGCATACCTTCACAGGTTCTGCGTTAACATGGTGGAATACCTATCTAGAGCAAGTGGGACAAGACGATGCGTACGCACTACCGTGGTCAGTATTCAAGCACTTGATGAACGAGAAGTACCGTCCCGGAACCGAGGTCAATAAGCTCAAGACAGAACTTAGAGGGTTACGAACCCAAGGATTTGATATTACCACGTACGAAAGACGATTCACAGAATTGTGCCTATTGTGTCCGGGAGCATTCGAAGATGAGGAAGAGAAGATCGACGCGTTTGTGAAAGGATTACCGGAAAGAATCCAAGAAGATATAAGTTCACACGAGCCCGCCTTCATACAACAGGCATGTAGAATGGCTCACAAACTAGTGAACCAGATTGAAGAAAGAATTAAAGAACAGACTGCTGAAGAGGCCAATGTGAAGCAAGTCAAAAGAAAGTGGGAGGAAAACGGTGATAAGAATCACCAATACAACAACAACAGCAATTACAACAATAATCGCAACAATTATCCCAACAATCGCAACATCAATCGCAACTACAACAAACGGCCCAACAACAACAACAACAACAACAACAACAACAGCAGCAACTACAACAATTATCCCAACAACAATAATAACCGCAACAAAAACAACAATCAGAAGCAGCTATGCCAAAGGTGTGAAAAGTATCACTCGGGGTTCTGCACCAAATTTTGCAACAAGTGTAAAAGAAATGGACATAGCGCGGCGAAGTGTGAGGTCAACGGACCACTGTGGTTAATAGAACGAAAGGAACAAATGGTGTCGGAATGAGTAATGGCGGAGGAAGTAGTGTCAGAGCAAGTTATGCCAATGTAGTTTGTTATAAATGTGGAAAACTGGGCCACATCATTAGAAATTTCCCGAACCAGGAGAACACGAATGGACAAGGCCGCGGAAGAGTTTTCAATATTAATGCGGCAGAGGCACAGGAAGACCCGGAGCTTGTTACGGGTACGTTTCTTATTGACAATAAATCTGCTTACGTTTTATTTGATTCGGGTGCGGATAGAAGCTATATGAGTAGAGATTTTTGTGCTAAATTAAGTTGTCCATTGACGCCTTTGGATAGTAAATTTTTACTCGAATTAGCAAATGGTAAATTAATTTCAGCAGATAATATATGTCGGAATCGAGAAATTAAACTGGTTAGCGAAACATTTAAGATTGATTTGATACCTGTAGAGTTAGGGAGTTTTGATGTGATAATCGGTATGGACTGGTTGAAAGAAGTGAAAGCAGAGATCGTTTGTTACAAAAATGCAATTCGCATTATACGAGAAAAAGGAAAACCCTTAATGGTGTACGGAGAAAAGGGCAACACGAAGCTACATCTTATTAGTAATTTGAAGGCACAAAAACTAATAAGAAAAGGTTGCTATGTTGTTCTAGCACACGTCGAAAAAGTACAAACTGAAGAAAAGAGCATCAATGATGTTCCCATTGCAAAAGAATTTCCCGATGTATTTCCGAAAGAATTACCGAGATTACCCCCACATCGATCCGTTGAATTTCAAATAGATCTTGTACCAGGAGCTGCACCAATAGCTCGTGCTCCTTACAGACTCGCACCCAGTGAGATGAAAGAACTGCAAAGCCAATTACAAGAACTTTTAGAGCGTGGTTTCATTCGACCAAGCACATCACCGTGGGGAGCTCCTGTTTTGTTTGTCAAGAAGAAAGATGGTACATTCAGGTTGTGTATCGACTACCGAGAGTTGAACAAACTTACCATGAAGAACCGCTACCCACTATCGAGAATCGACGACTTATTTGATCAACTACAAGGCTCGTCTGTTTATTCAAAGATTGACTTACGTTCCGGGTATCATCAAATGCGGGTGAAAGAAGATGATATTCCAAAGACTGCTTTCAGAACACGTTACGGTCATTACGAGTTTATGGTCATGCCGTTTGGTTTAACTAATGCACCAGCTGTGTTCATGGACCTTATGAACAGAGTGTGTGGACCATACCTTGACAAGTTTGTCATTGTTTTCATTGATGACATACTTATTTACTCAAAGAATGACCAAGAACACGGTGAACATTTGAGAAAGGTGTTAGAAGTATTGAGGAAGGAAGAATTGTACGCTAAGTTTTCATAGTGTGCATTTTGGTTAGAAGAAGTTCAATTCCTCGGTCACATAGTGAACAAAGAAGGTATTAAGGTGGATCCGGCAAAGATAGAAACTGTTGAAAAGTGGGAAACCCCGAAAACTCCGAAACACATACGCCAGTTTTTAGGACTAGCTGGTTACTACAGAAGGTTCATCCAAGACTTTTCCAGAATAGCAAAACCCTTGACTCCATTAACGCATAAAGGGAAGAAATTTGAATGGAATGATGAACAAGAGAAAGCGTTTCAGTTATTGAAGAAAAAGCTAACTACGGCACCTATATTGTCATTACCTGAAGGGAATGATGATTTTGTGATTTATTGTGATGCATCAAAGCAAGGTCTCGGTTGTGTATTAATGCAACGAACGAAGGTGATTGCTTATGCGTCTAGACAATTGAAGATTCACGAACAAAATTATACGACGCATGATTTGGAATTAGGCGCGGTTGTTTTTGCATTAAAGACTTGGAGGCACTACTTATATGGGGTCAAAAGTATTATATATACCGACCACAAAAGTCTTCAACACATATTTAATCAGAAACAACTGAATATGAGGCAGCGTAGGTGGATTGAATTATTGAATGATTATGACTTTGAGATTCGTTACCACCCGGGGAAGGCAAATGTGGTAGCCGATGCCTTGAGCAGGAAGGACAGAGAACCCATTCGAGTAAAATCTATGAATATAATGATTCATAATAACATTACTACTCAAATAAAGGAGGCACAACAAGGAGTTTTAAAAGAGGGAAATTTAAAGGATGAAATACCGAAAGGATCGGAGAAGCATCTTAATATTCTGGAAGACGGAACCCGGTATAGGGCTGAAAGAATTTGGGTACCAAAATTTGGAGATATGAGAGAAATGGTACTTAGAGAAGCTCATAAAACCAGATACTCAATACATCCTGGAACGGGGAAGATGTACAAGGATCTCAAGAAACATTTTTGGTGGTCGGGTATGAAAGCCGATGTTGCTAAATACGTAGGAGAATGTTTGACGTGTTCTAAGGTCAAAGCTGAGCATCAGAAACCATCAGGTCTACTTCAACAACCCGAAATGGAAATGGGAAAACATTACCATGGATTTCATCACTAAATTGCCAAGGACTGCAAGTGGTTTTGATACTATTTAGGTAATAGTTGATCGTCTCACCAAATCCGCACGCTTCCTACCAATAAGAGAAGATGACAAGATGGAGAAGTTAGCACGACTGTATTTGAAGGAAGTCGTCTCCAGACATGGAATACCAATCTCTATTATCTCTGATAGGGATGGCAGATTTATTTCAAGATTCTAGCAGACATTACAGCAAGCATTAGGAACTCGTCTAGACATGAGTACTTCCTATCATCCACAAACTGATGGGCAGAGCGAAAGGATGATGCAAACGCTTGAAGACATGCTACGAGCATGTGTTATTGATTTCGGAAACTGTTGGGATCGACATCTACCATTAGCAGAATTTTCCTACAACAACAGCTACCATTCAAGCATTGAGATGGCGCCGTTTGAAGCACTTTATGGTAGAAAGTGCAGGTCTCCGATTTGTTGGAGTGAAGTGGAGGATAGACAGATTACGGGTCCGGAGATTATACAAGAAACTACCGAGAAGATAATCCAAATTCAACAACGGTTGAAAACCGCCCAAAGTCGACAAAAGAGCTACGCTGACATTAAAAGAAAAGATATAGAATTTGAAATTGGAGAGATGGTCATGCTTAAAGTTGCACCTTGGAAAGGCGTTGTTCGATTTGGTAAATGAGGGAAATTAAATCCAAGGTATATTGGACCATTCAAGATTATTGATAGTGTCGGACCAGTAGCTTACCGACTTGAGTTACCTCAACAACTCGCGGCTGTACATAACACTTTCCACGTCTCGAATTTGAAGAAATGTTTTGCTAAAGAGGATCTCACTATTCCGTTAGATGAAATCCAAATCAACGAAAAACTTCAATTCATCGAAGAACCCGTCAAAATAATGGATCGTGAGGTTAAAAGACTTAAGCAAAACAAGATACCAATTGTTAAGGTTCGATGGAATGCTCGTAGAGGACCCGAGTTCACCTGGTAGCATGAAGATCAGATGAAGAAGAAATACCCGCATCTATTTCCAGAAGATTCGTCAACACCTTCAACAGCTTAAAATTTCGGGACGAAATTTATTTAACGGGTAGGTACTGTAGTGACCCGAACTTTTCCATGTTTATATATATTAATTGAGATTGATATTTACATGATTAAATGTTTCCAACATGTTAAGCAATCAAACTTGTTAAGACTTGATTAATTGAAATATGTTTCATATAGACAATTGACCACCCAAGTTGACCGGCGATTCACGAACGTTAAAACTTGTAAAAACGACATGACGATATATATATGGATATACATATGGTTAACATGAGATTATGATAAGTAATTATCTCCATAAGTATATTAACAATAAGTTATATACATATAAACAAGACTACTAACTTAAAGATTTCGAAACGAGACATATATGTAACGATTATCATTGTAACGACATTTAAATGTATATATATCATATTAAGATATATTAATATATCATAATATCATGATAATATAATAATTTAACATCTCATTAGATATAATAAACAATGGGTTAACAACATTAATTGAGATCGTTAACTTAAAGGTTTCAAAACAACACTTACATGTAACGACTAACGATGACTTAACGACTCAGTTAAAATGTATATACATGTAGTGTATTTAGATGTATTAAAATACTTTTGGAAGACTTCAAGACATATATCAAAACACTCATACTTAACGAAAATGGTTACAGTTACTTTCCCATTCTTTTCTTTCATCAAGAATTCTAGTCGTATTCTTACCCGTATTATACACAGCTTCAAAACGTACTTACTATGGGTATATACCAATAGGAACTAGCATGGGATTCCACTCTTGATTATGTCATGTATGACTAATCAATTTTAACTTCTACCATGAGCTAGTCAACTAACTAGAACTCCTTTTAACCCCACTCACCACTCACCAATTACCACTCATCATTCACTCCATTTCACTTCCAATTCTCTTTCTAATTCTCTCTCAACACACACACACTATTATGAACATATTTTTCCAGTAGTTAATCATTATATTCATCAAAAATCACTTCAAGAATCAAGCTATAATCATCATAGGAAGAACACTTCAAGAACACTTCAAAAATCCCTTCAAGTTTACTAATTTACTTCCAAGCTTTCTAATCCATTCCAAGTAATCATCTAAGATCAAGAAACCTTTGTTATATATAGTAGGTTATCTTTCTTATTCAAGGTAATATTCATATTCGAACTTTGATTCAATTTCTATAACTATAAACTATCTTAATTCGAGTAAAAATCTTACTTGAACTTGTTTTTGTGTCATGATCCTACTTCAATAACTTTCAAGCCATCCAAGATCCTTTGAAGCTAGATCATTTCTTGTCACTTCCAGTAGGTTTACCTAATAAACTTGAGGTAGTAATGATGTTCATAACATCATTCGATTCATATATATAAAACTATCTTATTCGAAGGTTTAAACTCGTAATCACTAGAACATAGTTTAGTTAATTCTAAACTTGTTCGCAAACAAAAGTTAATTCTTCTAACTTGACTTTTAAAATTAACTAAACACATGTTCTATATCTATATGATATGCTAACTTAATGATTTAAAACCTGGAAACACGAAAAACACCGTAAAACCGGATTTACGCCGTCGTAGTAACACCGCGGGCTGTTTTGGGTTAATTAATTAAAAACTATGATAAACTTTGATTTAAAAGTTGTTATTCTGAGAAAATGATTTTTATTATGAACATGAAACTATATCCAAAAATTATGGTTAAACTCAAAGTGGAAGTATGTTTTCTAAAATGGTCATCTAGACGTCGTTCTTTCGACTGAAATGACTACCTTTACAAAAACGACTTGTAACTTATTTTTCTGACTATAAACCTATACTTTTTCTGTTTAGATTCATAAAATAGAGTTCAATATGAAACCATAGCAATTTGATTCACTCAAAACGGATTTAAAATGAAGAAGTTATGGGTAAAACAAGATTGGATAATTTTTCTCATTTTAGCTACGTGAAAATTGGTAACAAATCTATTCCAACCATAACTTAATCAACTTGTATTGTATATTATGTAATCTTGAGATACCATAGACACGTATACAATGTTTCGATCTATCATGTCGACACATCTATATATATTTCGGAACAACCATAGACACTCTATATGTGAATGTTGGAGTTAGCTATACAGGGTTGAGGTTGATTCCAAAATATATATAGTTTGAGTTGTGATCAATACTGAGATACGTATACACTGGGTCGTGGATTGATTCAAGATAATATTTATCGATTTATTTCTGTATATCTAACTGTGGACAACTAGTTGTAGGTTACTAACGAGGACGGCTGACTTAATAAACTTAAAACATCAAAATATATTAAAAGTGTTGTAAATATATTTTGAACATACTTTGATATATATGTATATATTGTTATAGGTTCGTGAATCAACCAGTGGCCAAGTCTTACTTCCCGACGAAGTAAAAATCTGTGAAAGTGAGTTATAGTCCCACTTTTAAAATCTAATATTTTTGGGATGAGAATACATGCAGGTTTTATAAATGATTTACAAAATAGACACAAGTACGTGAAACTAAATTCTATGGTTGAATTATCGAAATCGAATATGCCCTTTTTTATTAAGTCTGGTAATCTAAGAATTAGGGAACAGACACCCTAATTGACGCGAATCCTAAAGATAGATCTATTGGGCCTAACAAACCCCATCCAAAGTACCGGATGCTTTAGTACATCGAAATTTATATCATATCCGAAGGGTGTCCCGGAATGATGGGGGATATTCTTATATATATGCATCTTGTTAATATTGGTTACCATGTGTTCACCATATGAATGATTTTTATCTCTATGTATGGGATGTGTATTGAAATATGAAATCTTGTGGTCTATTGTTACGATTTGATATATATAGGTTAAACCTATAACTCACCAACATTTTTGTTGACATTTTAAGCATGTTTATTCTCAGGTGATTATTAAGAGCTTCCGCTGTCGCATACTTAAATAAGGACGAGATTTGGAGTCCATGCTTGTATGATATTGTGTAAAAACTGCATTGAAGAAACTTATTTTGTTGTAACATATTTGTATTGTAAACCATTATGTAATGGTCGTGTGTAAACAGGATATTTTAGATTATCATTATTTGATAATCTACGTAAAGCTTTTTCAACCTTTATTGATGAAATAAAGGTTATGGTTTGTTTTAAAATGAATGCAGTCTTTGAAAAACGTCTCATATAGAGGTCAAAACCTCGCAACAAAATCAATTAATATGGAACGTTTTTAATCAATAAGAACGGGACATTTCACATTAAGTCTTCCATACTTAGAGGTTCCAGATTTTCCATGATTGAATTTGTTGAATCTGAATCACTAGAGGATTCTGACTTAATGGTTTCTTCCTCGACAATCTCTGGATGAGTGATTTGTGGTTCAGGAGGAATGATTAGTGGTTCAGGATCTCTGAATTGTCCCTGAATATCCTCCGGATTCTCAATTGTAAGGTCGGGTTCAAAAAATGGATTATTTGAAATTTGAATTGGAGTACTTGGTCGACTTGATGACGATTCTAAAGAAAAATCAACGGCAACAATATTGGCTAGATGTCTTGATCGAGTTACAGGTGGTGAACGTATAAAAGGTGGTGAACGTTTTGCTCGGTGCATTCACTGAATATCCTATTAGTTATAAAAGATAAAAATTATATAAGTTATAAAATTAATAGACTTTTCTGATTTTGCCCACGTTTCGAATAGCCAATAGATGCAGCAGGTAGCCAGGACCCTTTAAATCGGAAGCCCACAACTCGCCACTAACAAATTCAACTATTACTACGAACCAGAAAATTTTGGATGTCTATCAATTTAACCGCTTAAAATAATTTTTCGTCGAAGTTTAAAGAAATTTTAGAGAAGAAATAGAAAATTCTATGTCCTAAAAACTATAGCGTCGAGAAATAAGAAAGAAAAAGAGCGCGTCGGAAAATGTCTAAAAATAAGCGTTGAAAAATAATAAGAAAATAGCACGTCGAAACTTAAAAAGTCTAAAAATTTAAAATTAAAAGTTGCGTCTAAAGGATTTAAAGCTTAAAAGGAATTCTATATCCAAAACAGCAATAACTTAATTAGGCACTAAAATCTTAAAATGGCGTCGCAAAATTCTAAAGCACCTAAATCTTAGTCTAAAGAAAAAGCACTTAAGGGATTTTACGGCAAAGCCTAAAAATCTAGAAATAAAAATAACTACGGCAAAACGATAACTTAAAACTAGTTACGAACGGAAAATATACAATTACGAATAAAAAGATACAAAATATAAAGATAAAACTTAAAGTTATAAAAATACAATTTTTATAAAAAAATTATTTTTATAATTTTATTTTATAAAAATATTAGTTTTATTATTAATAAAACTAATTAAAACTTAAAATTAATTAAAACTAAACTTACACTAATTATATTAAATTTAAACCCTAATTTCAATTAATAATAATTAATTTTAACCCTAATTTCGTAATTAATGATGTCCAATGTTTGACCTGTCAGAGAACTCTGCGAGTGCGGATACCAGCTGGCAAAAAAGCTCTGCGAGTGCGGATGATACAGATTCAGCTGAGGTGCAGGTCGAATTCGTGCAGGTTCAGTTTTTTTTTTTTTTTTTTTTTTTACTTTTTTACTTTGTTTTTAATTTTCTGGTTTTATTTTATAGAAAATATAATTTAAACAAAACTTATATTTTTTCAAATACTTATTAGTTTGTTGTAACTTAAAAAAAATAAACTTTTTTTTAATTAAAACACCTAAATATATATATATATATATATATATATATATATATATATATATATATATATATATATATATATATATATATATATATATATATATATATATATATATATATATATATATATATTATGTTTTTATATTTTTGTTTTAATATTTAAAAACTTATATTTTTACAAAAATAAATTAAAACTTAATAGAAATCTTTTTTTATAGCGTTTTGCTTCGGCGTTAAATTTTCCCCGGCAGCAGCGCCAAAAATACTTGATGTGCGTAGAGGTTTATACGAAATAGTTATATTTTTATTGCGAAATATTATTAAATACGATACAATTTTACACAAGTTATTTATTTATTTATAGAGTAGATATACCTAAACCTTGCTACAACACTTATAGGCAGTGTACCTAATCGTACAGTAGTGTAGTTTTTAGTAAGTCCGGTTCGTTCCACAGGAAGCTAGCCAAGTTTAACGCTATATTTTTTTAAAACTATATTTGTATAAATATATATATATATATATATATATATATATATACATATATATATATATATATATATATATATATATATATATATAAGTAGTATTATTATTATAAAAGGGGGTTTTTACCGTTTAATGACCGGTTTGTCAATTTTAAAACTTTAGTCGCAGTTAAAACCTAATGTAAAGTATTAAAAATAAATATAACTTAATTTAAAGAGTAAAGTAAATGACAATAATTAAAGTACAATAAATTAAAGCGCGATAAAATAAAATGACGATAAATAAAATTGCGATAATTAAAAAGTACGATAATTAAAAATGCAATAAATAAAATGACAGTAAATAAAAGTGCGATAAAATATGAAATAAATGAATTATGCTTATTTAAACTTCCGTAATCATGATGTTCGACGTGTTGATTTTAATTTATTACCATGGGTTAATTGTCCTTTGTCCTGGATTATTCGATATGTCCATACTGTGTTGTCCATAATAGTCCATCAGTCATAAATATAAAGTGCGAGTGTCCTCGTCAAATTATCCTTATACCCGAAGTCAAAATGCAATAAATAAAATGACAGTAAATAAAAGTGCGATAAAATATGAAATAAATGAATTATGCTTATTTAAACTTCCGTAATCATGATGTTCGACGTGTTGATTTTAATTTATTACCATGGGTTAATTGTCCTTTGTCCTGGATTATTCGATATGTCCATACTGTTTTGTCCATAATAGTCCATCAGTCATAAATATAAAGTGCGAGTGTCCTCGTCAAATTATCCTTATACCCGAAGTCAAATATTCCAACTAATTGGGGACTTAAACTATAATAAGGTTTTAATACTTTATTATCAATTACACCAAGTGTCCTTGCATGTAATCCACCCCTGTTTTAATGAGTCCATTGACTATTAATTCATTCCCGTGTCTGATCAAATGAACGATTATTAGTACTTATAAATATCCCGCCCATCGTGTCCGATCGAGTGTATGTGGTTATTTATAATTACGTCCAATTGTAAATCTTTATATTAAATTAACGAACTATCATTCAGTTAAACAAATATAAAGCTCATTAATAGTCTATAGTCCAATTTCTACAAGTGTCGATCTTTTGTCCAAACCCCAATTATGGTACAAAGCCAAATAACCCCGTCTTTAATATTTAGTCTAACATCATGATTACTTCAATTTAAATAAGCATAATAATTACTTAGTTATGAGACATTAATTTAAAAAGGTTGAACATAACTTACAATGATGAATAATAGCGTAGCGTTACACGGACATAATTTTGACTTACACACTTACAACATTCGCCACTATAACCTTATTATTATTAAACTTAAATTAAAATTAAAGTTATATATATATATATATATATATATATATATATATATATATATATATATATATATATATATATATATATATATATATATATATATATATATATATATATATATATCGTGAGAAAGAGATTGAAAAAGGGTGAATAAAATCGATCAGAATGCGCGACCTTTTATAGCCCCACATTTCACTGTAGAGCTCCGCGAGTGCTGAGCTTTTATGCTTTACACCTCCGCGAGTGCGGAGGTCTGGAATCCAGCTCACAAATGAATTTAACGTGGGCTGCTTTGATTAAAATAATATATAATATATATATATAATTAATTATATAATATTAAATTCTTGTGCATAGTTGACTTGTAATTTTTGGTCTGTTGCGTCGCGCGCTGAAAGTTGGTTCATGTCTCGGTTCCGGATTTTCAAACGCCTTTTCGTTCAATTTAATATCTTGTACTTTGTGTTTCACGGCTTGTACTCTTATAACTTTTAAACGTTTCTCATCAATAATTTGAACCACTTGGATTGTACTTTGTACTTTTTAGCTTTGTGGTTGTTTGCGTCTTCAAATCGTCGAATCTGTCTGTTGTCTTCACCTTTTATTATTTAAACGAATATAACTTGTAAATAGAACAATTGTAACCAAAAGTTTGTCTTTCTTGAAGGATAATGCTATGAAATATATGTTCATTTTTAGCATTATCACATGCAACTAGGTTAAAAAGCTTAATAGTGATAAACTTGTTTAATTGGAATTACGCTTATATAATAGAGTTTGATTTTGTTAGGCTTAATCGAAGAACCTTCGTTTGGATTTGTTTAATTAATGATTGCATGAGAACTTAGTAGTAATTGACTTTCATCTACTAACTTGAGTTGATCTACTTGGTGTTTAATAGCTTATATGATTTGTCAGTCTATTTGCATATTGATCCTTATCACAAGATTAATATGTATCATGTAATTGAATTGACCATGAAGAATTGAGATGTTAGTTATGCACATCACGTATCTAGCATATGCTTTAAGTCCTTCTTATTGAATGATATGCAACACTTGTCTTAACCTGCTTAGGGAAAATGATTGGTCTATGATTGTTATCTTGATTTATGTTAATATAAGTTATGAAACTAGCCTAATACGATTCCCGTATGAGTTAGTTGTTCATGTAACTGCTTTTACTTTTATCTGTTCATTTTGAATCTTCAATTCCTTGTTTTATTTATTACTTTATTTATCTTTCAAAGCATTGCTTTCCTAACAGATAAGAATCTATCTCATAAAAGACATAAAAATCTATCTTTAATTCTTTAATAAGAATTAAACTATTTAAATAAAACAAACAACTCTTATCCGCATCTACGCTCTCTTGGGATGATAACCTAAAATACTACATCCGATCGGGTTTTATTGCTCGTCAGGGTGTTAAAGTATATTAAATAAAGGTTTTATAAATTTAAAAGTTGAAGAATAAGTTAAGCACTACTGCACACACTTTCAACACACCAGTATCAGAGCCTCCAGGAAGTGATACTACATCACTATATCGATCTAGAGATTGAAGATTACTAGATCTGAAATCATTCGGTTAGATTGAATCACATTCGGTCTCATCGAATTTGATAATCTGACATTCATATTTGTGTGAAAAGCTCAGCAAAGGTTTATTAGATATATTAGAAAGTTTTTTGATCATCAAAACAGCTTTGCAACATCAATTATAAAGATTCAAGCAAATTTTTAGAGTTCGTGGCTAAAACTCTCTGTTTCGGTTAATTCAAGCTTGTTTCTGTATTCAGTTGGAGATCAGTGGATTTAGTTGTGTTCGTGAGGTGATTGGGCAACTATCTGATGATTTAATTTCATCAATTTCTGGTGTTTTGATCCTCATTCGGTATTTCAATTGCTTCACTGAATCTGCTTCATCTCAGAAATCCAGTTAAGGTGTTGCTGATTGTGGTGTGGTTGTGATTCAGTCACATTCGGTTTGATATTACGCAGCTAATTCAAGTGGTTCTAGCAGTGTTTCGATCAGTTTCGATCAGTTATCTAAGTTTCATACTTAGATTCGGTTTGTCAACTGCTACAGTTGACATTCAGTTTTACACATTCGGTTCATTTGATACTTCACTTGTTATTAACTTGTTTCCTTGTGCAGAAATGTTACCGAATTTAATTCAAAGTGTTAAGCATTGAATTGAATTCATGTGTTTGTGATTCTTTACAGAATCTGTGTTACTGTGTTACTGAATCAGATACAGAAATCGAATCTCAAATATACTTTGTATATTTTAGGGTTTAAGTGCTCTAAGTTTAATAAATCTTACACTTACCGAATCTGTGTGAGGATCTAGTCATTTTATCAGAATCTGATACAAAATCTGATATACGAATCTGCTACAGTACCAAAACAGATACCGAACCCGAACCTGCTAAAGTAGCTATACCGAATCTAATATTTATTGTTAGATTTTGAATCTGAATATTGGATTTTGTGATCTAACGAATCCTTTACCGAATCTAACTTAGTTCTTATAAAAATGTCTACTCAAGATACTTTGATCATTGGATCAGATTCCAGACCTCCTATTCAGTTTGATGGCAAGTAAAACCAGTGGCTCCATCATATCACTCAGTACATAGACTGCAAGGGTGAGAAGTCAAAGTATATTTGGGCTTCTTTGAAAGAAGGTTCAGTTACTGAATTTCATCCAGAAACCGATCTACCAATACTAGTCTATGAACTTTCTAGTGAGAAACGTGAGCGTGCTCAGGGTGATATTGAGGCTAAAAATGTCATCATGTAAGCTATCCCATATGAGTGTATGAGAATGTTGATAGCAACACTACAGCTAAAGATATATGAGATGAGATCAAAAGACAGCAAGAAGGTTATGACATGTCTGATGTCACTAAGCGGAATAAGGCCCTAGGACTTTATGAAGATTTCAAGCAGGAACTTAAAGGACTTCTCAAGGATACCTACAAATGTTTCAATGGTGTTCTGAATGAGTTGAAAAGGTGCAAGATTACTAAAGTGAATGCTGAGATCAACATGAACCTTTTTAAAAAGCTCAATTCTGATTGGCTTCCTTATGAACCATCATTCGATCTACCAAAGAGATTGATAAGCTGAATATTCATGTGCTAGTTGGTGTCCTTATGCATTATTAGCCAGCCGTGTATAAATTTCAAGATGAAAGAAAAGAGTCTTCTCCGGGTGATCCACTTGCCCTCATTGCTAAGAAGAAGAGCAAATCTTACACTATTTCTAAAAGCTTATCAAAGAAAGTGTTTATTGAAGAATCAACTGATTCTGAAGGGCTCAACCTTTCGAATGTTGATGATTCTCACCTTGAACTAGTCAAGATGGCTGCTATGTTCACCTAAGCTTTGAACAAAGTACAAGTTTAAAGGTAAATCAAGCAACCAATGCAAGAATTCATCATCTTCCTCCTACTACAAGAAACCTGATTCCTCAAAACATCATCATTCTGAAGATTCCAAGAAGGAAGATTAAATCTGCTATAATTGTAGCAAAGCTGGCCATTTCTCTCATGAATGCTAAATGCATAAGAAGAAGGATGCAGCTTACTACAAGAAGAAAATGTTGACGGCAAAGGTTATGAAAACTAAAGGAGAGCTGAAACCGGTTGATGATACTTGATTCAATTGGACTGATGATTCAGAATCAGAAGAGGAACATGCCAATGTCTGCAAGGTGACCAAGCTTATCAAAGCTAAGGAAGCAAAAGAGAACTCGGACTAAACATCTGATGATGATGAGGTACAATTCCCTGAAATACCAGCTAATTTTGTAAAAATGCAAAATGATATGATGAAGAATTTAGTCTCAATGTCAAAAGAAGTAAAAGGTTTAAAATATGAAAACAAAGCTTCAGAAGAACAAATCAAATTAAATGAGACAAAATCTTCTTCATCATCATTCACAATCGGAATTGAATCATTTAAGAACCCAACTTAGTGCAATGGACACTGAGTTGGAAGAGCTTAAGAAATCAATTCTTCCATCAAAATTGAAAGAACATATTATCGACTAAAATCCGAACGTCTTGCGGAGAAAGTTCAATTCTTAGAGAAGGATCTTTCCGACCTAAAAGAACAACATGAACCCAGATTTCCAAATTAAACAAGAAAATTGTTCAATTGGAAGAAACCTTAATAAAAAAGAAAACTAAAATTTCACTATTCAATAAAGATTCTCTTCAAATGAAAGCTCAACTTGCAAGATATAAGGAAAAACTCTATTGAACAGAGCAATCAAGAGCCATAATTAATATGGAACTTTCAAAATAAACAATCTTTATAAATAGACCGAAAACAATTCATGGTGATAAGTGGGGGGTTGGATTTGAAGATCCCAGGACGTTGGATGATATTTCCAAAAAGATCCGAGGCTTATATCATTCTGATTATTTTCAAGCTGGTTTACCATATTATTTCGTTCATTCATCTGATGCTGATTTTGTTAATGTTATTGCTACTCGTTCATCTTAGAAATATTATCAAATCAACTTGATGTATGAAAAGATTAATGCTAAAATGAGTAAATCACATCATAGTTTCTTACAAGAGCTAGTTGAACATGAACAGAATATGCAAAATGCTGATTATGTGCCTTCACGTAGATTGGTTTACATTCCCACACTCATGCTAAAGAAATACATTTTGATGCTACAGAATGAATTTTTTGGCAACCCTAGTTCTAGTGATATACCTGCTATTGAAGCAAAATCAACTCTACCGACCTTAACTGCATGTCCTGTTTCAAAAGTTCAAATCGGTGAAGACCTAGCACATGAACTAAATGACTTAACCAACAAGTTTGCAACCAAATTAGACAACATGGAAAAGAAGTTAAAACTTGCTAAGTTAAAATCACTAGGTCACAAGGCTTTAGATGTACATGTAGAACCTAAGGTAGAACCAAAAGTTAAACCTAAGGTAGAACCAAATGAATCAAATCCTGAAAAGACAGATTTGAATCATCTAGTTGATAAACTTGAAAGAGAAAATATTGTATTGCAACTTAGATGAAAATCTTTGAAACAAATGCTTAAAATGTGTGATAAATTGCCTCCACTTCCTAGAAAAGAATGCACTTAAGGGAAGGTGAAGTTTTAGTTTTTGTTGAGGACTTATGTCTTGAGATTCAAAGCTTAAATCATAAGATAGTTCTATTGAAACAGGCTAACACACATAAGCAAGATTCTCCAAAGGCACACACAATACATATGACATCTGCTTGTGTGAACAAAGTTTCTGAATGTGCTGGTGGATTGATAAGAAGGTTAAGGGGATAATAAATTCTAATGCTTCTAAACCCATTACCATTCTTAAAAATCATTTATGTTCTCAATTGAGGAAAAGTGTTTCAACTGTTGCACCTTCAAAGCAATTTATTGTTAAGAAGGTTCATCATCCCGATGGTTCTTATTCTACCGAACAACTTCCTATGATGTTAATGTCAAATCATACAAAGGAAAGTCTTTTAATGAACTAAGTGAAATCCAAACAACACACAAGTCCAACATCTGATTTGAGTGAGTATGATAAAAAAGAACGTCAAATCAAAATGGAAATTTTGAAAAATTAATCATCTCACATGTTAAGTGCAAAGTTTGGACATCTAACTAACAAAGGTGTTTTTCGTGTCACAGGTTATAATTCAAACTTGAATTATAAGTCCAAATGCGTACCTAAGTGAAAGACTAAGAAAGTAGCAAACAAAACCAAGAAATCGGCTAGTTAACCTAGGAAACCATCTCATGTATTTCATCTTACTTCCGTGAACAAAACATTTACTTGAAATAATTTGTGTGTTACACCTTCTGATGATTCTGTAAAACTTGAAATTTCTTATGGTGATAGTTTATGTAATGTACTTTTGAATGATGCTTTCCAATCTAAATTGCATGATGCATTACGTGATACATATTTGTGCGATTCAAAGTTTTCTGTTGGTACTTACCGTAAAGGACCCAAGAAATTTTTGGGTACCTAAACTCTAGGAAAATTAACGGTTATAGGGTTTCGACATTTGTGTGTGGTATATCGACTCTGGTTGTTCTCTACACATGACGGGCGATAAATCCTTGCTCGTGAATTTTGTTGAAAAATTCCTAGGAACGGTTACTTTTTGCAACAATGAAATTGTGGTGATAAAGGGTTATGGAGATTATGTGAATAATGGCATAATGATCAAATGGGTCTCATACGTTGAAGGCCTGGGTTGTAGTCTGTTTAGTGTAATCCAATTTTGCGACGGAGATCTCAAAGTTGTATTCGAACGTCTTCAATGCTCGGTGCAATCCACCGATGGCAATGATCTTCTAGTTGGTAAATGTAGTGCTTCACTTTATACTATTTACCTAGATCAAGCACCATCAAATGGTAATCTATGGTGGGCTAATAGATCTACAAAAGAAAATTTATGGTTATGGCATCACCGGATGTCTCACCTGAATTACAAGGGTATTAATTTTAACGACCCGTCAAAGTACACTTGACGACCATCGTTATCTTCGTCCCACAGCTTGATCATAATTCTAAATGAATTTAATAAATAACCTTGCATTCTTTATTTATAAATGATTTCCTATAAAGGAAACCTACTAAAATATGTAAGTTTATAAAAACCATACATAAATATTTGACCAAAAGTTGACCAAAACAAATTCAACAAACACTCACAATTTAATGTATCAAAATAGAATACAAGTTAATGTTTAACAAAAGCTGCCATCAAAAATATGCAGACTCTCTAAGCACAGCGGAAGCAGTTAATCATGAACCTGAGAATAAAACATGCGAGTAACTGTCAACAAAAATGTTGAGAGTGAATTATAGGTTTAATATTGCAAACAATATTTAAATTAAACCATAAAAATTTATGTTTGAAAACATAAAAACTCATTTTGGACCACAAAATTATATGCTCGAAAACTTATAAAAACATTATTCCATTATCCGTGAGCCACCTGGTAACCACTTAACCAATTCCACCCTTACCAAACACAATATACACTGAACAGGTGTATCTTCAAATAATAATGAAGTACTAATACATTTCGATTATAAATTGCTAGCGCGACTAGCTCGAAATGGGGTTGTCAAACCTGATAGATCTATCCATAGGATTCGCGTTCACCAGTAGAAACCAGTGATTACAATTACCAGATTAGGGAATATTTTTGTTCGACTCACAATGAATAATTTAAACCAACTTCCACTTGTGTCCAATATGAAAAATAAAATGCATGTATTCTCATCCCAAAAGATTTAAAATAGAAAAATGGGACTATAACTCACCTTAATGAAAATGAAGTAACCACACAAAAATGTGAACCGCAAATGAAGTAAGTGATCAAGAATGATCACAACGCCAACCTATAAATAAAGCAGGTCGATATAAATAACTAACTTCGGTATGATCAGGACATCGTATAACATAAAATTTCTATTTTTAGAAAGTTTCTATTTTTAGCAGGTTTCTATTTTTGGAAAGTTTCTATTTTTGGAAAGTTTCCATATTTAGAAAGTTGCTATTTTTGGAAAGTTTCTATTTTTGGAAAGTTTCCATATTTAGAAAGTTGCTATTTTAGGAAAGTTATAACTTAGGAAAGTTTCCTTAATTAGAAAAGTCAACAAAAGTCAACTGAACGTCAAAGTCAACCGAATGTCAACTCAAAAGTCAATCTTGGTCAAACTTAGTCAACATTGAGGTTAAAGTGTAAATTATATTAATAATATAAGTTATAATGTTATTTAAAGTCATATATGTATAATCATGTCATATCATAAGTTTAATTAAATTAAATTGAATTATATAGTTAACATAAGTTTAAATGATATAATTAATATAACATAAGTATTTAATTAATTAATTAAATATTAATCATAACATAAGTATTATTAATTAATAATAAATTTTTAATCATATCATAAGTATTATTAATTAATAATGAATAATTAATCATATCATATGTTTTAATTATAATTATTAAACCATATGTATTTAATAATTAAATTATAATTAAATAATAACTAAGCAATATAATAAATAAATAATTAATTACTCTTTATTATAAGTATTGATATAATAATTCTATAACATAAGTTTAATAGCTATCATAAGTATTTTTCATTAATAATAAAAGTATTATTAATCATAAGTTTAATTAAATGTATAATTAATCATAATGTAATTAATAAATGATATAATTAATATATTTCATAAGTCTTAATTAAAAATAATTATTTTTATGTCATAAGTAATTTAATAATAATGAAAATCATTATTTATATCATAAGTTAAATGTTATAATCATAAGTTTTAATTAAAACATTCACCGGGTCATAACTTGAGCCTCGGGTGTCAGTTTTCGACGAGTTTTATATATATCCTCATCTAACCAAACCACCTGACACATTAGTGAACTCAAGAACACCCTAAGAACAGACCCCAAGTCATGACCTACAGCCATGAATCAACTTGAAGCTTTAATCCGTTCAAAAACATGTGTTAGTCATACCGGGTGATCCGTGGCTCGGATTTCGATGATCCGAACATGAAAGTTCATCCAATCATCAATCCAAACATACTAGTACACCCTAGAGACTCCAAAAATGGTCACAAAGTTGGACCAAAACTGAACACATTCGTTTTTATATTTTGATTTCATGAAAACACCATTTTAACCACAACATGAGTTCCGGGAATCGAAATAACATGAATCTGGAGTCTAAAATCAATATCTTGATGAGAGGAACACATCTAAACACTTTAATTTATCAAAAACATCAGTTATGTGTACAGAAATAATCATTTACTCCGCTGTCCAAAATCAATCAAACCGAAAACATGTAATAAAAAGTGATTCTATGCATACAATCAATAATCCAACAACACACAAGCACTATACTATCATAATAATCATCAAAAATAGAAAAATTAAAGAAAAATCAAAAAGTTAGGGTTAGGGTTTATATCCTAATCAAGAAATGAAAGATATGAGCGCGTAGAGAACTACTACAATTCTATATGAAAAACTAATCACAAAAAAATATATATCATATTCAAACCTTTATACAATAACTTGCAAACTTACAATACCGCTATTTTACATATAGCATGCAATATAGCACATAAAACTTTGATACAAAGTAGTTGCGAAGATAATTCTAGTTAATAAATAAGGCGTTCAGCAAAGGCAACAAAGACACGTAATTCATACGTCTAGAAACAAGTCATGCATTATGGTTTTACTAATACCACTTCCCATCCTTGGTCTTGTGGAACGTAACCGTTGTGACCGATAGTATGACAACGTGTTGTAACCTCGTCAAAAGGACGAAGGTTACGTAATGACCAACAATCTCGTAATAACCTAAAAACCTCATTTCTTACCCCAATTACCGACTCCGTCACTTGTGGGAACGTTTTGTTTAATAGTTGTAGCCCGATGTTCTTTTTCTCACTTTGGTGAGAAGCGAACATTACTAACCCGTAAGCATAACATGCTTCTTTATGTTGCAAGTTAGCTGCTTTTTCTAAATCATGAAGTCCTATATTCGGATACATTGAGTCAAAATAATTTCTTAACCCGTTGCGTAAAATAGCATTTGGGTTCCCAGCAATATATGCGTCAAAGTAAACACATCGTAACTTATGGGTTTCCCAATGTGATATCCCCCATCTTTCAAACGAAAGCCTTTTATAAACCAAGGCATTCTTGGAACGTTCTTCAAATGTCTGACAAACTGATTTTGCCATAAATAGTTGTGCCCAGGAATTCTGACCGACTCTAGACAAGATTTCATCAATCATGTCTCCGGGTAAGTCTTCTAAAATATTGAGTTGTCTATCCATTTTGTGTTTTTATACTGTAAAATAGACAAGAGTTAGATTCATAAAAGATACTTATTAATACAAACAATTTTTACATATATTGTAAAGCATAAGCACACTATATTACATATATTACACAGCACAAATACAACTATCTTATTCCGACTCACTCGTTTCTTCTTTTTCGAACTTGGTTCTTTTTGCTAAGTTTTTAGGGATATATGATGTTCCCCTAATACGAGCCGTCGTTTTTCACATTGGTCTAGAAAAACCTGGTGGTTTAGAGGTTCCCGGGTTATTGTTACAACTTAAGAAATACGGGTGTTGACGATACATATAAAGTTCATCGGGGTTGGAATCATATTTCTCTATTTTTATGCCCTTTCCCTTATTGTTCTCTTTTGCCATTTTAAATTCAGTTGGGGTAATTTCTATAACATCATCGGAATCCTCGTCGGGATCCGATTCATCGAAGAATTGGTAATCCTCCCAATATTTTGCTTCCTTGGCGGAAACACCATTGACCATAATTAACTTTGGTCGGTTGGTTGAGGATTTTCTTCTACTTAACCGTTTTATTATTTCCCCCACTGGTTCTATTTCTTCTTCCGGTTCCGATTCTTCTTCCGATTCCGATTCTTCTTCCGATTCCGACTCTTCTTCCAGTTCCTCTTCGGGAACTTGTGAATCAGTCCACGAATCATTCCAATTTACATTTAACTCTTCATTATTATTAGGTGAGTCAATGGGACTTATTCTAGAGGTAGACATCTATCACATAATATCAAACGCGTTAAGAGATTAATATATCACATAATATTCACATGTTAAAAATATATAGTTTCCAACAAAATTTGTTAAGCAATCATTTTTCAAGTAAACACGGTCAAAGTCCAGACTCACTAATGCATCCTAACAAACTCGATAAGACACATTAATACAAAATTCTGGTTCTCTAAGACCAACGCTCGGATACCAACTGAAATGTCCCGTTCTTATTGATTAAAAACGTTCCATATTAATTGATTTCGTTGCGAGGTTTTGACCTCTATATGAGACGTTTTTCAAAGACTGCATTCATTTTAAAACAAACCATAACCTTTATTTCATCAATAAAGGTTTAAAAAGCTTTACGTAGATTATCAAATAATGATAATCTAAAATATCATGTTTACACACGACTATTACATAATGGTTTACAATACAAATATGTTACAATGAAATAAGTTTCTTGAATGCAGTTTTTACACAATATCATACAAGCATGGACTCCAAATCTTGTCCTTATTTAAGTATGCAACAGCAGAAGCTCTTAATAATCACCTGAGAATAAACATGCTTAAAACGTCAACAAAAATGTTGGTGAGTTATAGGTTTAACCTATATATATCAAATCGTAACAATAGACCACAAGATTTCATATTTCAATATACATCCCATACATAGAGATAAAAATCATTCATATGGTGAACACCTGGTAACCGACATTAAGAAGATGCATATATATGAATATCCCCATCATTCCGGGACACCCTTCGGATAAGATATAAATTTCGAAGTACTAAAGCATCCGGTACTTTGGATGGGGTTTGTTAGGCCCAATAGATCTATCTTTAGGATTCGCGTCAATTAGGGTGTCTGTTCCCTAATTCTTAGATTACCAGACTTAATAAAAAGGGGCATATTCGATTTCGATAATTCAACCATAGAATGTAGTTTCACGTACTTGTGTCTATTTTGTAAATCATTTATAAAACCTGCATGTATTCTCATCCCAAAAATATTAGATTTTAAAAGTGGGACTATAACTCACTTTCACAGATTTTTACTTCGTCGGGAAGTAAGACTTGGCCACTGGTCGATTCACGAACCTATAACAAATATGTACATATATATCAAAGTATGTTCAAAATATATTTACAACACTTTTAATACATTTTGATGTTTTAAGTTTATTAAGTCAGCTGTCCTCATTAGTAACCTACAACTAGTTGTCCACAGTTAGATGTACAGAAATAAATCGATGTATATTATCTTGAATCAATCCACGACCCAGTGTATACATATCTCAGTATTGATCACAACTCAAACTATATATATTTTGGAATCAACCTCAACCCTGTATAGCTAACTCCAACATTCACATATAGAGTGTCTATGGTTGTTCCGAAATATATATAGATGTGTCGACATGATAGGTCGAAACATTGTATACGTGTCTATGGTATCTCAAGATTACATAATATACAATACAAGTTGATTAAGTTATGGTTAGAATAGATTTGTTACCAATTTTCACGTAGCTAAAATGAGTAGTTTTTACCAATTTTGTTTTGCTCGCCATTTCTTCGTTTCTAATCCGTTTTGAGTGATTTAAGCGGCCATGGTTTCGTATTTAACTTGACTTTATGAAACTAAACAGAAAAGGTATAGGTTTATAGTCAGAAATACAAGTTACAAGTCATTTTTTAAAGAGGTAGTCATTTCCGTCGAAAGAACGACATCTTGATGACTGTTTTGAAAAACATACTTTCACCTTGAGTTTAACCATGATTTTTGGATATGGTTTCATGTTCATAAGAAAAATCATTTTCCCAGAAGTATAGCTTTTAAATCAAAGTTTTTCATAGTTTTTAATTATCCAAACTAAAACAGCCCCCGGTTGTAACTAAGACGGCGTAAATCCAGTTTTATGGTGTTTATCGTGTTTCTGGGTTTTAAATCATTAAGTTAGCATATCATATAGATATAGAACATGTGTTTAGTTGATTTTAAAAGTCTAGTTAGAAGGATTAACTTTATTTGCGAACAAGTTTAGAATTAACAAAACTATGTTCTAGTGATTACAAGTTTATAACGTTGAATAAGACAGCTTTTTATGTATGAATCGAATGATGTTATGAACATCATTACTACCTCAAGTTCCTTGGATAAATCTACTGGAAATGAGAAAAATGGATCTAGCTTCAAAGGATCCTTGGATGGCTTGAAAGTTCTTGAAGCAGAATCATGACACGAAAACAATTTCAAGTAAGATTTTCACCCGAAATAAGATTGTTATAGTTATAGAAATTGAATTAAAGTTTGAATATGATTATTACCTTGTATTAGAAATATAACCTACTGTAAGTAACAAAGGTTTCTTGATCTTGGATGATTACTTGGAATGGAATAAGAAAACTTGGAAGTAAACTTGCAATCTTGGAAGTATTCTTGATTTTATGAAACTAGAACTTTTGGAATTTATGAAGAACACTTAGAACTTGAAGATAGAACTTGAGAGAGATCAATTAGATGAAGAAAATTGAAGAATGAAAGTGTTTGTAGGTGTTTTTGGTCGTTGGTGTATGGATTAGATAGAAAGGATATGTAATTTTGTTTTCATGTAAATAAGTCATGAATGATTACTCATATTTTTGTAATTTTATGAGATATTTCATGCTAGTTGCCAAATTATGGTTCCCACATGTGTTAGGTGACTCAAATGGGCTGCTAAGAGCTGATCATTGGAGTGTATATACCAATAGTACATACATCTAAAAGCTGTGTATTGTACGAGTACGAATACGGGTGCATACGAGTAGAATTGTTGATGAAAATGAACGAGGATGTAATTGTAAGCATTTTTGTTAAGTAGAAGTATTTTGATAAGTGTCTTGAAATCTTTCAAAAGTGTATGAATACATATTAAAACACTACATGTATATACATTTTAACTGAGTCGTTAAGTCATCGTTAGTCGTTACATGTAAGTGTTGTTTTGAGACCTTTAGGTTAACAATCTTGTTAAATGTTGTAAACCTAAAGATTATAATATCAAATGAGATTTTAAATTATTATATTATCATGATATATTAATATATCTTAATATGATATATACATTTAAATGTCGTTACAACGATAATCGTTACATATATGTCTCGTTTCGAAATCCTTAAGTTAGTAGTCTTGTTTTTACTTATGTAGTTCATTGTTAATACACTTAATGATATATTTAATTATCATATTATCATGTTATATATAATATAACAATGTATTAATATGCTTCATATATATTTAGTAAGACGTGGTTATAACGATAATCGTTATATGTATCGTTTTGAGTTTCATACGTCAATAGTCTCCTTTTTAAGTATATAACTTATTGTTACTATTTTTAATGAGATACTTGATGATTATTATATCATGTTAAACATATATATTTATTCATTTATGTATCATCATGTCATATACAACTTATAGCGTTCGTGAATCATTGGTCAAACTGGGTAATCAGACGTTTACAAAATTTCCGTTTCAATTAACCAAGTCTTAACAAGTTTGATTGCTTAACATGTTGGAAACATTTAATCATGTAAATATAGTTTTCATTAAACATATAATCATAGAAAGGTTCAGAAAAGTTCGGGTCACTACATCGATGACATAAAAATGTCTTTTAAGTATCAAGAATCTTTAAATATCAAGAATGACGTTTCCAGTTCGCAATCCAAAGCACAAAGGTACAACGGCACAATGGCACGTAATATAACAAGAATGTTATATACCTAAACATAATAGCTGACATTGCAATGCCGAGCCTTTAGAAGTTAAGAATGAAATCTCGCGTAATATAACTCAAACCTCAAACACATAACCATAACAGATGACATAGAAATGTCGAGAATTCCAGAAGTCAAGAATGACACCCCTCGGTTTCACTAACCGAGGTGTTCATATAAAAGATAAACTCGCATGAGTCGGAGAATACGTTTAAATCGAAATGGGAGTTCCTCCCGAATTCAGAACATAACAGAAATGTACGTATATGAAAACAATATACCTACCAATACGATACAAATGATCTTATATAATAATACATTATAAGCCGGGCTGTAGACTAGACTCACTAATGCACCCTATTGACCTGGGGTAACGACATCAATGCAGCCTAATTCCCTACAACCAAGGCTCTGATACCAACTTTAACGACCCGTCAAAGTACACTTGACGACCATCGTTATCTTGGTCCCACAGCTTGATCATAACTCTAAATGAATTTAATAAATAACCTTGCATTCTTTATTTATAAATGATTTTCTATAAAGAAAACCTACCAAAATATGTAAGTTTAGAAAAACCATACATAAATATTTGACCAAAAGTTAACCAAAACAAATTCAACAAACACCCACAATTTAATGTATCAAAATAGAATGCAAGTTAATGTTTAACAAAAGCTGTCATCAAGAATATGCAAACTCTCTAAGCACAGCGAAAGCAATGAATCATGAACCTGAGAATAAAACATGCAAGTAACTGTCAACAAAAATGTTGAGTGAATTATAGGTTTAATATTGCAAACAATATTTAAATTAAACCATAAAAATTTATGTTTGAAAACATAAAAACTCATTTTGGACCACAAAATTATATGCTCGAAAACATATAAAAACATTATTCCATTATCCGTGAGCCACCTGGTAACCACTTAACCAATTCCACCTTACCAAACACAATATACACTGAACAGGTGTATCTTCAAATAATAACGAAGTACTAATACATTTCAATTATAAATTGCTAGTGCGACTAGCTCGAAATGGGGTTGATAAACCCGATAGATCTATCCATAGGATTCGCGTTCACCAATAGAAACCAGTGATTACAATTACCAGATTATGGAATATTTTTGTTCGACTCACAATGAATAATTTAAACCAACTTCCACTTGTGTCCAATATGAAAAATAAAATGCATGTATTCTCATCCCAAAAGATTTAAAATAGAAAAATGGGACTATAACTCACCTTAACGAAAATGAAGTAACCACACAAAAATGTGAACCGTAAATGAAGTAAGTGATCAAGAATGATTACAACGCCAACCTATAAATAAAGTAGGTCGATATAAATAACTAACTTAGGTCAAGTCTTAGTACGATAGCTATAGTACTTGTTGCAGATAAGCATAGAACAACACTCAGTATGTTTCGGTATGATCAGGACATCGTATAACACATACTTTCTATTTTTAGCAGGTTTCTATTTTTGGAAAGTTTCCATATTTAGAAAGTTACTATTTTTGGAAAGTTATAACTTAGGAAAGTTTCCTTAATTAGAAAAGTCAACAAAAGTCAACTGAAAGTCAAATTCAATCGAATGTCAACTCAAAAGTCAACGTTGATCAAACTTAGTCAACATTGAGGTTAAAGTGTAAATTATATTAATAATATAAGTTATAATGTTATTTAAAGTCATATATGTATAATCATGTCATATCATAAGTTTAATTAAATTAAATTGAATTATAAAGTTAACATAAGTTTAAATGATATAATTAATATATCATAAGTATTTAATTAATTAATTAAATATAAATCATAAAATAAGTATTATTAATTAATAATAAATTTTTAATCAAATCATAAGTATTATTAATTAATAATGAATTATTAATCATATCATAAGTTTTAATTATAATTATTAAACCATAAGTATTTAATAATTAAATTATAAATAAATAATAACTAAGCTTTATGATAAATAAATAATTAATTACTCTTTATTATAAGTCTTGATATAATAATTCCATAACATAAGTTTAATACTTATCATAAGTATTTTTCATTAATAATAAAAGTATTATTAATCATAAGTTTAATTAAATGTATAATTAATCATAATTAATGTAATTAATAAATGATATAATTAATATATATCATAAGTCTTAATTAAAAATAATTACTTTTATGTCATAAGTAATTTAATAATAATTAAAATCATTATTTATATCATAAGTTAAATGTTATAATCATAAGTTTTAATTAAAACGTTCGCCGGGTCATAACTTGAGCCTCGGATGTCGGTTTTCGACGAGTCTTATATATATCCTCGTCTAACCAAACCACCCGACACATTAGTGAACTTAAGAACACCCTATGAAAAGACCCCAAGTCATGACCTACAGCCATGAATCAACTTGAAGCTTTAATCCGTTCAAAAACATGTTTTAGTCATACCGGGTGATCCGTCGCTCGGATTTCAATGACCCGAACTTGAAAGTTCATCCAATCATAAATCCCAACACACTAGTACATCCTAGAGACTCCAAAAATGTTCACAAAGTCGGACCAAAACTGAACACATTCGTTTTTATATTTTGATTTCATGAAAACACCATCTTAACCACAACTTGAGTTCTGGAAATCGAAATAACATGAATCTGGAGTCTAAAATCAATGTATTGATGAGAGGAACACATATAAACACTTTAATTTATCAAAAACATCAGTTATGTGTACAGAAATGATCATTTACTCCGCTGTCCAAAATCAATCAAACTGAAAACATGTAATAACGAGTGATTCTATGCATACAATCAATAATCCAACAACACACAAGCACTATACTATCATAATAATCATCAAAAACAGAAAAATTAAAGAAAAATCAAAAAGTTAGGGTTAGGGTTTATACCCTAATCAAGAAATGAAAGATATGAGCGCGTAGAGAACGATGCGGTGAATCCGATGATGCTAAAAGCCCCTTAAATTGAGTGCTTGATTGAAGAAGATGATGATGATGTTGATGGTGGTAGTCGATGGCTCAAAAAAGGAGAAGAGGGAGAGGAGAATACTTGAGAGAAAAATTAGGTTTTTGAGAAAGTGGTTAAATGAAATTACAAAAATCAAAAATAGGGAAAAATGAGCCTAACACTCACTGCCCATGGAGTGTCCCACCAAAAATGGTATGGGGGTAGGCCCTACTAGCCAAAATGGTAAAAAGTTAATTAGCTTGTGGCTCGAACGCCCGATCAAAGCCTGAAACGCAAAAATGCTACTACACGATTAATTCTCTGGAGAGATAACGCACACGCGACGAATACAATATATAAATACTATATATAATCATATGATATCAAAATATCATATTTAAAATAATTTGGATTTAAAAAAATCCCAAAAGTTTGACCATAGGTTTGAAAACCGAAAAGATTCGCCGGATAGAAATCCACGACACGTAGAAATGTACAACTTTAAATATGAATACAAATATTCACATAACACATAATAATTAATATGTTATTACAAACATAATAATATAGGTCATAGAAATGACGTGGCACGAATAACAATTAACGGGCGTTAAATAATAAACGGTAAAAGATAACAGAAAAAGTAGGGTCGTGAAATTAATCGACTAGTCTCTAGAGAATTAGTGGATTGTATTCATTGATTTCAATATAATAAGCATCATGTGTGTCCATCCTGTGCAATGGGTTAACATGTACGGACTAATCATTCGCTCAAGCAAGTCCCAAGTACTTCAATTTCTTTGCAATTATTGCATTTGGACTTATGTGGACCCATGAGGGTTTCTAGCCTCGGTGGCCGAAAACATGTGCTTGTCATAGTTGATGACTATACACGATTTACATTCATGTGTACATGACGGTGCCATCCAGAAGGTGCCTTCGCAGCCATGTGCACTTGTATGGTAGTGTTAAATCATTTGACGACTAACACTATTGTGTATGGTTAACCATATTTTTATGTGTTGTGGTGTAGCATATTATATTGTGTTTATATGCTTTTGCGATGCTAGCTTGTATGCGGATTTGTATAAGTATGCGGTTGCTTTAGTAGCTTATATGCGAATTTGTGTTGGTTTGTGCAAGGAAGCAGGTTATGTATGTATGCGTATAAGTATTGCACTCACTAAGCTTTTGATTACTCCCTCGTTGTTTACCTTTTTGTATAGGTACCGTTTGATGTATTGGAGGATTCTAGTAGCTTAGCTAGGTTGCTAGAAGTTAGCTTATGATGGAGTAGCATTGGCTTTGGATGTGGTTGGGAGTTTGGTAGAATCCCCAGGATCATGCTCATGGTATTGGGTTGGGATGTCGAGTCTTAATCCTTGATTTAGTGCAATTGGGTCAAAATTGTCACCTTAATTGTAACGGCTCTCTTGTTGCAACTAATGATTTGTTCATGGATTTATAAGACTTAAATGTGTGAATGTATGTAATTTGGGTCACATTAAACTTGTGTTTGAGTCATGGAATTGTAAACGTGTTTTTGGGTTTTAATGGGTTGGTTGAACACTTAGCAAAATTTGAACCTGCACCTGTTCAGGACCAAAAGCGCCGCTTTTAATCTTAAAAGCGCCGCTCTTTGTCTGCAGGTTGTAGCCTTTTTGATCAGTCAGCAAAAGCGCCGCTCCTATTATTAAAAAAAATAATAATAATTTAGTCCGTTTTTAATTAAATGGTTTGGAGTCGTTTCAAGTGGTATCAGAGCATTGGTCTAAGGGATCTAGGTAACTTTGTGATAGGTGCCTAGACTTAGACTTGACGGTGTGGAATTGTATGTGGACTTGTAGAAATACGGGTCGATTTGATGATATTTAGTGCCTTAGTGTAGGTATACTAACTAGAACTTGCGGATATGTGGGGCCTTAATTGGTGTTGCGCTTGTGCCTTAGATAGATAGTCACCTAGAGAAGTAGGTTGACTAGAAGGCTACTTTGATGGTAAATCCTTGCGTAGTAGGATGACATGCGGTTGTGAAAATATGTGTATACATTATTATATTATATTATATTATATTATATATATATATATATATATATATATATATATATATATATATATATATATATATATATATATATATATATATATAATCTTGGTCGTTATCCTAGGGACGAATCTATTGGAGAGATTCGGTTATTTGGTTTTTTGCGTGATCAAGTCCACCGTAAGGACTTTGATCATTCGCGTGTACTAGGAGTTGTCGCGTGTTCGTTTTATGTGAATGTTGCACTAGTCCGGGTAAAGTACTTTATATGGACATTTGGAAGTGGTAAGGTACTCAATTTTGTTAATGCTTGATCACCATTATTATAACCGTGTATCTTGGCACCAAACATCACATGTGAATTGGTTCCTAAATTATGGTGGTCTCGGGTGATGTGCTTGTGTCACATCGGGTTTATCTTCGGTTGAAGAGTGTTACGGTGGGTATGGTTAGTTAAGGTGGGTAGGCGAACTCACGGTATTGACGCGTACATGGTCACCCTAAGTAGTGGGTGTACTGTTGATATTGATTCTGGTATAGTGATCTATTGTAACTGGGATGTTGGACGTGAGTGTCTGGCGGAGACTTGGATTCCGTATCGGGATGTGATAGGTCTCTTGGGTGCGTTTTGTGTTGGTACTCGGGTGAGTACGGAGTTGGTGAATCCGGTAGCGATTCTGGTCGTAGGTCATCTACGATGATGATGTATCGGTGTGTGCTTGGGTCGTTAAACTCATGTTGACGCGTTGTGTTAGATGTTTGTGGAATTGAGGTAAGTTCCTTATGGAATTTCCCCGTATTGATGGTTGTATCGGTGTGCGGTGGAGTGTAATTAAGTCTTGGTGTTACCAAGCAATCCTCAGTGTGTTGTGAAGGATCTAGCTAAGCTATGTTACATAGCTTAGGAGAGAGTTTGTTGTGGGATGTTTTCACTGGAGGATTGGTGGTCAAGCGAACCATAAGGTTCATCAGGTAGGTATGACCTCGGGTCATACAGTGGCGTGTTAGACAATGTCGGGTGTATGGAACCCCAAGGACCGAGATCTAAACCTCGGTAGAGGGTAGTGGGAGTTTGTTGACACTGCGACAGGTGCCTCTTTTATACCTGCTAGTGTGATGTGTGACTCCTCTGTTGGTATAGACATGACGTACCTAGGGTATTATCAAGAGACCCTCTGGTGCAATGGTGATGGCAATGGGGAAATTATCGATCGATCGTGATCCGGCAATTTCAATAGCCGATGCTTGTGATGGTTTTCGTGCATACTTTGTGTGAAGCGAAGCGGGGAGAATGAACACTGTGGTCATTTGCTATGTACACTTGGGAGTGGCGATGAGTTGTGTATGTTGATGAGCTCATGAGACGGGAAAATCCTGTTGCTCCTAAGAGCTCGGTGGGTTGTAATGATTGGTGTGGCGACCATGGACATAATTGTCTGCTAGGTCACGGTTGGTGATGATGTGTTTTTAATACGGGCGATGTATTTGTGAGTTAGATTTGTCACTCTTCTTCATGAGAGTGAGCAAGGGCCCGATAGTGATAAACTGATGCCTGAGTGGAAGGTCGAGTGAGCTCTACTAATTGGTAGGACATATGGAGTTCAATGGCGTATGCCTAGGCTCAGAGTTGTGCTTAAGATTTTTTGAGAGTCTACCCCGAGGAAACGGGTTCAACTCGTGTTAGTAAAGGTGTGATGTCATTGTAAGTATGACGTTGAGGAATGATTGTGTTTGATGACTTCAAGGGTTTGAAGTTGATTCTCGGGAATTTGTTGTCTGCATGATCAGTGATGATGATGGTCATGTGTGTGGTAAACGATAAGTTCGCGGGGTGTTACCTTCTTCGCGACTTGAGTGTAAGGTTGAATCCTAAGTGGGTGAGTTTTATTAATCCCCAAGGGGGTTTTGATAGTTTGGAACTGAAAGGAACCGTTCATATACATTTTAAACGATTCACAATAGTTGATTACATCGCGAGGTATTTAACCTCTATATGATATGTTTTACAAACATTGCATTCGTTTTTAAAAGACAAACTTTCTTTACATCAAAAATTGACGGCATGCATACCATTTCATATTACATCCAACTATAATTGACTTAATATTAATGTTGATGAACTCAACGACTCTAATGCAACGTCTTTCAAAGTATGTCATGAATGACTCCAGGTAATATCCTTAAAATGAGCTAATGCACAGCGAAAGATTTCTTTAATACCTGAGAATAAACATGCTTTAAAGTGTCAACCAAAAGGTTGGTGAGTTCATTAGTTTATCATAATCAATCATTTCCGTAATAGAAATAGACCACAAGCTTTCAGTTTCCATAAATATCCGTACACTCGCAAGTGTATAAAAGTATTCTGTAAGTTGTTGAGCGCTTCGGTAACCATACTTAACAATTAATGTGGCATATTCCCTTTATTATGAAATCTCCCTACACTGTACCAAGTGTAGTATAAATGAAGTATTATGCAACCGTTTACGATACTAGAGCGACTAGCCCGTTGGGGTTGTCAAACTCGATAGATCTATCAATAGGATTCACGCTTACATGCTCTTACAACATGTAAATATTAGTTACCAAGCTATTAGGGAAAAATATGCAAAGTGGTACAACTCAACGTAGAATATGTTTTTAGTACTTGTGTCCATTTCGTAAAACAGTTATAAAACAGTGCATGTATTCTCAGCCCAAAAATATATATAAAAAGGGAGTAATGAAACTCACAATACTGTATTTCGTAGCAATTATGTATATGACGGCACTAAACAAGTGCAGGGTTTGTCTCGGATTCACGAACGTATCAATATTGTGATTCAATATTGCAGGAAAGTACGTAGACGCAACGAAAATGATAAACGTTATGTTGACCTCACGAGCAATACCCTCGATCAATACCCATAACCTCCATAGCTATAACCCATAATTTCCTTAGCTCTATCCCGTTTGAAAACTTATTTTGAAATCGTCTGAATATAACTCCGTCGTAGTATTTTATGTATACTAATAATATCTTGAAATAATACAAAAAAAATATATATATGTAATTCGATTGAGAGAGTTTAGAGAAATATATTTTCAAGTTTCTATGAAATAATGAAACCTATTGAATTCTATTTATAATATATTTTTGAATTATTAAAGTGAATTATTAAAGTATGAATTATTAAAGTATGAATTATTAAAGTGAATTATTAAAGTATGAATTATTAAAGTGAATTATTAAAGTGAATTATTAAAGTATGAATTATTAAAGTTAAAGTAAAGTAAAAGTAAAGTAAAGGTAAAGTTAAAGTATAGTAAAAGTATAAAACTATGTACGTATAATACGCGTATAAATATATTTAATATTAATTTAAATCGTTATATATATTTAATAAAATAAAATATAAATATCGTTATCTTTATCATACTGGTTAAGTAATGAGTTGTCAAAAGTAGTTCTAGATATTTATAAAAGATATATACGTTTTAATAATAAAGTTCTTTTTAAACTGAAAACGTTTTTTGTACTTTTGAAACTAAATCAAATAAATATGATAATTTTGTTTTCCAAAACTAAATATATTTAAGAATCATTTTGTTAAAAGGTTAAAATAATGGAAATCGTTATATCATAAAACATTTTAGAAAAGTAGAATTATATATATTCATAATAGGTTTCAAGTTTTTAAATTACAGTCTGTTGGTGAAGCATGGGATAAAGTCCAAAGGTTAAATAAACGTGTGAAATCATCTTAATGAAAAATGTCGAGTTACTTAACTTGTCGATATCCAACATCTAAGTTATTTACACTCCACGTTCTTATTTTCATATTAAATAAAATGAAAGTTAACATAGTTATCTTATCAAGGTCACGAGGAAAATATTATAAAACATGCCTTGGAAATTAAACAGGAATTTCCACTAACCCTTGTCTAGTTCCCGTTCATTGACACATTTGTTCTTACTTATAAATCACTTTACCATTTTTCGAATGTTTTCAAAAAGAATAGATTTCTTAAATCACAGTGGACCTCATAACATAGGCCCGTAATCATATCATAATGTATCTGATAATTCAATCATTTGATATTATCTCTTAATTCTATCGATAAATATATCGAAACAAATACGTTCATGTAAAGTATCATATATCTAATACTTTGTTAATGTTTTCAGTTAATATTATATATTATATATACATATCTATATACTCATAATTGTTCGTGAATCGTCGTACACGGTCAAAGGGTAATTGATTACATGAATGTAGTTCCAAATTTTTTGAGATTCAACATTACAAATTCTGCTTATCGTGTCGGAAACATATAAAGGTTAAGTTTAAATTTGGTCAGAAATTTCCGGGTCGTCACAGTACCTACCCGTTAAAGAAATTTCGTCCCGAAATTTGATCGAGGTCGTCATGGCTTACTATAAAAATGTTTTCATGACGAATATGAGTTGATAAATAGAGTTTTATCATCATTGAGTAATATAGATAAAACAATTTGATTACGCGAACAGTATAAGTGAAGCTATCGCAAGAGAGTGAAATGAGTAATCGTATATTTGTTTTAACCGATGACGTAGTTATGATTGATTTTCGAAATTCATGGGATTTAAAGAAAATCGTTGCAATAAGATTTGGTTCTGCGGCGATTAAGGAAATCATGATCTTCTTTGATTAAATGTGATAATCTGTCTCGATTTCTCTGTCTGATATTTTACTATAAATCCACCCCCTTCGTTTCTTTATTTCCACAGTTCACACCTTCTAGTCTTTCTCCCCAATTCATACTTTAAAGCATTCATTAATATGCTTCATCCAGTATTGATTCTTGATATACTCTTAACTTTCATATCTATCATTCTTCTTTTTCATCTACCACCGGAGGAAGTTATTTTCTTCTACCATTACCTTGGGGTTATTGTATTTTTCATTCTCCCGTGTCTTTATATTGCTATACGCATTGATATACACGGTTTGTAATTTTGGGGTTGTTATCGGGCTTTATATTCTCCATTATATTTTGGAGCTTCAAGCTTTCGTTTTCTCTTCCTGGCCTTAAGTCAAGCGGATAATGGTCCAGAATTCGTAGATATGAATTTTTGGATGAACATAGTTAATGTTCCAAGAAGAAAATTGTAATGGCACGATCTTGATTTGGCAAATTACCAGAATATTCGAAAATATAGAGCTATCAAGATGATATGTTCTTAATATGTTTGGAAATTGGGTAGAATGTAAGAGTCGTGTAAATAGTACATGATGACGGTATGTTCTGTGAATCATCACATTCCATTAGAAACTTAGCATGACTTACTGTAATATAATCACGTTGATCAAGTGTCATTATATTATACTAACTCATGCTTCAGTTCCCAACACTACTTTAAAAACATTCCTATTTTAAATTCGAATTTTTTTTCTTTCGGAATTTAGAAACTAACACAGTTTCATTTTATGTTGTAACGCAGATATTGCGAAGAGATAAAAGATTTCCGATAAGAATAGTTGTGAAAATATCTTCAGGAATATCGAAGATATTTATAATAAAAGATACGATAATATCTTAGAATTCTTAACATAGATGGATGATGAAGAAGATTTGTCTGTGAAGGTTTAGAATAAGAAGTAAGGTGTTTGCTAATGATTTCAGTAGACACTGAATCATTTGGATCCTTTGAAGGCAGGTTTAGTCTTTGTGATTTGTCCACAGCCTCCTTCATGGTCTGCTCAATCCGTTTTCCAGTTTCAAACCTTCTTTTTTTTTCAGCTTTACCACCATACTATTCTTTATCATCAAACTTTTGACTGTTAAAGTCGTTTACAGTTTTTGCTGCTTCATCAGCATTTTTCCAATTTTGGAGAACTAGTTCATAGTTTGGGATGTTTTTCAGAAAATTCACATTCGAAATATGTAAGTCTAGGAGATAGACGTTATCTGTATACATATAACTTTTGACGTAAAATTGTCGCGAAATTCAAAATACTGATTGCTAATTCCCAGTAGTTGGTGTGACAATTATTGTTACATGATGTAGGTGAGTACATGATGGGGTTTTAATGAATAAGTATAGTGGCTTTTCGGAGAGGCTTAAGTCGAAGGTTAATGAAGTTTTTGATAAGTTTACTGCTAATGTGGCGAGATATGAAAGGTTCCTCGGTAACCATGATGAAGGGTTTATTCGTATAAACAAATGAAGGTGATTTGCTGGAGCTGTGACAAAACTGTCTATTTTGGAAAGAGATTGAAAAATTATATTTGGTAATAAATATCAAAAGATCTGACACGGATACGTGTTAAACTATAACTTTGGTTTCGAGAGCTTTTCAGGTGCATGACAGTGGGTAATGTGTGGTTGGATCATCATCTCGCATGTCTTTAGGAATTTCGAAGTGTTTGAACACATATTGTAATTGTTAATATACATATGATGTTCTAAGATTTTGAATGATACAAATATTTTTGTGAGTTCCATGAATAGAAATGAGGTTCTAGGACAGTTTTGAAGTCAAAGTATAGTTTTGAAAGATGTAGGAATCTAAGAGTGATGATTTCGATTATATCTTGAATCGAATTCTGAGATATCAAAATCAGAATATGTAATTAGATTTTGAATGAGTATGGTTGTTTTGATTTGTATAAAAGAATGTATATTGTTGTGAAAGTAGGGAGTATAATGGATGACTTGCTGAATCAGATTCGAAGAATGTAACATATTAATTGTGAATTTATATATCTCTCGGGTATTACCTACCCGTTAAAAAAAAATTCACAATTAATATTTTGTACAAAAGATTTTTATTACAGTCTTTATAGAAATATATATGTGTATATTTCTTCAGATGTAATATAGATTTAATGAGTTAATATTAAATTAAACTCATTTGATTTATGGTTAAGGCTAGGATAGATAATTTCTAAACTTTAGAAATTACATAATCGACGTAGAATGTTTCCCCAATGAAGTTATGAATCAATACTTCATCGTTGTGGTATTCCTTGGTATCTACATGGCGTATGACGTCGATGCTCGTGGGACAGATTGTGAAGTTGAGGTTTACGATGCAGTTGTTGTTGGTGGTGGTAATGGTACTGTTGATGTTGTTGATGGTGGTACTAGTTATGCTGCTGGTGCTGCTGCTGGTGTTTGTAACCTTTGCCCCATATTCTCCAAAGCCACTACCTGAGCGCGAAGCTCGTTGACTTCTTCTATTACACCGGGGTGATTGTCAGTTCGGACGAGCGGATAAATAAGATCTAGAATTTGGTGTAGTATATAATCATGACGAGATACTCTGGAAATGAGAGAGAAAATGGTGTTTCGGACAGGTTCGCCGGTAAGTGCTTCAGGTTCATTGCCAAGAGGGCAATGTGGTGGATGAAAGGGATCACCTTCTTCTTGTCTCTAATGGTTAAGTAGATTACGAACCCATCCCCAATTCATCCAGAATAGATGATGGCTAATTGGTTGATCCATTCCGGTCACGCTGCTTTCGGAGCTCATGTGGAAATCCATATCGGCATAGCTGTCGGAATCCGAGGAACTCGAACTGGTTGAGGGATCCATCTTGTATGATCAGGGAAAGAATTTTTTGTATGAAATAGATTGTAGAATTTAGATTTGGTATTCTTCAATACATAATTTACATATGTATATATAATACCAAAATCCCATAAATTACGAAGGAATCTTTGAAAGATGTCAGTCAAAGTTCACAGTAACAGATATGCTAAGATAAGAATTCGTCTATACTCTATTATGCAATAAATGTAGGAAAACACGTCTAGACTTAAGAATGATAAGCAGGTAATTTCCTAAGGATGGTAAGTAGATGATTTCCAACTAAAAATGATAAGCAAAACTTTTAACATGCAGACACGGTCGAAGTCCAGACTCACTAATGCATCTTAACAACTATCAGTTAGACACACTAATGCAAGACCTGGTTCGCTAAGACCACCGCTCTGATACCAACTGAAAGGACCCGTTCATATACATTATAAACGATTCACAATAGTTGATTACATCGCGAGGTATTTGACCCCTATATGATACGTTTTACAAACATTGCATTCGTTTTTAAAAGACAAACTTTCTTTACATCAAAAATTGACGGCATGCATACCATTTCATATTACATCCAACTATAATTGACTTAATATTAATCTTGATGAACTCAACGACTTGAATGCAACGTCTTTCAAAGTATGTCATGAATGACTCCAGGTAATATCCTTAAAATGAGCTAATGCACAGCGGAAGATTTCTTTAATACCTGAGAATAAACATGCTTTAAAGTGTCAACCAAAAGATTGGTGAGTTCATTAGTTTATCATAATCAATCATTTCTGTAATAGTAATAGACCACATGATTTCAGTTTCCATAAATATCCGTGCACTCTCAAGTGTATAAAAGTATTCTATAAGTTGTTGAGCGCTTCGGTAACCAAACTTAACAATTAATGTGGCATATTTCCTTTATTATGATATCTCCCTACACTGTACCAAGTGTAGTACAAACGAAGTACTATGCAACCGTTTACGATACTAGAGCGACTAGCCCGGTTGGGGTTGTCAAACCCGATAGATCTATCAATAGGATTCGCGCTTACATGCTCTTACAACATATAAATATTAGTTACCAAGCTATTAGGGAAAAATATGCAAAGTGGTACAACTCAACGTAGAATATGTTTTTAGTACTTGTGTCCATTTCGTAAAACAGTTATAAAACAGTGCATGTATTCTCAGCCCAAAAATATATATAAAAAGGGAGTAATGAAACTCACAATATTGTATTTCGTAGCAATTATGTATATGACGGCACTAAACAAGTGCAGGGTTTGTCTCGGATTCACGAACGTATCAATATTGTGATTCAATATTATAGGAAAGTACGTAGACGCAACGAAAATGATAAACGTTAGGTTGACCTCACGAGCAATACCCTCGATCAATACCCATAACCTCCATAGCTATAACCTATAATTTCCTTAGCTCTATCCCATTTGAAAACTTATTTTGAAATCGTCTGAACATAACTCCGTCGTAGTATTTTATGTATACTAATAATATCTTGAAATAATACAAAGAAAATATATATATGTAATTCGATTGAGAGAGTTTAGAGAAATATATTTTCAAGTTTCTATGAAATAATGAAACCTATTGAATTCTATTTATAATAGATTTTTGAATTATTAAAGTGAATTATTAAAGTATGAATTATTAAAGTAAATTATTAAAGTGAATTATTAAAGTATGAATTATTAAAGTGAATTATTAAAGTGACTTATTAAAGTGACTTATTAAAGTATGAATTATTAAAGTTAAAGTAAAGTAAAAGTAAAGTAAAGGTAAAGTTAAAGTATAGTAAAAGTATAAAACTATGTACGTATAATACGCGTATAAATATATATAATATTAATTTAAATCGTTATATATATTTAATAAAATAAAATATAAATATCATTATCTTTATCATACTGGTTAAGTAATGAGTTGTCAAAAGTGGTTCTAGTTATTTATAAAAGATATATATGTTTTAATAATAAAGTTCTTTTTAAACTGAAAACGTTTTTTGTACTTTTGAAACTAAATCAAATAAATATGATAATTTTGTTTTCCAAAACTAAATATATTTATGAATCATTTTGTTAAAAGGTTAAAATAATGGAAATCATTATATCATAAAACATTTTAGAAAAGTAGAATTATATATATTCATAATAGGTTTCAAGTTTTTAAATTACAGTCTGTTGTTGAAGCATGGGATAAAGTCCAAAGGTTAAATAAACGTATGAAATCATCTTAATGAAAAATATCGAGTTACTTAACTTGTCGATATCCAACATCTAAGTTATTTACACTCCACGTTCTTATTTTCATATTAAATAAAATGAAAGTTAACATAGTTATCTTATCAAGGTCACGAGGAAAATATTATAAAACATGCCTTGGAAATTAAACAGGAATTTCCACTAACCCTTGTCTAGTTCCCATTAATTGACACATTTGTTCTTACTTATAAATCACTTTACCATTTTCCGAATGTTGTCAAAAAGAATAGATTTCTTAAATCACAGTGGACCTCATAACATAGGCCCGTAATCATATCATAATGTATCTGATAATTCAATCATTTGATATTATCCCTTAATTCTGTCGATAAATATATCGAAACAAATACGTTCATGTAAAGTATCATATATCTAATACTTTGTTAATGTTTTCAGTTAATATTATATATTATATATACATATCTATATACTCATAATTGTTCGTGAATAGTCGAACACGGTCAAAGGGTAATTGATTACATGAATGTAGTTCCAAACTTTTTAATATTCAACATTACAAATTCTGCTTATCGTGTCGGAAACATATAAAGGTTAAGTTTAAATTTGGTCGGAAATTTCCGGGTCGTCACAGGAACGATAGGAAGTGTCAGTAGGAAATGTTATAGACCTCAATAAGGATGCAAATTCCTAACGAGGCAGAGTGACGTGCTATTGACTTGGACACTACGACCGTTGAGTTGTGATTTGAGAGAATGAGTGTGAGATCTCTTGTGGTAAACCGTTGAGAGCGATGCGTTGTGATATTATCCGGATATGATTTGAGAAAGGGCAAATTGGTTATGAGAACAATGCGTACATGTTACTTGTTAGATTTGATTTTGTTATGCAAGTTGTGAGTACAATATGTATGTGTTACGGGTTAGATTTGAATGGATATGCGAGTTGGGATACCATGGAGGTGAATGGAATTCATAGTACACCGGGAATGTACAAGAGTTTCCAAGCGTCGGGGACGCTCTAGTTGGTGGATTGACATTGGGTATGCTTATGCCGATGACATCGGGGATGTTTATGAAGTCTATGTTGGTCGGGAACTATGTAAGGACTCAATTTTAGCGCGAGGTGCAAGTTGTACGAGATAAGACTTTGCTCCTTGTCGGAGAATAAGCAAGGATTTTGTATGATTGTTGGGAATAATGCGAGACTTGAAAGCTCAATTTTAGTGGACTTGGTAGATCGCGATTGACGATGTAGTGTGAAAAGTAACTTACTGAGAAAATTTGCCGGGTGAAATTAAGGATGCATGGTGGCATCCATGATCCTTAAGAGGATTTTGGTCATGAAATGTATGACGTACTTTATCTATTAGAGAGGTGTGTCGTTCAGTGCAAGCAAGTGGTGCGATTACTAACAGCGTTAAGTGCGAAGTTTCGACTTCGAGGTTTCGTTTTGATGGCTAGCCGGATCGGTGAGTGAATTCCGAGTTGTATGCAAGTAGGAGTACTAGCATTGGATCACGTGTATTTTGGTATGAGGCGAGGATCACGGGGACGTGATCCTGTTTAAGTGGGGGAGACTTGTAACGACCCAAAAATTTGGTATTTGGAATTTCGAGAGTTTGGTGTGCAAAAGTTTGGTGTATGTTGCGAGGTTATGTGCGTGTTCACCGTTTGGGCCATAACTTCCTCATACGAACTTGGATTGAGGCGAATCAAAAGCCCAGACAACCGTAACTTGAGCCTGGACGTTTTTAATTTCAAGTTGTGAGCTAGAAGGCTCCAAAAGCGCTGCTTTTGCCCTAGGAGTGCCGCTTTTGTGCCTGTTTGGGTGCTGATTGTATTTTTGGAGATTTAAATGAGGGGCATTGTGGTCTTTTTGCATGTGGACAGATTTTAGGCTAAAAACAGATCTAGCTCAGCTTATTCCTCATTTCATCTCATTCTTTACCTACCAAACTTCAACCTAGAGAGAGAAAGAACTTTCTAGAGTGAGAAAGCTTAAATTGGTGAAGAAGATGAAGATGCATGACCAAATTGGAGCTCATCTTGGATGTTGCTAATGTCTAGAATCATGTTAATGCTAAGGTAAAACCCTATTTCGAATTACTAGTGTTTAATCTTGCTCTTGTGTTAGGGTTTGGGTCAATGATTGTTGTAAACCCTATTTCACTTGGAAATTTGGGGTTAATGGTGTCCATTGAAGTGTGTAAACATCTTTGAATGTGGGTTTGAGTTGGATGACGATTTTTGTGAGTTAGTCATCATAAGTTGGGTATTACTAACTAGTTAAATTGTGTTTTGGTGATTTGGTTGGTCATAAGAACATGTTTGAGGTGTTAGATGGTCAAAAGAGAGTCATGCACACCAAGTGTTTGATGAAATGCCTCAACTAAAATCTTGTGTTGTTGATGATGATTTTTGCTGTCAAAATGGGTCGTTTATAGGTGCATGAACTAATTTTAATCAAATGAAAGTGGTGTGGTTCATTTTGAGTTGAAATGGTGTCATTTTGGGTGAAACCCGTCACCATAAAAACTGCACGAAACATGATTTTATAAAGGTCATATCTTGCAAACCGTGACTCCGTTTGAGGCGTGTTAGCACTTTTAGGAAAGGTCTTTGAGTCTAATTTCCAAAGAATAAGCTTTTATTTACTGTTGTGGTGAATAAATGGGTCAAATTCGGCTGTCAAAAAGGGGCTGTTCGGTTTGGGTAAATTGGGTGAAAAGTGAGCAAGTGTTATTGCTTGGGATTGTGAACATGGTGTATGTGTCTATAATTTTAGGGTGTTGTTGGGCTCAATTTACCACATGTAGTGGGGATGGTTTGAGTCTTTTGAGTCAAGTGCAATTCGGTTGAATGGCACTTGTTGTGTGTGGGTTGAAATTACCACCCGTAGTGGTAATCTAGTAATGTCCATTTAGATGTCTAAATGGGCGAGTGTTAGCGAGCAAGGTGGAAACCCTTACTTAAGGGTGTTGGTATAAGATTCTCTTTTAGAGAATAAGTGTTTATACATTTGTGTGCCTATATCTATATAGGTGATTTCTTGCTTGGATGTGGTGGCGATGGTATTATATACATGGCGTGTGCTTGCATTTCACGGTGAGTAGAGTATTTATATGTGCATGTATATAAGTTGTTTGCTTGTAGGTGAAGTGGCGAGTGATACCGGGCGAAAGGATTCACACTTCGTTGGCCACATGATATGTGGCGAGTGACATTTGAATGTAAGGTTCACTCTTCGTGGCCACATGATGAAGGTGCTGAGTGTTTACCGGAAGGTTTCACTCTTCATGAACACGATTGTGAATTAAGTGTGGCGAGTGTTATTCACTCTTCGGCGGCCACATGTTGTTTCGGGATGTGGTAAGTGTCACTCAACAAATACACTCTTCGATGACCACATTCGTGCGTACATGGTGGTACCATCCGGAAGGTGCCTTCGCGGCCATGTGCACTTTTATGGTAATGTTAATTCATTTGATGACTAATACTATTGTTTATGGTTAACCATATTTTTGTGTGTTTGGTGTAGCATATTATACTGTGTTTATATGCTTTTACGATGCTGGCTTGTATGCGGATTTGTGTAAGTATGCGGTTGCTTTAGTAGCTTGTATGCGGATTTGTGTTGGTTTGTGCAAGGAAGCAGGTTATGTATGTATCCGTATAAGTATTGCACTCACTAAGCTTTTGCTTACTCCCTCGTTGTTTACCTTTTTGTATAGGTACTTTGTGCAAGGAAGCAGGTTATGTATGTATCCGTATAAGTATTGCACTCACTAAGCTTTTGCTTACTCCCTCGTTGTTTACCTTTTTGTATAGGTACCGTTTAATGTATTAGAGGATTCTAGTAGCTTGGATAGGTTTCTAGAAGCTGGCTTATGATGGAGTAGCATTGGCTTTGGATGTGGTTGGGGGTTTGGTAGAATCCCCGGAATCATGCTCATGATATTGGGTTGGGATGTCGAGTCTTAATCCTTGATTTAGTGCAATTGGGTCGAAATTGTCACCTTATTGTAACGTATCTCTTGTTGCAACTAATGATTTTTTCATGGATTTGTAAGACTTAAATGTGAGAACGTATGTAATTTGGGTCACATTAAACTTGTGTTTGAGTCATAGAATTGTAAACGTGTGTTTGGGTTTTAATGGGTTGGTTGATCACTTAGCAAAATTTGAACCTGCACCTATTCAGGACCAAAAGTGCCGCTTTTAATCTTAAAAGCCCCGCTCTTTGTCTGCAGGTTGTAGCCTTTTTGATCAGTCAGCAAAAGTGCCGCTCTTGTTTAAAAAAAAATTTAGTCGGTTTTTAATTAAACGGTTTGGAGTCATTTCACATTGCTGCAGCTCACTGTTGTTCTCAAGTTTTGTGGATTCAAACTCAACTCATAGACTATGGCTTTAAGATCACTAAGACCCCAATATATTGTGATTCCCAAAGTGCAATTGCAATTACTAGCAACCCGGTCTAGCACTCTAAGACCAAGCACATAGATATTTGTTATCATTAGGGATGGCACCCGCGGGCGACGGGCAAGGATCCTTACTACCGGCGATCTACCGGCCAAATTTTTGTTTTACCCGTGGGTACCCGTTTACCTGTCAACGGGTAAATTTTTCTACCCGTACCCGCGATCCGCGGGTACCCGTAACCCGCGGATAAACCCGCGGGTTTACCTAATGTGCACTTCTAACTAATTTTTAGTCACGGATACCCGCTATTCTCGGGTAAACCCGCTAATAATCATGAAAATATAATAAAAAATTAATTTACATAATATATAATAAAGTATATATATGCGGGTAAACGGGTATACCCGCGGGTAACTCAAACGGGCATCACGGATTGACGGGTCGGGTTTTACCCGCGACGGGTATGAAATACCCGCTACCCGCCCGCGACCCGCCAACGTGTACAAAATTTTACCCGACACGTGCCCGCGGTAACATTTTTTCATAAATACCCGCCCGTCATGGGCATGGGTACCCACTGATCACGGGTTTGTTTACGCCCATTACCATCCCTAGTTATCATTTTATCAAGGATCATGTAGAAAAGGGAGATGTAGAATTATATTTCGTGCCTACAAAAGTACAATTAGCCGACATATTTACTAAACCTTTAGATGAGGGTAGGCTAAAGTTCATGATTCAACAAATAGGCATGGTGGAGTATAGTGCTTAATTTCCTTAATACAATTAGTACTTCAACATGAGATCTTGTGTTAAGTGAGAGTATATACTTTCTAGGGGCAGCAAACGAACTTTAATGCTTTAGATACTATCTTTCTAGGGGGGGTTTTTGATTTAATGATAACCCATTGGGCTTATTTTTCAATAGTTACAAGAGGGGGAGGTAACTGATTGATATCTTGATTTAAGGGGGAGTTAATTATTTTCTTGTGGAAAGATCAAAATGATGATTCACTGTATATCATATTTTGAGGGGGAGAAAGGGAGAAAACGAAAAAGAAAATTGATTTTGAAAAGTGAATTCATAAAAGCTTGTGTTTTAAATGTTAAAATTCACTTTGACTTGTATACATCTCAATATGCAACCCGTATTTCAATTGGTATCACTGAAGATTTGTACTTTGTACATATTTCAAAATTCCATAAGTATAAATCTTAAATTTTGAAAAATCTTAAAAATTGGAAAAGTTTAAAATCCAAAAAGATTTGATTTTTTATGAATAAATGCTATTTTTAGTATGTTACCGAATCGGATAACCAAATAGTGCAGATTCGGTATGTCCCAAAATATTCAGAATTCACTCAATCTTAATCTTTAATGGAAAAATAATAAACTTGTGATTATATTGAACTGCTTTTTCCAATGATTGAATTTAAAATGATTGAAAATACTTAAATGGACTGACAACATTCGGTTAAGGCCTATTTGGTATGAACTAGGTAAGGCCCATGTTTGATTCGGTATATAAATAGAAGAGTCTATAGTGACCCGAACTTTTCCATGTTTATATATATATTAAATGAATTGGTTATTTACATGATTAAGTGTTTCCAACTTGTTAAGCAATCAAACTTGTTAAGACTTGATTAATTGAAATAGGTTTCATATAGACAATTGACCACCCAAGTTGACCGGTGATTCACGAACGTTAAAACTTGTAAAAACTATATGATGACATATATATGATTATATATATAGTTAACATGATATTATGATAAGTAAGTATCTCATTAGGTATTTTAACAATGAGTTATATACATAAAATTGAGTTTATTGAATTAAGAAACTCGAAACGGTATATATAACGATTATCGTTATAACAACGTCTTACTAAATACATATGAATCATATTAAGATATTGATACACTATGTTTAATCATGATAAATGATAAGTAAACATGTCATTAAGTGTATTAACAATGAACTACATATGTAAAAACAAGACTACTAACTTAATGATTTCTAAACGAGACATATATGTAACGATTATCGTTGTAACAACATTTAACTGTATATATATATCATACTAAGATATATTAATATATCATAATATCATGATAATGTAATAATTTGACATCTCATTAGATATAATAAACATTGGGTTAACAACATTTAACATGATCATTAACTTAAAGGTTTCAAATCAACATTTACATGTAACGACTAACGATGACTTAACGACTCAGTTAAAATGTATATACATGTAGTGTTTTAATACGTATTCATACACTTTTGAAAGACTTCAAGACACTTATCAAGATACTTCTAATTAACAAAAATGCTTACATTTACATCCTCGTTCAGTTTCATCAACAATTCTACTCGTATGCACCCGTATTCGTACTCGTACAATACACAGCTTTTAGATGTATGTACTATTGGTATATACACTCCAATGATCAGCTCTTAGTAGACCATGTGAGTCACCTAACATATGTGGGAACCATCATTTGGCAACTAGCATGAAATATCTCATTAAATTACAAAAATATTAGTAATCATTCATGACTTATTTACATGTAAACAAAATTACACATCCTTTATATCTAATCCATATACCAACGACCAAAAACACCTACAAACACTTTCATTCTTCAATTTTCTTCATCTAATTGATCTCTCTCAAGTTCTATCTTCAAGTTCTAAGTGTTCTTCATAAATTCTATAAGTTCTAGTTTCATAAAATCAAGAATACTTCCAAGTTTGCTAGCTTACTTCCAATCTTGTAAAGTGATCATCCAACCTCAAGAAATCTTTATTATTTACAGTAATATATCTTTCTAATACAAGGTAATACTCATATTCAAACTTTGATTCAATTTTTATAACTATAACAATCTTATTTCGAGTGGAAATCTTACTTGAACTTGTTTTCGTGTCATGATTCTGCTTCAAGAACTTTCAAGCCATCCAAGGATCCTTTGAAGCTAGATCTATTTTTCTCATTTCTAGTAGGTTTATCCACAAAACCTGAGGTAGTAATGATGTTCATAACATCATTCGATTCATATATATAAAACTACCTTATTCGAAGGTTTAAACTTGAAATCACTAGAACATAGTTTAGTTAATTCTAAACTTGTTTGCAAACAAAAGTTAATCCTTCTAACTTGACTTTTAAAATCAACTAAACATATGTTATATATCTATATGATATGCTAACTTAATGATTTAAAATCTAGAAACACGAAAAACACCGTAAAACCAGACATACGCCGTTGTAGTAACACCGCGGGCTGTTTTGGGTTTGATAATTAAAAACTATGATAAACTTTGATTTAAAAGTTGTTCTTTTGGGAAAATGATTTTTCTTATGAACATGAAACTATATCCAAAAATCATGGTTAAACTCAAAGTGGAAGTATGTTTTTCAAAATGGTCATCAAGACGTCGTTCTTTCGACTGAAATGACTACCTCTTACAAAAATGACTTGTAACTTATATTTCCGACTATAAACCTATAATTTTTCTATTTAGATTCATAAAATAGAGTTCAATATGAAACCATAGCAATTTGATTCACTCAAAACGGATTTAAAACGAAGAAGTTATGGGTAAAACAAGATTGGATATTTTTTTATTTTTGTAGTTACGGGAAATATTGTAACAATTCTATACAAATCATATCCTAGCTAACTTATATTGTATTATAAATGTATTATAATATATTATGTAATCTTGGGATACCATAGATACGTATGCAAATGTTTTGACATATCATATTGACTCATCTATATATATTATTTGGAACAACCATAGACACTCTATATGCAGTAATGTTGGAGTTAGCTATACAGGGTTGAGGTTCATTCCAAAAATATATATACTTTGATTTATGATCTAGCCTGAGACGTGTATACACTGGGTCGTGGATTGATTCAAGATAATATATATCAATTTATTTCTGTACATCTAATTGTGGACAACTAGTTGTAGGTTACTAACGAGGACAGCTAACTTAATAAACTTAAAACATCAAAATGTATTAAAAGTGTTGTAAATATATTTTGAACATACTTTGATATATATGTACATATTTGTTATAGGTTCGTGAATTGACCAGTGGCCAAGTCTTACTTCCCGACGAAGTAAAAATCTGTGAAAGTGAGTTATAGTCCCACTTTTAAAATTCAATATTTTGGGATGAGAATACATGCAGTTTTATAAATGTTTTACGAAATAGACACAACTAAATGAAACTACATTATATGGGTGATTGATCGAAGCCGAATATGCCCCTTTTGCTTGGTAACCTAAGAATTAGTAAACCGATCTACTAATTGATGCGAATCCTAAAGATAGATCTATTGGGCCTAACAAACCCCATCCAAAGTACCGGATGCTTTAGTCCTTCAATGTTGTTTTTATCATGTCCGAAGGATTTCCCAGAATGATAGGGGATATTATTATATGTATCTTGTTAATGTCGGTTACCAGGTGTTCACCATATGAATGATTTTTATCTCTATGTATGGGATGTATATTGAAATATGAAATCTTGTGGTCTATTTTTATGATTTGATAATATATAGGTTAAACCTATAACTCACCAACATTTTTGTTGACGTTTTAAGCATGTTTATTCTCAGGTGATTATTAAAAGCTTCCGCTGTTGCATACTAAAATAAGGACAAGATTTGAAGTCCATGCTTATATGATATTATGTAAAAACTGCATTCAAGAAACTTATTTTTGATGTAATATATTCTTATTGTAAACCATTATGTAATGGTCGTTTGTAAACGGTATATTTTAGATTATCATTATTTGATAATCTACGTAATGCTTTTTAAACCTTTATAAATAAAATAAAGGTTATGGTTGTTTTAAAAATGAATGCAGTCTTTGAAAAACGTCTCATATAGCGGTCAAAACCTCGCGACGAAATCAATTAATATGGAACGTTTATAATCAATATGAACGGGATATTTCAGTTAGTATCCGAGCGTTGGTCTTAGAGAACCATAAATTTGCATTAGTGTATCTTATCGTGTTTGTTAGGATACATTAGTGAGTCTGGACTTAAACCGCATTTTCTTTAAAAACGATTGCTTAACACTTTTGTTGGAAACTATATGTTATTAACATGTAAATATTGTGTGATATATTAACCTCTTAATGTGTTTGATATTGTGTGATAGATGTCTACCACTAGTACAAATTCCATCGACTCACCTAATAATAATGAAGAGTCGAATATACTTTGGGAAGATTCACAAATTCCCGAAGAGGAACCGAAAGAAGAGGAACTGGAAGAAGAGGAATTGGAAGAAGAGGAACCGGAAGAAGAAGAACTGGAAGAAGAGGAACCAGAAGAGGAGGAACCGGAAGAGGAGGAACTGGAAGAAGAAGAGGTTCCAGAGGAAGAAATATTGATACCTATAGTAAATCGATTAAATAAAAGAAAATCCTCAACCAACGGACCAAAGTTAATAATGGTCAATGGTGTTTCCGCTGAGGAAGCAAAATATTGGGAAGATTACCAATTTTCTAATGAATCGGATCCCAATGAGGATTCCGATGCTGTTATAGAAATTACCTCGACCCAATTTAATAAAGCGAAAGAAAATAATAAGGGAAAAGGTATAAAAATAGAGAAACCCGATTCCAACCCCGATGAACTTTATATGTATCGGCAACATCCGTATTTCCTAAAATGTAACAATGACCCGGGAACCTCTAAACTACTAGGTTTTTCTAAACCATTGTGGAAAATGACGGCTCGTATTAGAGGAACACCATATATTCCTAGAAAATTAGGAAAACGAACCAAGTCCGAAGAAGAAGAAAACAGTGATTCAGATTAGAGGGTTGTAATCATGTTGTATATTATATGTATTGTAGTGTGCTTGTAGTTTTATGTTCTATGTAAAAATTGCTTGTATTGTTTGTTAATTATCTTTTACTAACCTAATCCTTGTCTATTTTACAGTATAAAAATAAAATGGACGTTAAGGGTAGACAACCGAATATTTTAGAAGATCTACCAGAGGATATGATTGAGGAAATCTTGTCTAGAGCTGGTCAGAAATCATCAGCACAATTAATTATGGCAAAATTAACTTGTCAAACATTTGAAATACTTTCCAGAAATGCCTTACTTTATAAAAAGCTTTCCTTTGATAGGTGGGGTATATCATATTGGGGAGACCGTAACTTACGCCGTGTTTTCTTTAAAGTGTTAAATGCGGGGAACCCAAATGCAATTTTACGCTACGGGTTAAGAACCTATTTTGACTCAACATATCCCAACATAGGATTTCGTGAATTAGAAAGAGCTTCGAACATGCAACATAAAGAGGCATGTTATGCTTATGGGTTAGTGATGTTCGCTTCTTACCAAAGTGAGAAAAAGAATATCGGATTGCAACTTTTAAATAAAACCTTCCCACAAGTGACGGATTCAGTAGTTGGGGTGAGAAACAAGGTTTTTAGATTATTACGGGGCTGTTGGACATTACGAAGCCCTCGTCCTTTTGACGACATTACAATATGCTGCCTAGCCAATGGTCATAACGGTTATTTTCCACAAGACCAAGGATGGGAATTCATCTTAGTAAAACCAGAATGCATGACTTGTTTCTGGACTTATGAACTACGTGTCTTTATTTCCTTTGCTGAACAACTTGCGTATTAACTAGGTTTATCTTCAAAAACTGTACTGTATCAAAGTGTACTATATTTCATGTTATATGTAATATAGCGAAGTTGTAAGTTTGAAGAATATTTGTATGTGATATATTATTATAATCAGTTTTTCATATGGAATTGTAGTAGTTGAATTATATATTAGCTACTAAGTATGAACTTAACGGGTAGGTAGTACCTGAATTTAAACTTATAAAACGTTAATATGAAGAAAAAGCTTTTATAAATGAGTTCATATTATGCTACGAAATACTATTGACTACTCTTAATATTCTGTATGATTAACTCGATTCAGTTGGCTATTTTGAAGGAAATGGCACCGACTACTCGACACACCATGAATATGAGCAAAGAGGAATTTCGTACCTTTCTTGCTGCAAACATAGCCGCAGTACAGGCTGCGCTACATACTAACAATAACTCTGAATCTAGCAATGTAGCTAACGGTGCAAGAAATCGTGTAGGATGCTCCTACAAAGAATTCACTGCCTGCAAACCTTTGGAATTTGATGGAACCGAAGGACCAATTGGATTGAAACGGTGGACCGAGAAAGTTGAATCGGTGTTTGCCATAAGTAAGTGTACTGAAGAGGACAAAGTTAAGTACGCTACGCATACCTTTACAGGTACTGCGTTAACGTGGTGGAACACCTATCTTGAACAGGTAGGACAAAATGCTGCTTACGCACTACCGTGGTCGGCATTCAAGCAATTGATGAACGAGCAGTACCGTCCTAGAAACGAAGTCAATAAACTCAAGGAAGAACTTAGAGAGTTACGAACACAAGGGTTCGACGTTACCACATATGAACGACGATTCACAGAGTTGTGCCTATTGTGTCCGGGAGAATTCGAAGATGAAGAAGAGAAGAACGACGCATTTGTAAAAGGATTACCAGTAAGGATTCAAGAAGATGTGAGTTCACACGAGCCCGCTTCTATACAGAAGGCAAGTCGAATGGCTCATAAACTCATAAATCAAATTGAGGGAAGAATTAAAGAGCAGGCGACCGAAGAAGCCAACACGAAACAATTCAAGAGGAAGTGGGAGGAAAACGGTGACAAGAGTCATCAGTACAACAACAACAACAATTACAACTACAATCGCAACAATTATCCCAACAACCGCAACAACAATCGCAACAATAAACACAATCCTAACAATAATTACAACAAACATCCCAACAACAACAACAACAACTACAACAACCGTTTCAACAACAATAACAACCCCAACAACAACCTCAATAACAACAACGGCAACAAAAACCAAAAACATCCATGTCATAGGTGTGAAAAAAATCAACAGGGGTTTTATACGACATTTTGTAATAGGTGTAAAAGAAATGGTCATAGCGCGACAAAGTGTGAGGTCTACGGACCAAAGTTTAACAGAACTAAAGGAATAAATAATGTCGGAACAAGTAATGCCGAAATGAATAGTGTCGGAGCAAGTAATACCAACGCTGTTTGTTATAAATGTGGAAAACTGGGCCATATTATTAGAAATTTCCCGAATCAGGGGAATACTAATGGGCAGGACTGTGGAAGAGTTTTCAATATTAATGCGGCAGAAGCACAGGAAGACCCGGAGCTTGTTACGGGTACGTTTCTTATTTACGATAAATCTGCTTATGTTTTATTTGATTCGGGTGTGGATAGAAGCTATATGAGTAGAGAATTTTGTGCTAAATTAAGTTGCCCATTGACGCCTTTGGATAATAAATTTTTACTCGAATTAGCAAATGGTAAATTAATTTCAGCAGATAATATATGTCGGGAAAGAGAAATTAAACTGGGTGATGAAACGTTTAAGATTGATTTAATACCAGTCGAGTTAGGGAGTTTTGATGTAATAATTGGCATGGACTGGTTAAAGAAGGTAAGAGCGGAGGTCGTTTGTTACAAAAATGCGATTCGCATTATGCGTGAAAAAGGAAAACCTTTAATGGTGTACGGAGAAAAGAACAACGCGAAATTAAATCTTATTAGTAGTTTGAAGGTGCAAAAACTAATAAGAAAAGGTTGTTACGTCATTCTAGCACACATCGAGGAAGTTAAACCTGAAGAAAAGAACGTCAGTGATGTTCCCGTCGCAAAAGAATTTCCCAATGTATTTTCGAAAGAATTACCGGGATTACCCCCACATCGATCCGTTGAATTTCAAATAGACCTTGTACCAGGAGTTGCACCAATAGCTCGTGCTCCAAACAGACTCGCACCCAGCGAAATGAAAGAATTACAAAGTCAGTTACAGGAACTTTTAGAGCGTGGTTTCATTCGACCAAGCACATCACCATGGTGAGCTCCTGTTTTGTTTGTCAAGAAGAAAGATGGTACATTCAGGTTGTGTATCGACTACCGAGAGTTGAACAAACTTACCATCAAGAACCGCTATCCACTACCGAGAATCGACGACTTATTTGATCAACTACAAGGCTCGTCTGTTTATTCGAAGATCGATTTACGTTCTGGATATCATCAAATGCGGGTGAAGGAGGATGATATTCCAAAGACTGCTTTTAGGACGCGTTACGGTCATTACGAGTTTATGGTTATGCCGTTTGGATTGACTAACGCACCAGATGTGTTCATGGACCTCATGAACCGAGTGTATGGGCCATATCTTGACAAGTTTGTCATTGTTTTCATCGATGACATACTTATTTACTCGAAGAATGATCAAGTGCACGAAGAACATTTGAGAAAAGTGCTAGAGTTACTGAGAAAAGAAAAACTGTACGCTAAGTTTTCAAAGTGTGCATTTTGGTTGGAAGAAGTTCAATTCCTCTGTCATATAGTGAACACAGAAGGTATTCAGGTGGATCCAGCAAAGATTGAAACAGTTGAAAAGTGGGAAACCCCAAAAACTCCGAAACACATACGCCAATTTTTAGGGCTAGCTGGTTATTACAGGAGATTCATCCAAGATTTTTCTAAAATAGCAAAACCCTTGACTGCATTAACGCATAAAGGGAGAAAATTTGAATGGAAGAATGAACAAGAAAAAGCGTTTCAATTGTTGAAGAAAAAGTTAACTACGGCACCTATATTGTCATTACCTGAAGGGAATGATGATTTTGTGATATATTGTGACGCCTCAAAGCAAGGTCTCGGTTGTGTATTAATGCAACGAACGAGAGTAATTGCTTATGCGTCTAGACAATTGAAGATTCACGAGCAGAATTATACGACACATGATTTGGAATTAGGCGTGGTTGTTTTTGCATTAAAGACTTGGAGGCACTACTTATATGGGGTCAAAAGTATTATATATACCGACCACAAAAGTCTTCAACACATATTTAATCAGAAACAACTGAATATGAGGCAGCGCAGATGGATTGAATTGTTGAATGATTACGACTTTGAGATTCGTTACCACCCAGGGAAGGCAAATGTGGTAGCCGACGCCTTGAGCAGAAAGGACAGAGAACCCATTCGTGTAAAATCTATGAATATAATGATTCACACTAACCTTACTACTCAAATAAAGGAGGCGCAACAAGGAGTTTTAAAAGAGGGAAACTTAAAGGATGAATACCCAAAGGATCAGAGAAGCATCTTAATATTCAGGAAGACGGAACCCGGTATAGGGCTGAAAGAATTTGGGTACCAAAATTTGGAGATATGAGAGAAATGGTACTTAGAGAAGCTCATAAATCCAGATACTCAATACATCCTGGAACGGGAAAGATATAGAAGGATCTCAAGAAACATTTTTGGTGGCCAGGTATGAAAGCCGATGTTGCTAAATACGTAGGGGAATGTTTGACGTGTTCTAAGGTCAAAGCGGAGCATCAGAAACCATCAGGTCTACTTCAACAACCCAAAATCCCGGAATGGAAATGGGAAAACATTACCATGGATTTCATCACTAAATTGCCAAGGACTTCAAGTAGTTTTGATACTATTTGGGTAATAGTTGATCGTCTCACCAAATCAGCACACTTCCTACTAATAAGAGAAGATGACAAGATGGAGAAGTTAGCATGACTGTATTTGAAGGAAGTCGTCTCCAGACATGGAATACCAATCTCTATTATCTCTGATAGGGATGGCAGATTTATTTCAAGATTCTGGCAGACATTACAGCAAGCATTAGGAACTCGTCTAGACATGAGTACTGCCTATCATCCACAAACTGATGGGCATAGCGAAAGGATGATACAAATGCTTGAAGACATGCTACGAGCATGTGTTATTGATTTCGGAAACAGTTGGGATCGACATCTACCGTTAGCAGAATTTTCCTACAACAACAGCTACCATTCAAGCATTGAGATGTCTCCGTTTGAAGCACTTTATGGTAGAAAGTGCAGTTCTCCGATTTGTTGGAGTGAAGTGGGGGATAGACAGATTACGGATCCGAAGATAATACAAGAAACTACCGAGAAGATCATCCAAATTCAACACGGTTGAAAACCGCCCAAAGTCGACAAAAGAGCTACGCCGACATTAAAAGAAAAGATATAGAATTTGAACTTGGAGAGATGGTCATGCTTAAGGTTTCACCTTGGAAAGGCGTTGTTCGATTTGGTAAACGAGGGAAATTAAATCCCAGGTATATAGGACCATTCAAGATTATTGATCGTGTCGGACCAGTAGCTTACCGACTTGAGTTACCTCAACAACTTGCGGCTGTACATAACACTTTCCACGTCTCAAATTTGAAGAAATATTTTGCTAAAGAAGATCTCACTATTCCGTTAGACGAAATCCAAATCAACAAAAAACTTCAATTCGTCGAAGAACCCGTCGAAATAATGGATCGTGAGGTTAAAAGACTTAAGCAAAACAAGATACCAATTATTAAGGTTCGATGGAATGCTCGTAGAGGACCCGAGTTCACCTGGGAATGAGAAGATCAGATGAAGAAGAAATACCCGCACTTGTTTCCAGAAGATACGTCAACACCTCCAACTTCTTAAAATTTCGGGACGAAATTTATTTAACGGGTAGGTACTGTAGTGACCCGAACTTTTCCATGTTTATATATATTAAATGAATTGGTTATTTACATGATTAAATGTTTCCAACATGTTAAGCAATCAAACTTGTTAAGACTTGATTAATTGAAATAGGTTTCATATAGACAATTGACCACCCAAGTTGACCGGTGATTCACGAATGTTAAAACTTGTAAAAACTATATGATGACATATATATGATTATATATATAGTTAACATGATATTATGATAAGTATCTCATTAGGTATTTTAACAAAGAGTTATATACATAAAATTGAGTTTATTAAATTAAGAAACTCGAAAGGGTATATATAACGATTATCGTTATAACAACGTCTTACTAAATACATATGAATCATATTAAGATATTGATACACTATGTTTAATCATGATAAATGATAATTAAACATGTCATTAATTGTATTAACAATGAACTACATATGTAAAAACAAGACTACTAACTTAATGATTTCGAAACGAGACATATATGTAACGATTATCGTTGTAACAACATTTAACTGAATATATATCATACTAAGATATATTAATATATCATAATATCATGATAATGTAATAATTTAACATCTCATTAGATATAATAAACATTGGGTTAACAACATTTAACATGATCGTTAACTTAAAGGTTTCAAATCAACATTTACATGTAACGACTAACGATGACTTAACGACTCAGTTAAAATGTATATACATGTAGTGTTTTAATATGTATTCATACACTTTTGAAAGAATTCAACACACTTATCAAAATACTTCTACTTAACAAAAATGCTTACAATTACATCCTTGTTCAGTTTCATCAACAATTCTACTCGTATGCACCCGTATTCGTACTCGTACAATACACAGCTTTTAGATGTATGTACTATTGGTATATACACTCTAATGATCAGCTCTTAGCAGCCCATGTGAGTCACCTAACATATGTGAGAACCATCATTTGGCAACTAGCATGAAATATCTCATAAAATTACAAAAATATTAGTAATCATTCATGACTTATTTACATGTAAACAAAATTACACATCCTTTATATCTATTCCATATACCAACGACCAAAAACACCTACAAACAATTTCATTCTTCAATTTTCTTCATCTAATTGATCTCTCTTAAGTTCTATCTTCAAGTTATAAGTGTTCTTCATAAATTCTATAAGTTCTAGTTTCATAAAATCAAGAATACTTCCAAGTTTGCTAGCTTACTTCCTATCTCGTAAAGTGATCATCCAACCTCAAAAAATCTTTCTTATTTACAGTAAGATATCTTTCTAATACAAGGTAATACTCATATTCAAACTTTGATTCAATTTCTATAACTATAACAATCTTATTTTGAGTGGAAATCTTACTTTAACTTGTTTTCGTGTCATGATTCTGCTTCAAGAACTTTCAAGCCATCCAAGGATCCTTTGAAGCTAGATCTATTTTTCTAATTTCTAGTAGGTTTATCCAAAAAACCTGAGGCAGTAATGATGTTCATAATATCATTCGATTCATATATATAAAACTACCTTATTTGAAGGTTTAAACTTGAAATCACTAGAACATAGTTTAGTTAATTCTAAACTTGTTCGCAAACAAAAGTTAATCCTTCTAGCTTGACTTTTAAAATCAACTAAACACATGTTCTATATCTATATGATATGCTAACTTAATGATTTAAAACCTGGAAACACGAAAAACACCGTAAAACCGGACATACGCCGTCGTAGTAACACCGCGGGCTGTTTTGGGTTTGATAATTAAAAACTATGATAAACTTTGATTTAAAAGTTGTTCTTCTGGGAAAATGATTTTTCTTATGGAATGAAACTATATCCAAAAATTATGGTTAAACTCAAAGTGGAAGTATGTTATTCAAAATGGTCATCAAGACATCGTTCTTTCGACTGAAATGACTACCTCTTACAAAAACGACTTGTAAATTATATTTCCGACTATAAACCTATACTTTTTCTATTTAGATTCATAAAATATAGTTCAATATGAAACCATAGCAATTTGATTCACTCAAAACGGATTTAAAACGAAGAAGTTATGGGTAAAACAAGATTGGATATTTTTTGATTGTTGTAGCTACGGGAAATATTGTAACAATTCTATACAAATCATATCCTAACTAACTTATATTGTATTATACATGTATTCTAATATATTATGTAATCTTAGGATACCATAGACACGTCTGCAAATGTTTTGACATATCATATCGACCCATCTATATATATTATTTGGAACAACCATAGACACTCTATATGCAGTAATGTTGGAGTTAGCTATACAGGGTTGACGTTGATTCCAAATATATATATATATATATATATATATATATATATATATATATATATATATATATATATATATATATATATACTTTGAGTTATGATCTAGCCTGAGACGTGTATACACTGGGTCGTGGATTGATTCAAGATAATATATATCAATTTATTTCTGTACATCTAATTGTGGAAAACTAGTTGTAGGTTACTAACGAGGACAGCTGACTTAATAAACTTAAAATATCAAAATGTATTAAAAGTGTTGTAAATATATTTTGAACATACTTTGATATATATGTACATATTTGTTATAGGTTCGTGAATCGACCAGTGGCCAAGTCTTACTTCCTGACGAAGTAAAAATCTGTGAAAGTGAGTTATAGTCCCACTTTTAAAATTTAATATTTTGGGATGAGAATACATGCAGTTTTATAAATGTTTTATGAAATAGACACAAGTAAATGAAACTACATTATATGGGTGAATGATCGAAGCCAAATATGCCCCTTTTGCTTGGTAACCTAAGAATTAGTAAACCGACCTACTAATTGACGCGAATCCTAAAGATAGATCTATTGGGCCTAACGAACCACATCCAAAGTACCGGATGCTTTAGTACTTCGATGTTGTTATTATCATGTCTGAAGGATTTCTCAGAATGATAGGGGATATGCATCTTGTTAATGTAGGTTACCAGGTGTTCACCATATGAATGATTTTTATCTCTATGTATGGGATGTATATTAAAATATGAAATCTTGTGGTCTATTTTTATGATTTGATAATATATAGGTTAAACCTATAAATCACCAACATTTTTGTTGGCGTTTTAAGCATATTTATTCTCAGGTGATTATTAAGAGCTTCCGCTGTTGCATACTAAAATAAGGACAAGATTTGGAGTCCATGCTTGTATGATATTATGTAAAAACTGCATTCAAGAAACTTATTTTTGATGTAATATATTCTTATTGTAAACCATTATGTAATGGTCGTGTGTAAACGGTATATTTTAGATTATCATTATTTGATAATCTACGTAATGCTTTTTAAACCTTTATAGATAAAATAAAGGTTATGGTTGTTTTAAAAATGAATGCAGTCTTTGAAAAACGTCTCATATAGAGGTCAAAACCTCGCGACGAAATCAATTAATATGTAACGTTTATAATCAATATGAACGGGACATTTCAGAGTCAAAGTCAAAATATTTACTTTTCAATATCTACTGCAAACCGAATCTGTGCCTAATATATTAATCCGTCACTTCTTTCATTCAAATCTTTGGTAAATCCACATTTAAATCAAGTTTGTTTGTTAAGATATATAGATCTGAGTTAAATATGTGTTACTAAATTAGAATAGATCATTGATTTTATGATTAAGATAATCAGATGACTAAATTTTTGAAAAACCGAATCTGAAAATAATATTTTAAATCTTTAATCGAATCAGATTTGTGTGATTTATTGATGATATCTTCAGTCTAAATGATGACTGATAAGTACATCTTTCATGAAAACGACTTAGATTGCATGATTAATTTGAGTATAATGGATTCTATACATATCGAATTTGTTAGTGCTACAGTTACCGAATCTGTTCTATTGATTACATGCTCATCTGATTGTTCTAAGTTTAAAATGATTCTGGTTATGAACTTAATGACAAAATGACCAGAGATGCATGTTTAGAACATTATATGTGAAGTTTTGTGTAAGATCCTGAATTTTGTGCATCAGAAAATGTTCCTGAAAGTGTCAGTAAATGTGTGCATCAGAAAGCGCCACTAAAAGTGAACCTAACACTTATGCATTTTCAAAATTTACATCAGAATCAGAATCTTTCAACCTCAGTCCTTGAACTTTTAATTTGAAGCTGGAAACTGAAATTCGGTTAAAGAGCTGAAGGTATCGCGTTTGGAGCACTTGTATCGCGTTCTGGTGCGTCGCGAAACGCGACAGATTAGGTTGAAACACGACGGCTTGGGAATCCCCCACCTGACCACTTTATCGCGTATTGGGTGAGTTTGTCGCGTCCTGAGTGTCCCGAAATGCGACAAACTGTCGCGAAACGCGACAAAGTCGCTGAATTGACTTTCTTAACCCGTTTTTAAGGGTATATTTTGGGGTGTTTTAGTCTTTTCACATTGTGGGCGGTTTGAGGCCTTAAGAACTGATCCAAAGCTCAACCCTATCTCATTTCTCACTTTATCAACTACACACATTCAATTTAGAGAGAGAAAGAGAGTTCTAGAGAGAGAGAGAGAGAGAGCTTAGTTTAGGGAAGAAGAATGGTGAATCGGGTCAAGTCGCATGTGTTAAAGTTGTTCATCTCGTTCTTGGCTACGTTTTGGTAGTATTGGTAAGCTCTAACTCTGAATTTCATTATTTGATTTGATATTCAAATTAGGGTCTGAGCTTGATTTTGTTAGAAACCCTTTAATGGTTGTGAAATGGGTTTGTTGTGGTTAGTAGATGGGTTTCGACCCGTTATTGGTGGGTTAGGGTTTGGTGACGAATTTGGTCATGATTTTCTGTGTAATCACTAGATTATAAATGTGTTTTTGTATAGATGTTCATAAGAACATGTTAGTTGGTCGAAAATGGGTGTTGACTTTGATTTAGTGTCAAACTAAGATTTGAGTCAAGTTTTGGTAAATCAAGTATGTAAATTCTTGATTTAAGTGTTAATTGGTGTTTTGGAAATAAAATCACTAGTCGTTAGTGATTATGGGGCATTTTATGACTTTGGTCAAAATGGGTAAATTGGAATTGGGTCAAATTTGAGGATGACACTAATTTGAATTAAATGGATGTTAAACGCTTTTGTTAAGTGTTAAACGATGTTTGGATGTAATTACTTGCGAGAAGTAAATTGAGGTTTAAATGATATTTTAACATAAGTCAAACGTGGTCAAAAGCAATATGGGTCAATATTGCACGTGTTGGGGTTTTGGTGTAATTGGCGTTTGAAATGATTACAACCTAAGTAGTAATTTAGTGTTAAGACCTAGGTTGGGTCTAATTGGGGTAAAGTATGATTTGAGTTGAATTGTACTTTGTTGTGTTGGTTTGAATTACCACCCGAAGTGGTAATTGGTTTGGGTCCATTAGGTGTTAAATGGGCGGGTTTTGGCAAGAAAGGTTTGATCCCTCGGCTAAGGGATGTTTGTGTCGAGTTCTCTTTTAGAGAATGGCTATTTATGTGTATATTGTACCTATGTGTGATATAGGTGGTTACTTGCTCAGATTTGAGGACGGAGATAATGTTATACATGACTTGTGCGGACATTCCAGGTGAGTGGAATAATTATGCGTATATGTATATGGCATGTTTATTTGTGAATGTTATGGTATGAACCACGAGCCGGAAGTGCCATAGCATGATGTGAACCACGAGCCGGTAGCATCAAGTGTGAACCACGAGCTGGTAGCACTATAAACAAGTGTGAACCACGAGCCTGTAGCATTATAAAATGAGATGTGAACCACGAGCCGGTAGCATCGAAGTGTGAACCATGAGCCGGTAGCACTATAAACAAGTGTGAACCACGAGCTGGTAGCACTATAAACGAGTGAGACTCAAATGCATATGGTGTGAACCACGAGCCAGTAGCACCATAGCGTTATGGTTAACCATATTATGTTGTTGGATTTTGTTTAGCATGCTATACGTTTATATATATATTGTGTTGAGTATATGCTAATGTGGCATTGTGATAGTGTACGAGTTGTTAGCATTATGAGTATGACGGCATGCTATTTGAGTTATATTTTCGTATGAGGTATTGGGTGGGTGCGATTGCAAATAGATGGGTTATATATGTGTATGTATAATTATTGCACTCACTAAGCTTTGCTTACCCCTCTCGTTGTTTACCTTTTTATAGGTATTGTTGATGCGGAGTTACCTAGTTGCTAGACTAGGATTGATAGACGTTGCTTAAGCTAGGAGGATTAGCTTTTGGATATTCGGACGTGGAATGGGGGGATTTGATAGTCCTCGGGATTATGCTCTTGGTATCGGGTTGGGTTATTGAGTATTAACCCGTGATTGTGTGATTAGATTATTATTTCAAATGTTTTTGTAAGGTGTCATTTGGGTACCAAGGGTCATTGTATGTTGTTAAACGTAACGTCACGATATTATGTTTTTGGTTAAAACAAAGTTGAAATTATTGCGTACTAATGGGACCTAACTTATATATATATATATATATATATATATATATATATATATATATATATATATATATATATATATATATATATATATATATATATATATATATATATATATATATATATATATATATATATGTGCTTCGTTTTCGGTAAATGGATTTGGGGTTGTTACATTTTGATGTTACCGAATCTAACATGTTAACATGATACCGAATCTGGTAATTTTGTGGTTAGATTTCAAACATTATAATCATGCTTTGTATCGGAAAATCTTACATGTTGATCTAGTTCATAAATGTGAAGGGATGAGTATTTTGGGTAACCGAATCTGAGAAACTTAAGAGTTACCGAATCTGCTCAATGTTGCAAAAAATGACTAAGTGTTGTTAGATTCTTGGTTGTTTTATTTGATTATCCATGATGAAATTTGAAGTGTTTGAATCTTAATTGTCTTAACATGAATTTCATGGTTGTCAAATACTTGTAAACATTTGGAATAAAAGTTTTTATAGGTTATTAAATGCATAAAAACTTATAAATTTGAAAATGAAAAAGATTTCAAAGGGAATAAGAATAAAGACATGTGACTATTCTTAACATGTTGTGGTCTTTTATTCTTATCAAGCAGCTAATGGCGAACAACTACTTCGTTAATTCTGAAACGAATATTCCTGGAAACTATTGGTTAGCCATACTAGAAAGACATCATCTATGGGGTTCTTTGAGCTATACTGTTAGTGTACCCGAGCAAGATCTAAGACTTCTACCCGAGCTAGATCTAAGACTTCTGAATAGATATATTAGATTTGTTGAGGCCACACTTCCATATGCTGCTAACCCTCAAGGAGAACCTGATCGGTTTGAAATTGAGTTGAGAGTTGTTAATGGAATGAGGTCAATTACTAAGGATGAATTCAGGAGGATCTTTCAGCTTCCTGTTGTTAACAATGCTCATGCATTTCCTTTGACACTGCTATGATGCACTCAATTTTTAATCTGGGATACAATGGTGACACTACTGTCACTGCAGCTAAATTTCAAAAGAAATTCTTAGACTACAGGTGGTATGTGATCTTCTCGATCATAAATAGGTGTCTTCTGATGACACCTAAGGGTTCTGACAGCATGACTATCCTGATGCTGAGGCTGTTCTACTCTTTCACCAGAGTTTAAAATTCCGACTATGCTGAACCCTTATGAGATTTGGTTCAGGCACAAGTTGATAAAACAAGGAATACATACATTCCTTGTGAAAGGTTTTTCTTCATATTTATAAATGATGCACTAACGTCTTGCAGGAATGCCAACATACCTGTTCCATATTCTCAGGGTATGAGAATGGTGAGATTTGCGAAGGTGAAGATAAACACTCCGAACTTCTCTAATAACATGTTCACAACACCTATACCAGAATGGTTGGTGATACTAGCTAATCCTTTGGAAGCTAGGATGCACGCATACTTTGCAGCTGTAGGTATACCTCTTCCAAACCCGGTACAACAAGAACAAGTTGAACCAGCCGTAGCTCCATCCCTGGAGGTTAGAGAGGAACCTAGTAACCAATCTGGACCAGATGAAACCTCACTTAGGGTAAACCTAAAACGCCCTAGGTTCACCCGACCAACACAACCCGTGAGGATCATAGAACTTAGTCCAACTAGAGATGCACCTACCAGTTCAACTACACCAGAAGGGAGTGAAAACAATACATCAACAACTGAATCATCTCCCGAACAAACAAAGAAGAAGACACGTTATATACCCGATGAGATGATTCAGACTCCGCCTACCCAACGCGAAACTAGATCTAGGACTTCGACTCCCATCTTTTACCAAATTGTTATTAAACCTATTGGTGATACGGACCAAGAGTTAGAGCCTTCTAGGACTCCTTCACCCATTTTCGTATCACATCCAATAATAACAGTAAGCCCTAGACTAAATGAAGTGCAAGCTTCGGTAGGCAAGAGATCTGAACGCAAGGATAGTAAGTAAAGTTTTCCTCTACAGTATAGTCTGCATTGACTCAATCGATTGAGGAAACTCGATCATTGAAGTCCAGAACGGCCGAAGGGGAGCTGAAAAACCTTGAAAAGGCACCCTGCATATCGACCAAAAATCCTCTTGATATACTTCATCCTAGTGATGTTTTAGTGCCTCAACGTACAACAGGGCCTGGAGGTCCGGCTTATCTTGATGAGGGAGATCTTCCGCGTCCCATGGAAACTATTCAACAAGACATTCCTTCGAGAAATTTATCAGACTTCTAACAGACTGTTCCTCTGGTTCAAGAAATTGAGCTTTTGGTTCAAACCACTTCTCATCCGGATCTTGAAACTCAGGGTCTGGGTGTTGAGTCTGTAACTGAAAGAGATGTATTACCTCATGGTACATTGATGACTTTAGGAGTCAGTGATACAAGTTTCTCTGTGAGAGCTAAAACGAAGGGTAGTTCTTCTACTCTAGAGTCCCATGAGACATATATAATGGAGGCTAGTGACCCGAAAGAGTATTCGCCAGCTACAACTCTGGTTGTCAGTCAACCTCTATGAAAAGAAGAAAATCTGACTAGTACTATGTATTAACCCACATATAAGAATAATACCACACAAACATCCTCACCTACCCTCATAGCAACTTACACACTTCCACCGACATAACCGACAACATTAGATGCTGATGTTGTTGTTCCAATTGTTACTTTTCCTCCATCACCCCCACGTTCACCAAATTATTATTAAGCTTTATAGCAAGCGAGCTTTGGTCATATGTTTTCAAAATTCAATATTGATGTTATTCGATGTACTTTGCTCCAAGCAATGTTTCGTGCTCGCTTAAAGCATCCACTTACTTCCTGCTCTTCTCCTCTAAGCCCTCACAAAGACGATGAAATGATGTTTCTGATCCTCAGAATAGCCATGAGGGGGAGATAGGAGTAGATGGATAATTTCTAACGGTGAACATTTCCACTAGGGGTGGTGGTGTGAGGTATGCTTCAACTTCACAAGCTCAAACGGTTAATGTTGAATTTGAGACGATGCAAATTCATGATGATGTGATTGAGAATGTAGAGTCTGAGCAGGTGATTATTCCAATTGTTGAAACAACTCAAACTGAAGTTGATGACAGACCAGTTGATGAGGATTTGAACTTAAGTGACTTCTATCTTGAAGAAACTGATGATGATGGATTTGTTGTTCTTAGTACACTGTCTTCTCTATCTGCTATACCTGATAATGTAGAGTTTGTTGATGAAGAGAATCCTGAACTTGTTATTGAAAGTGATGATGAGGAGGATTCTACTGATGAAGACGGTGACGGTCAATATAAAAAATCCTAGTACAGATGATATTTTTTTATCATATTGAAGATGATACAGAAAATCTGACAAATCCTTCTGAACAAACAACACAATCCTCGAATGCAAATGAAACTTCAACTTCTGATGCGTCAACATCAAGTTCCATAATTAATTCCTAGTTTAAGTTCATCAACAATTTATTCTTCAAGAATCGGGAAAAACGACTAAAGTTGGGAGTTGAACATGATTTTTATTACGTTGAAAAACATCATCGAAGAGAATGGTTATAAAATCTTCCGTATTAACGAAACTCCAAGAAGTGAAAGATTTACTTATATTGGCTCACAACTTCTTCCGGCTGATGAATGAAATTGGTATCGTTTTATGTTGAGGAAACATATTAACAGAAACGAAGATGACTTGTGGTTACAACGGAAACATCGATTGACAGAGGTGTTCGATATTACTCGAGTGGGAGTAGAGATAAGTGTGAAGAAAGGCGTCATTATAAGAGAAGATGAGAAGGAGTACAAGTTCACAGAAGCTGGTTTTCCAAATCTTGACATGCTTGACATCATTCACATCTACAACTATCTCAATATTATTTCGATATGTCCTTTTGCTAAAACTCAAGTGTTGGAAGCGGTGAAGAGATACATGATGGAGATAATATAACTGATGAGACTTGAGCACTTTCAAATTGGTCTCGAAGCTAATAGGAAAAAGATTCGGATAACTTGTCCTGATCAATCTTTAGAGGGACTGGAGGACATGAGAATGTTTCAAACGTTATTTGAACTCGAAGGGTTTGTGTTTGTTAATTCTCAAAAGGAGAAGGTGTTCATCAGAACAAATGAGCTGAACAAATATTCCGATGGAACACTGAAAGCTGCACTGAAGTATCTTAAGTTCCGTCAAAGAAAGTTTGATGATATTGACATGAAAATGGGTCTTGGAGAATTCATTAAACACATCAAAGATCCTCTAAAGCTCCGGATCCATACCAGACAATTTGAGATTCTTCGCGGCCAAAGGAAACAAAGGTTTTTCAAGGAAATGAATGAATATCCTTTACATGAAGAGGATCTAACGAAAGCATGGGGTACCTGGAAACCATCCAAGAAGATTTATGACAATCAAGTCGAATTATCTAATCCTGTAGGTACAAGATGGAAAGCCACGTTTAGACCTCTCAAGACTACAAAGTAAGATTACATTGTATTTTCACAATTAACACAAAGGGGGAGATTGTTAGGACCCCAAAGGTATATAGTGTTTTTGTGAAACAAGCTTAATAGATGGTTCCTTAGAAGAGGGCTATATAAGGAACCTAAGTAGTCCTAATTAGATAGCCATTGCATTGTAAACTAGTTTAAGAAGCTGTGAAATTGTAACAACCCGACCCATTATACAACCGAAAACATACCTCAAAAAAAAAATTCGAAGCAGTCCTGTCCAGGCAGGGTGCGCGGCGCGCAACCCTTCCTGTGCGCGGCGCGCACAGGGCCTGGCAGCCTGCTGTCCGGATTGGTCGTTTTAACGTAAAAAGATCTTCCACTTCCCGACATATTTAGACGGAACGCTTTTCACAACATGTTCTAATATGAAAAACTAGCACGATTCAATAATAAAATAAGTTTTACAAAATGGGGCCCACATCGGCCCGAACTATGAGTTTCATACAAAACATGAGTTTCGACCACATTAGTTTAATTTCCAAACGACACTATGAGCATGGTGTTTGGGGGTTAAACTACCCAATTTCCGGTCAAATCCAAAAGCTATCAAATCCAAAAGCGTCCCCTAACAAATAAAGCGGGATCTCTAATCCAACCGAATGCCCTTACCCTTGTCCACGCCGGAGACTATAAAAAGATAAATAACGAGAGGGTAAGCTAAAGCTTAGTGAATGCAATAATTATACACATACATATATAATATACCTACTTGCAAACACTCATACACATAGCGCATACATGCTAGCAACACAATTAGCTTATCATGAATACGAGGCTACCAACCTCCAATACCACAAGCTAGCATAACAATCGCATAAATATATATAACTCGAACAATATAATATGCTTTCGCTTACAACACAATAACCATGGTTAACCAATCGTACAAAGGAATGGCGGTCGCGAAAGGCCATCGGTGTTCATAACATCTGTTAGTGTACTTAACACCTCGTATCACTAAACCCTCGGGTGGCATCTTAACACCTCGATACTTTAACCTTTATTTTACTTAGAATGGTGTCTTAACACCTCGACACTTCACTCCTAGGTGGCATCTTAACACCTCGATGCTTCACCTCTAGGTGGCATCTTAACACCTCGATACTTCACCCGCCAATTACTTAGAGTGGCACCTTAACACCTCGATGCTTCACTCGTCACGAGAAATGTGGTGCCTTAACACTTCGACACTTCACATCTCACGCTACCACAAATAAATACATTATATATCTACGCATATAATTATTCCACTCACCTTAACGATTCAGTGACGGTTTTATACTTCCGCAAGCTTCAAAGCAAAGTACCTAATATAATAAGTACTTCAATCAACACATAATCTAGTTGGACTAAATACCAACAATTCACTTATGTGCATTTAATGACTTAATGCATTAAATGCCCCATTTTCACCAAAACCGCCCTTAAGGGTCAAGACCACCATTAATCACTTAAAAGCTAGTGATTAAGGTCCAACAACACTAACTATAACATAATTAGGGTAATTCATACCCATAATCACCAACTAGGTCAATCATTAACCCCTTTGACTCATTTAAAGTCAGCACACCCATTTTGGGTCATCCACTAACCCAACTAACACCCATTTACCAATTAGCTAGGTGTGCTAGTAATTAACTAACCAATTAGGACTCATAAACATCAATTACCACTTTGAAACCCTAGGTTAGTTACCATTGAGTCTTCATGACTCAATCTTACCCAAGAACACCCAAAATCATCAAATATGGGTTTTATGTTCATCACTATCCCAAACCCTAACCCTTACACAAATTTAAAACAAGGAAATCAAGATTAGAGCTTACCACTACAACCACAACGTAGCTACTGAGTAGATGAATGACTTTAATACCCGCACTTTGGCCCGAGAACAACTTCTTCCTCTTGGATTTAAGATTTCTCACTCAAGAAATCACACACTCTCTCTAAAATTAAAGTGAAGAATATAAGGTTGTTGAAAATGGAGTGAATGATACTCCACAAACTGACCTACTGGCCTTTAACTCGTCCACAGGTGATATTACCAAAATACCCATCAAAATATCTGAATAAAACAAGCAGAACCCGGCTACAGTGAAGAGTGCGCCACGCGCACCCTTATGTGTGCGCTGAGCGCACTAAGCTCAGATCAGTCTCTGTCTTCTGTTTAACTGGACAATTATTCCCACACTTTATGTACTCTATTTATTCTGTTGTACAATGAAGATTAGGGTCTTACAACTCTCCCCCACTTGAATCGGGGTGCGTCCTCGCGATCCAAGCCGCATGACAAGAGGGAAGGTAAGCCAACACGAATTCTTTGGGCTCCCAAGTAAACTCGGAACCTTTACTACGACGCCATTGAACTTTAAAAGTTCTCATTTATTTATTTCTCAACCTTTTGACCTTCTCATCGAGTATGGAAATCGGCTCCTCAATATATTCTAACTTATTGTTTAGCTCAATCTCGTCTAACGGTACCCAAGATGAATCATCCGCAAGACACTTACGGAGATGGGAAAGATGAAATGAATTAAGGATCCCCGCAAGCTCTTCGGGTAATTCCAAACTATACACGACTTCACCAATACGAGCTAAAACCTTAAATGGCCCAATAAACCGAGGAGCTAACTTTCCCCGTTTTCTAAACCGAATAATGTCTTTCCATGGCGAAACCTTAAGCATCACCATGTCACCTTCTTGAAATTCGATCATTCGCCTACGTTTGTCGGTATACAACTTTTGTCTATCTTGAGCCTTTTTCAAATGATCCCGAATCATATCAATCTTGCTATTCGTCTCTATAACCAAATCGGTACTCCCGATTTCTCTTTGACCCACTTCACCCCAATAAATTGGAGTTCGACACCTCCGCCCATAAAGCATATCATAAGGTGGCATCCCAATACTAGTATGATAACTATTATTGTACGAGAATTCCACAAAAGGTAAGTGCTCATCCCAACTACCACCGAAATCAATAATACACGCCCGTAACATATCCTCCAATGTTTGATTCGTACGTTCGGTTTGACCGTCCGTTTGAGGATGATACGCCGTGCTCAATTTCAATTGTGTACCCATATCTTTGTGAAACTTCTCCCAAAACCGAGATGTAAAACGGGTATCTCGATCCGAAATAACAGATATAGGAACCCCTTGTCTCGCTATCACCTCCTTGATAAACAACTTAGCCAAAGTCTCCGATGATATCGCTTCCCGAATGGGAAGAAACAATGCACTCTTCGTCAATCGATCAACTATTACCCAAATCGAGTCAAATTGGGTTCTCGCCGTCTTAGGTAACTTTGTGATGAAATCCATGGTAATGTGCTCCCATTTCCACTTCGGGATTTCTAACGGTTGTAACTTACCATACGGCTTTTGGTGTTCGGCTTTAACTTGCAAACACGTGACACATTGCTCAACATACTTAACAACATCACGTTTCATGCCCGACCACCAATAATCCTTTCTCAAATCGAGATACATTTTCGTCGCGCCCGGATGAATGGAATACTTTGAATTATGTGCTTCATCAAGTAGCACTCGTCGATAATCCCCCATCTTAGGCACCCATACTCTTCCTTGAAAAGACAACAAACCACGCGAACCCATAGTAATGAATTCCGATTGCCCCATAATTCTTTCCGCAAGCTTGTTGTGAACGTAAGCTTCAATTTGAATCACACCAAGTTTTTCAAGAAAATCATTAGTAATAATCATACGTAACAATCCTAATCGTAACGTCGGGTGGTGACTCTTTCGACTTAACGCATCCGCGACCACATTCACCTTGCCCGGATGATAAAGTATTTCACAATCATAATCTTTTACCACATCCATCTACCTACGTTGGCGATAATTCAAATATCGTTGATTGAAGAGATGTTTCAAACTCTTATGATCCGAATAAATCGTACTCTTGACACCATACAAGTAATGGCGCCAAATTTTCAACGCATGCACAACCACCACCAACTCAAGATCATGAGTCGGATATCTCGTTTCGTGTTTCTTTAATTGTCGAGAGGCGTAAGCGATGACTTTACCTCTTTGCATTAGAACACACCCGAGCCCATTTAGAGAGGCATCACAATACACCGTCATGTCTTCCACACCTTCCGGCAACACTAACACCGGAGCTTGACACAATTTCTCTTTTAGCAATTGAAAAGAAATTTCTTGTTCGTTCTCCCAATTAAATCTCGCGTTCTTCCTCGTCAATTTCGTCAACGAAGAAGCGATCTTAGAAAAGTCTTGGATAAACCGACGATAATAACCGGCCTACCCGAGAAAACTTCGGATTTCCGTAGGCGTAGTCGGTAGCCTCCAGCTCTTCACCGTCTCGATCTTCCCCGGATCTACTTGAATACCGTCTTTGTTCACAATGTGGCCAAGGAATTGAACTTCCCTTAGCCAAAATTTACATTTGGAGAATTTAGCATACAACTTCTCCTTCCGCAACGTCTTCAACACACCCCTCAAATGATGTTCATATTCCTTCATACTTTTCGAATAGACAAGTATGTCGTCAATGAACACAATTACCGACTTGTCCAACATAGGTTGGCACACTCGGTTCATAAGGTCCATGAATGGCGCCAGTGCATTCGTAAGACCAAAAGGCATAACTACGAATTCAAAATGCCCATAACGCGTTCGAAAAGCCGTTTTCTCGATATCTTCCTCACGGAGCCGCATTTGGTGATTGCCGGACCGTACGTCAATTTTTGAGAAATACGTTGCACCTTGGAGTTGGTAAAACAAATCGTCAATCCGAGGTAATGGATACCGATTCTTGATCGTCACTTTATTCAACTCCCGATAATCGATGCACATCCGCATACTACTGTCCTTCTTCTTCACGAACAAAACCGAAGCGCCCCATGGCGAAGCACTCGGTCGGATAAAACCCTTTTCAAGTAGCTCTTGGGTTTGATTTAACAACTCTTGCTTTTCCGTCGGCGCTACACGATAAGGAATTTTAGCAATGGGAGTAGCTCCCGGAACCAACTCAATGCGAAATTCAACTTGTCTTTTCGCCGGAACACCCGGTAACTCATCCGGAAAAACGTCTTCAAACTCATTTACCACCGGAATTTCATGAATGGGTGGTGGCTCATCACGAGTATCAACAACATAGGCAAGAAAAGTCATGCCACCACTAGCAAGAAAACGACGTGCACGTGCAAAAGTGCATATCGGCACAAGTCTTCTCCGCTTATCGCCATGAATAATTAACTCTCCCCCACTTGGGGTTTTCACCCGAATAGATTTTTAATGGCATGCAATATCGGCTCTATTATGATCGAGCCAATCCATACCAACAACAATATCAAAATCGCCCAAAGTCATCGGGATGAGATCAATTTTAAAGTTTTCGGCACCAAACACAACATCACAATTTTTACACACATCAACCACTAGCACCGTTTTACCATCCACTATTTCGACTTCTACCGGACTACTTAACTTAGCTAACGGTCTATTAAGTTTAGGCACAAATTTTGGAGACACAAACGACAAATTTACACCGCTATCAAATAGAATTCTTGCCGGATTAGAGTTAACCATAAAAGTACCCGAGACAACTTCGTTGGATTGCTTGGCTTCATCATTCTTCATCAAATAGTTGCGACCCCTAGCCATACCCACCGCCTTCTCTAGACGCTTAACATTATCATTTCGCAAATCGGGACACTCCGGCTTCTTATGCCCTTCTTTATCGCAATTAAAACAAGTGAGCTTGTTTCCGGAAGATGGTTTCGGACAATCACGAGCCATATGACCCGCTTGCCCACAATTGTAGCACGTATAAGAAAAACCACCGGAAGCGCCCTTCTTCACGCTATTGACACTTTTGGAACCCTTCTTGTTCTTGTTCTTCTTGTTTGAAAAGTTAGAATGACTAGAACCTTCAAACTTTCTTTTAGAAAAAGTGAAATCACTTTTCCTTGGAACCTCCGGCTCAAAACCCCGAGCCAACTCAAATAACTCGTCAAAAGACTTAGCTGCTCCTCGACTAATCTTACCCTTGAACTCATCATTCATGGTACGGTAGAAATCTTTCATTAGCTTGTGATCGTCACCAACATATTCCGGACAAAAACCAGTCTTTGCCAAGAAGGTAGACTTGAGAGTAACCAAGTCCATTGAACCTTATTGCAAATTGTGCAACTCGTCCCGGATTCTATCAAGATCGGAAGAAGTTCGGTATTCTTTGAAAAATTCTTTCTTAAAATCTTCCCACGTCAAACTCATACATTGCTCCTCACCATATAAGTTGAATTTATCATCCCACCACAATTTCGCCTCTTCTCGTAACATGCTAGAACCATACCTCGCCTTCTTCTCGGGAGGACATTCTGCGGTACGGAAAGCTCCCTCGATATCAGAAATCTAACATGTGCTTTTCAACGGATCTCGTACCCCATTAAACATCGGGGGTTGATCATCCTTGAAATTTTTGTAATGGAAGTCCCGCCTTCCATTCCCACCGTTACCATCACCCCCTTCACCACGAGGATGAATGTTTCTATCTTCTAATGCCTCCTCGATCGCAGCATTCATTCGCTCATTTATCATTTCGGTTACTTGCCCATCAACTGACTCTTGGAAAACCTTTCGAACATCGTCGAGAAAATCCTTTTTTAGCCTTTTAAAAATGGCCTCACCCTTAGCCGTGAGTTCAACGTCCTCACTCGTACTTCCGTCATTGGTGTCGTGTTCATTTCTCATCTTCATTCTATAAAACGAAGTAAATTAAGCAACGAAATGAAAGGACATAACACATATGTATATACATATACACCACACTACCCCATATTGCTCAACAATCGTCGTACATCGCTTGTTTGACACGATTTGAACCCGTAACAATGGTAGTTAATCATTGTTACGCGATTACATCGCATTAATTCGCTAGTACAACGTCTATCTCGCTTGACGATTGCTAAAACAACACAAAACAGTTAGTGCGAGGTTAATTCACATAAACCTAAGCACTAATCAACTCCTGGTTCGACCCGTCTCCTACAAGTCCCGCATAAAGCGCATACACAGAAAAGTCTAAGTCTAGGCACCTATCTCAAGTCGCCTAAATCCCTTAGACCATGCTCTGATACCACTTGTAACAACCCGACCCATTATACAACCGAAAACAGACCTCAAAAAAAAATTCGAAGCAGGCCTGTCCAGGTAGGGTGAGCGGCGCGCAACCCTTCCTGTGCGCGGCGCGCACAGGGCCTGGCAGCCTGCTGTCCGGATTAGTCGTTTTAACGTAAAAAGATCTCCCACTTCCCGACATATTTAGACGAAACGCTTTTCACAACATGTTCTAATATGAAAAACTAGCACGATTCAATAATAAAATAAGTTTTACAAAACGGAGCCCACATCGGCCCGAACTACGAGTTTCATACAAAACATGAGTTTCGACCACATTAGTTTAATTTCCAAACGACACTATGAGCATGGTGTTTGGGGGTTAAACTACCCAAGTTCCGGTCAACTCCAAAAGCTATCAAATCCAAAAGCGTCCGCTAACAAATAAAGCGGGATCTCTAATTCAACCGAATGCCCTTACCCTTGTCCACGTCGGAGCCTATAAAAAGATAAACAACGAGAGGGTAAGCTAAAGCTTAGTGAATGCAATAATTATACACATACATATATAATATACCTACTTGCAAACACTCATACACATAGCACATACATGCTAGCAACACAATTAGCTTATCATCAATACGAGGCTACCAACCTCCAATACCACAAGCTAGCATAACAACCGCATAAATATATATAAGTTGAACAACATAATATGCTTTCGCTTACAACACAATAACCATGGTTAACCAATAGTACAAGGGAATGGCGCTCGCTAAAGGCCATCGGTGTTCATAACATCCGTTAGTGTACTTAACACCTCGTATCACTAAACCCTCGGGTGACATCTTAACACCTCGGTACTTCACCCTTTATTTTACTTAGAGTGATGTCTTAACACCTCGACACTTCACTCCTAGGTGGCATCTTAACACCTCGATGCTTCACCTCTAGGTGGCATCTTAACACCTCGATACTTCACCCGCCAATAACTTAGAGTGGCACCTTAACACCTCGATGCTTCACTCGTCACGTGAAATGTGGTGCCTTAACACTTCGACACTTCACATCTCATGCTACCACAAATAAATACATTATATATCTACGCATATAATTATTCCACTCACCCTAACGATTCGGTGACGGTTTTATACTTTCGCAAGCTTCAAAGCAAAGTACCTAATATAATAAGTACTTCAATCAACACATAATCTAGTTGGACTAAATACCAACAATTCACTTATGTATATTTAATGACTTAATGCATTAAATGCCCCATTTTCACCAAAACTGCCCTTAAGGGTCAAGACCACCATTAATCACTTTAAAGCTAGTGATTAAGGTCTAACAACACTAACTATAACATAATTAGGGTAATTCATACCCATAATCCCCAACTAGGTCAATCATTAACCCCTTTGACTCATTTAAAGTCAACACACCCATTTCGGGTCATCCACTAACCCAACTAACACCCATTTACCAATTAGCTAGGTGTGCTAGTAATTAACTAACCAATTAGGACTCATAAACATCAAGTACCACTTTGAAACCCTAGGTTAGTTACCATTGAGTCTTCATGACTCAATCTTACCCAAGAACACCCAAAATCATCAAATATGGGTTTTATGTTCATCACTATCCAAACCCTAACCCTTACACAAATTTAAAACAAGGAAATCAAGATTAGAGCTTACCACTACAACCACAACATAGCTACTGAGTAGATGAACGACTTTAATACCCGCACTTTGGCCCGAGAACAACTTCTTCCTCTTGGATTTAAGCTTTCTCACTCAAGAAATCACACTCTCTCTCTAAAATTAAAGTGAAGAAGATAAGGTTGTTGAAAATGGAGTGAATGATACTCCACAAACTGACCTACTGGCCTTTAACTCGTCCACAGGTGAAATTACCAAAATACCCATCAAAATATCTGAATAAAACAAGCAGAATCCGGCTACAGTGAAGAGTGCGCCACGCGCACCCTTATTTGTGCACTGAGCGCACTAAGCTCAGATCAGTCTCTGTCTTCTGTTTAACTACACAATCATTCCCACACTTTATGTACTCTATTTATTCTGCTGTACAATGAAGATTAGGGTCTTACAGAAATTGTAAAATACCAAAACTTTCTAATACCGAATCTATTAACTGTTCACCCTAATCTCTTTCTATCTCTTGTATCTTCGATTCTCATCATGATCTGACATATCAAGCGGTGCCACAACCTGCCATTCTATCATTAATTTTAATCGTATTGCCATTCCGTATCAAATGAAAGCAACTTAATGGTATTGCTGATTAAGGTTACAGATATGAAGAAAACAACCTGATCTGAAGAAAATGTTGCATTTTTGGTGAAATTAAGATCGATGATAGTTGTATGGGTAAACTAATAAACTATATATATACATATGTATTATTTAATCAGTATAAAAGGAATAAATCAAATTTAAAAAGTGGCGAAACCATCGACGGTAGTTGTACGGAGATATTTATTTTTATTTTATAAGATTTATATTTTTTTTTAGTGAAAGTAAATTCGTACTGTAATGGAGATATTCATAATGTCGAAACCATCGGGGATAATGTAAGGTTTTAAATACTCAATGTAATATATTAAGTAAGAAAACTAATGGAAAATGTTTATTATATGTATATCATCAAAGTTAACCACGATTTAACGTTTGTTAAATCGTGGTACCAAACGTGTACAAAGTTAAAAACTTGGGACTAACTATGATCGATTTAAACTTTAGGTCTCATCTTGATTTTTAGTATAAACTTTGTGGATCAAGCATGATATTTTTTCTAATATTTATATTGGTAATAATTATAAATTACATATAAGTTTAATATATTAATAATTAATAATTATTGATTAAAAAGCACCTTAATATTTTATATGAAAAAAATTATATTTTCATTATAAATCATTAAACTTTTTAATATTATCAACGAAAATGGGTCAAAAGTAGTAAACGCATTTATAGTCATACAAACAACTGAAAAAAGTTGACCAAATTCGTGAAATAAAAAATGACTCAATATATGCAAAAAAACTTACGCGAAAGAACAAAGAAGACATGTTGAGTTTCAAGTGGGAGTGATATCACTCCAATTATACACATTTTATACCGCGATATCATGTCCTTAGTGTTATTTATTTACGAAGATTTGAAGACTTTTGCGGGTATTTGAGAGAAATGATTAATTGTGCTAAAGAAGTCTTTCGTTGAATGTTTTGATTGAGTTCGGTACAGTATTTGCTTCAAATAGACTCAAGACAAGTTAAAACACGAAAAAAATGAAAAAATGATGTTATTGGATGCATCGCGGTCTCGATTAGGGTGATACCGGTCGCGATACATGGACAGAAGATGAAGATTTTTGAAGAGGCTCGATCAAGGTCACAATCAATCGATCACGGTTACGATGCTCAGTCTGAATCGCGGTCACGATTTGACTATTGCGGCCGCGATTCGAGGTCAATTTGCTGAATTTTGCTCCTACTATATATACAAGGGTTTTTAACCCTAATGGGGTTATGAAGTTTTTTGACTATGAATTTTGAGGGTTTTGGAGACTATCATCTATTCATTAAAGATTAGTTCATCAATTTAATTTGTTCTATCATTAGTTAATTTCGGTACTTAATTCTTTCATTAATTTCAGTTTTGTAATCATGAATTCTTCTAGTTTCCAATAGTTTGTTTCGTGCACTTTTAATATGCTAGGCTAAATCTTTTGTGTGTTTACTTGAATGTGAAATTTGAGATATTGGATTGTTCTATCTATTGGATTTAATGTCTTGTGATTTAAACTAATTGTGCTTGATTAAAGAACCATTGTTATGCATGCTTTATACTCTTAATTCAGTTATATAGAATGTTAATCGTTTAATGAGAGTTAAATTGAGATGCAATTTATGCTTCAACACCTAGGCAATCTAGACAATTAGATAAGTGATTTCAAGTGTTTATGTCATTAGTTTAATTGGTAATTGAAAGAGTTGTGAATTACGTAATCATGTAACTATTTCAAGTGATTGTTATAGTTAGGATTTTACGTGAGTTCAGTCGAAATCAAGTCTCATTAGTTTAATCAAATATAGTTAATCTTTTGAAGAAGTTTTATGTGAGTCTATTAACTTCAATTGATTTAGACTTTGTGAGAAGTTGTAAGACTATATTAAGGGCATAATAATCGGTAATAACTGCAAGAACAATCCATATTTATAGCGAATCATTCAAGTAGGCACCATTTTCTCTTATTTCGTTAATTCATTTTCTTTGCTTCACATTGTTTGCGTGAGTTAAAATACAATACATACCTCTTTTATTAAACTCTTAAGATAATTACAAGTTTTAAAGTCTTGACTAAACTGCTCTCTATGGAACGAACTGGTCAAATTACTTATTGGTTACTGCATGATCGGGTTCTAGTTGCCTGTAATTGTGCGATAATTGTTAAGTTTTTAGCTAGTCATTTTAAGGTACGATTTCACATATCAGGGAGACAAAGTCATACTTAAAATCTCCCTTTGGAAAGGAATCACATGCTTTTGGAAAACGTAGAAAGTTGAGTTCGAGATATGTTGGGCCTTTTGAAATAATAGCTCAAACGGGAAAAGTTGCATACAAATTGTCTCAACTTGGAGAATTAAGTGCTATTCACGACAATTTTCATGTGTCAAACTAAAGAATGATTGGTAGATGAGGCGTCCTATTTACTGCTATCAGAAATTGAGAAATTGTGGTTGATGATAAATTGAGATTTGTGGAAGAACTAATCAAGGTACTTGACCATAAGATAAAACAGTTGAGGAATAAGACTGCGACCTTTCAGTGGAGGTTCATAAAAAGGCCTAAGGTTACTTGGGAACTGGAAGAGTGGTTGATGGCGTATTGTCTGTTCGTACATTATGAGTGGTTCGTGTGGACACGAAAGGAATAACATCGGGAGAGTTGTGTTGCTCCGAAATAAGAGGTAATAATTTTAAATTGTTTTTTATTGTATTATGTAAGGAGGTGAATGGGATGAATCGAAAAGTCTGGAGTTTGCTTCGGAAAGGACAGATTGGCTTAGTAAGACCACATTTAATATACCATGTAAACTAGGCCCATATAACACCTTTAGGGTTTTAGTAGCCCTATATTTAAAAGTGTTTGTATTTCCTTCAAATAATAAGCATACAAAATTACCAAAATAGAGGAGAATAAATATATTTAAAAGACAGTCTAGCCTAATGAATGATGTGACATCCAAAGGCCTTCTAACAGCCCCCCGCAGTTGGAGCAGGAGTGGAACGGATGGTCAAGATGGAAGGAAACTCCTCAAATAGGCATGATGGTAGACCCTTAGTAAAAATGTCTGCATATTGATACCGAGATGGGACATGCAGAACTCGAACCTCTCCCGTCGCAACTAGATCACGAACAAAGTGAATATGAATCTCATTTCGTTTTTAAATTGAAGAAGGGCATTTTGGTATTTTCACTTGGAGAACGAATTTAAGGCCACAAGATCAGTTCCAAGGTGTCATTTACTCCTCTCACACCAACCTTATCCCATCCACTTCAATTTTAGAGAGAGAACTCATTTAAGAGAGAGAAAGCTCAAATAAAGAAGGAATAAGCTTGTTTCGAGTTAAAGTGCAAGCGTTAAAGTTGTTCATCTAGTCTCTAGCTACGTTATGGTAGTGTTGGTAAGATTTATCTCTGAATTTTGATTTCTAATTGAATTACAACTAGGGTTTGTTCATTCAAGGCTTGTAAGACCCATTTAGGGGTTAAATGTATGAATTTGGGTTAAATTGAGGTAAGGAAACCCTAATGTTTTGTAATCTAGGGTTTGGTCATGAGATTTAGTGTTTGTAAATGTTAATTGTGTTGTTAAATCACTAATACACGTGTGTGGTAGTGAAAGGTTATTAATGGGTTTAAGCTTGACCAAATTGTGAGTCTAAATGTTAAAATGGATCAAATGGGTAATGGTTGACCTAGTTGGGTAAGATGGGTATGAAATACCCTAAGATTGTGTTAGTTGGTGTTTTGGGACTTGAATCACTAGCCTTTAGTGATTTATGATAAGTCTAGACCTTAATTGGGCGGTTTTGGTGTAAATGGGTCATTAAATGCAAATGGGTCATTAAATGCACAAGTGGTAAATGTTGGTGTCTAGTCCAACTAGTATGGTGTATTGAATGTGTACTTAATGTATTAGGTACTTCGCTTTAAAACTTGCGAATTTGCATAATCATCACCTAGGCGTTAAGGTGAGTGGGATATTTATGCATGTATGTATATAGTATATTTATTTGTATGCTATGGTATGATCCACGGAGCCGGAAGTGCCATAGTGTGTGAGAGGGTGCTATGATGTGAACCATGGAGCCGGTGGCATCATGGTACGTGTATTGTGATGTGAACCACAGAGCTGGTAACATCGAAATGTGAACCAAGGAGCCGGTAGCATCATAAAATGAGGTGTGAACCACGGAGCTGGTAACACCAAAATGTGAACCAAGGAACCGGTAACACTATAAAAGAGTATGACTTAAATGCATAGTGACGTGAACCAAGGAGCCGGTAGCGTCATACCATTACGTATGGTGTGAACCATGGAGCCGGTGGCACCATGACGCGCGTATGGTTAATCATATAGTTTGTGCATGTATTGTAGTGTAGCATATTATATTTCGCAGTATATGCTATCGTTTATGCTAGTTACGGTAATGGAGGTTATTGGCTTTATACTTGGAGTTCGTACCCTAATATTATATTGCAAGCATGTTTGTGGTATGTGAGTAAGTGGTTGCAAGTAGGTATATTATATATGCATGTGTATACTTATTGCACTCACTAAGTGTTTTGCTTACCCATCTCGTTGTTTGCATTTTTAGGCTCTGGCGTGGATAGAGGCAAGGGTACTTGCTTGGGCTAGCGGGCTCCTTAATGTTTACGCTAGTGTATTGCTTTTGAAGTTCGACCTAGGTTTGGGTAGTTTAACCCAAAACGTCATGCTTGGGTTTTTGTTTGGTAATTAAACTTGTCGGTCGAAACTTATATTTGATATGTAAGTGAGCGTATGGAGCTCGGTGGTCAAATACTCGATTTGTGGTTGTTAAAACATGTAAATTTTATTTACTTATGTGGCAGAAAGCCTTTGTGTTGATGTTTATCGATTACCGCGAAATTTGGTGATGTGTAAAATTTTGTATAAGTCGGAATCAGGTCCAGGCTATTGCCACGCCGCGACCCCTTTGGGGGGCGCCGTGAGCTTGAACGTACTTTGGTATCAGCTTTTTGATGGTCCCTGACCTTCAGTTTCCATTATGGGCCGCGCCGCGGCCAGATGAACCGCGCCGCGGTAATTGCCTGATAGGCTTAGCTTATCCACTTTTAAAAAAAAATGTTTTGCGATGTTTAACGGGTTGGGTAGTTATAAGTGGTATCAGAGCATGGTCTAAGGGATTTAGGCGACTTGAGATAGGTGCCTAGACTTAGACTTTATTGTATATGCGTTTTATACGGGACTTGTAGGAGACGGGTCGAACCGGGATTGGTTAGTGCCTAGGTTTATGTGAACTAACCTTGCGCTAATTTTTTTTGTGTTGTGTTGCGATCATCAAAGAGAGATAGACGTTGTACTAGCAAGTTAATGCAATGTGCTCGCGTTACAATGACTAGCTACCATTGTTACGGGTTCAAATCGTGTCAAACGAGCGATGTGTGACGATTGTTGAGCAAGATGTGGCGGTGAAGTGTATATATATGTCATGTCTTTTTGTTTCATTGTTTAACCTATTCCGTTTTATAGAATGAAGATGAGAAACAGACATGACACCAATGACGGAGGTACGAGCGAGGACTCCGAGTTCACGACCAAAGTTGAGGCCATTATACAAAGGCGTCACGCGGCCTTTTTGGAGGACGTTAAGAAGATGTTCTTAGATTCGATTGACGAGCAAGTAGTCAATCTAGTCAAGGAACAAGTGAAGGTTGTTATTCACGAAGATAACATTGGAAGGCGGGACTTCTATTATAAGAATTTCAAGGATGCTCAACCTCCCACATTCGAAGGTGAACGTGTAATGACCCGGACTTTTTCGATCAATTTATACTTATAAGATTAATATTTACATAAATTAAACCTTACCAACATGATAAGCAATCTAAATTGTTGAGATTTATGTTTTTGAAAAGAGTTTTACACAACGTTTGACAGTCCAATTTGACCGATGATATCACGAACTATATAACATACGATAATTATACGTTTATGTATGATGTGCAGCGGGGTGGTATATAAAATAGTTATTATTTTACTAGGAAAATACTATTAAATACGATACAATTTTACACAAGATATTTATTTATTTATAGAATGGATATACTTAAACCTTGCTACAACACTTATAGGCAGTGTACCTAATCGTACAGTAGTGTAGTTTTTAGTAAGTCCGGTTCGTTCCACAGGGAGATCTTTAAGCAAAGCTCAACGCTATATTAGTTTACTTTTATAAAAATACAAATATATATATAGGTAATATTATTATTATAAAAGGGGTTTTTACCGTTTAATGACCGGTTTGTCGATTTTAAAACTTTAGTCGCAGTTAAAACCTAATGTAAAATATAAAATAAATACAAGACTTTAAATTAAAGCGTAAAGTAAATAACGATAATGAAATTGCGAATAATAAAAATGCGATAAAAATTAAATTGCGATAATTAAAAAGTACGATAATTAAAAGTGCGATAAAATGAAATAACAATAAATAAAATGCGATAATTAGAAGTGCAATTAAATATAAAATAAAGGAAATAAAATATGAAATAAAAGAATTATGCTTATTTAAACTTCCGTAATCATGATGTTTGACGTGTTGATTTTAGTTTTATGCCCATGGGTTAATTGTCCTTTGTCCTGGATTATTCAATATGTCCGTCTGGTTTTTGTCCATAACAGTCCATCAGTCATAAATATAAATTGCAAGTGTCCTTGTCAAATTATTATTATACCCGAAGATAAATATTCCAACTAATTGGGGATTCGAATTGTAACAAGGTTTTAATACTTTGTTTAATGAATACACCAGGTTATCGACTGCGTGTAAACCAAGGTTTTACTACTTTGTTAACAATTACACCAATTACCCTTGAATGTAATTTCACCCCTGTTTTAATTATTCTAGTGGCTATTAATCCATTCCCGTGTCCGGTTAAATGAACGATTATTCGTACATATAAATACCCCGCCCATCGTGTCCGATCGAGTGTATATGGTAATTTATAGGGACGCCTAATTGTAAATCTTTATATTAACATTAACAAACTTTCATTTAGTTAAACAAATATAAAGCCCATTAATAGCCCATAGCCTAGTTTCCACAAGTGTCGTTCTTTTGTTCAAACCCCAATTATGGTACAAAGCCCAATTACCCAATTTTAGTAATTAGCCCAACATCATGATTACTTCGTTTTAAATAAGCATAATAATAACTTAGCTACGAGACATTAATATAAAAAGGTTGAACATAACTTACAATGATTAAAAATAGCGTAGCGTTACACGGACAGAATTTCGACTTACACCCTTACAACATTCGCTAACATACCCTTATTATTAGAATTATAATTAAAATTAAAATATAAATTATAAATATAAATATATATTACTCGTATATATTGAGAGAGAGATAAAAATGGATTATAAATTCGATCAGAATTCGGGTTGATTTATAGCCTGGAATGATTTTTGGGGCTCCGCGACTCGCGGCAAAAAGCCCTTCAAACTCCGCGAGTCGCGGAGAGGTATTTTCAATTTACTCCCTTGGAGTTTCTGGCTGCCGACAGTTTTAAATATATATATATAATATATATATAATTAATATAATTAATTATATATTATATTATATTTATATATATAGTTAACTTGTAATTTTTAGTCCGTTGCGTCGAGCGTTAAGAATTGACTCTGGTCCCGGTTCCGGATTTTCGAACGTCCTCGCGTACAATTTAATATCTTGTACTTTGCGTTTTGAATCTTGTACTCTTGTGATTTCGAGACGTTTCTTATCAATAATTGGAACCTTTTTGATTGTCTTTTGTTCTTTTGAGCTTTTTGGTCGTTTGCGTCTTCAAATCGTCGAATCTGTCTTTTGTCTTCACCTTTTATTATTTAAACGAATATCTCTTGTAAATAGAACAATTGCAACTAAAAGCTTGTCTTTCTTGAGGAATAATGCTATGAAATATATGTTCGTTTTTAGCATTATCAAATATTCCCACACTTGAGCGTTGCTTGTCCTCAAGCAATATCGTCTTGAAATACTAGAATCACTTCTTTATTCTTCACACTTTGTACATCAGTGATTTCTATATGGCGGTATAAACAATGGTAGTAACGATATGGTTTACAGTCCCACATGACTATAAAAATTTAGATCCATTAAGAAAATTGGATCTTTATGAAAACATTTGATCTTTTGAAAATTAAATCTAGTTTTTACCCTAGATAAGTTTTCCGGAATAACCCTTTACCGGTGTTTGCAAAATATTTTTGTGGGTTTGGTGGGTTTCAGATTTGAAAATTTTAGCTCAAAACTTGCGGTTTTGTGTCACCCACTTGCTAACCTTGTATTTGGAAAGCAACACGTCCAGTTTACTTGTTCCGTATATTACCTTTCGGCAAACTACCGTCCGGTTGTAAAGGAAAGCGTTGAACAAGCAACTGTTTAAGGCAATGTCCCGTGACATGCTTTTGATTGTGGTCTATAACGTGTCGGACGCAATTACTATCCTTGGTAGGAGCAATAGTAAAGCTCACCCTTATAATTTGTCGGTCTGGCACAAAGTCCTGTCTTTGACCATGCTATGCAACCACCGTTCTTACGGTTGACACCCGATTTAGTTCAGGTGACCTAATGAATTCCAGGTGAATTCCTAGGATTTTACGTTCAATGGTAATGAACGCATTGAAAATAGGGTTTTCAGAAAACAAATCGGTTTATAATTTTGATCAAAATATTTTCTCGTTCAAGCTCGAGTTTAGATATCATTGAATTCCATGAGTTTGAATTCTCAATCTTTAAGGTCAATCTCAAGGATTGAGTAATATCAGTCTTAAAAGCTGATTTTTAATCTTTAAGGAGATTATCCTTTCTGGGGATCTGATTCATTAGTCTTATCCAGCTAATTTGCACGGTGCCTCCCCATTGTACGAGATAAATCCTTCTCATGGTTAGGATAAATCTGACCACTTGGCGACCCTGTTTAATGCTGAGGTCCGTGGATTTCCTGCTGATTTTAGTGATGACTTTTCTAGATTTTTCGTCAACCTACAGCTGGTCTGGATGACAACTTCATGACCTAAATCAAGAAGCGCGTGTCTTTTTCGGAAGACTTTACTTCCTTTTAATGATGGAATTGATTCATCGTGTAGATCCATCTCTTCTTTTCTTTCATCGGGTAAAACAGTTTAGTTTAGTTCAAAGCAAAAGTATTTTCAGTTATTTGTTACAAATATATGTGACATATGTTTAAAATAACTTGGTAAATTTTCCCACACTTGGCTTTTTATTTTTCTTTTTATCGTCCTCTATTCCATTTTAAATGAATTTTAACATTTTAGTTTGTTTCTCAATTTATGTCCTTTCCGAGGTAACAATAATTTCGGTGTTAAAACCTAGTTTTATCGTTCATAAATATGTATAAACATGATTTGAATTCATTTAATTGAAAATTTTGAAAAATTTTACTAGAATTGGGTAGTCAGTATATAAGACTAGGGCTGTTCTTTTTTTATCAGAGAGCACTAGATTCTAATACAACTACTGCTTTACTAGTATTTTTAATGGTAACCAAGTGTTTAATATAAAAATTTTAAAATCCGAAAGAATTTAACCCCTTCCCACACTTAAGATCTTGCAATGCCCTCATTTGCAAGAAATCAGTAACAATTTAAATTATTGAGGGTGATTTGTGTGAAAATGATTAAATTTTTACCAAAGTTTCCAAATATATTGGCGTTTGTTTGCTGAATGATAAATGGTGCACGTCATTTGTTCATTCCGTCTTGTTGTTATTTCACATACATTTTGCATCATTGTCGTCAAAATTTGTTGCTTTTGCTGAACTTAATGCCAGTCTTTGAAAATGCGTTGTTTTACCCTGTTGTGTACATAAGATAAACTGCAAACATATATACATATTTTTGAAGTTTGGTTTATTACCCCACATTCAAAAATTATTAAAATCTAAGAATAAAAGTTAGATAATTATAAAAATGATTACAATATGAACAAAAGTATTAAACATATCAATAATTACATATTACAAAATAATAAAAATAAAAAGTAACTAAGGATGATATTGGTACCAATAGGGGTTCCACGCATAACCATAAGTGCTATAGAATGCCTCGGCAGGGTCATACGTAGGATATGGTGGCTGCATCTCTATCGACCAAGGAGGGAAGACGGGTTTCGGTGTAGGAATATAGTTTCTACCTATGTGTTGGCAATGCGCTATGATCTGGTTCTGATGAACTTGCCAATCTTCAAATGCTCTCTGTCTAGCATTTTCGTATTCCTGAGAAGCTATAAACCTTTGCATTTCTTGCATCTGGTTCCCCCCTCCTACATTACCTTGTTCCTGGTTTCTCTCTACCTGTGGATGTCTACCATTGTATCGTACTGCGGCGTTATTTCGCCGCTTCAACACTTTCGCACCATGGTATACATTTAAACCTATAGTGTCGCGGGGTTCCGGCTCTTCTACTAATAATCCCCCCCGACTTATATCCACACCGAGATATTCACCAATCAAAGTAATAAAAATACCACCTCCTATTATGCTATGTGGACGCATCCCTCGAACCATAGCTGATAAATAATAACCCACACAATATGGTATACTTACAGCGCTGTGTGGGTCTCGAATACACATATGGTAAAACAAATCTTGTTCATTTACCTTTTCTTTGTTTTTACCCCTTTGTGTAATCGAATTAGCTAAAAATCTATGTATTACTCTTAATTCGGCTCTATCTATATCCAAATAAGAGTAGTTTCCCCCTTTAAAACGGTGATGGCTTGTCATTTGACTCCACACACCGTGTGTATCAAAATTCTCATCTATTTTCCTACCGTTTAGTATCAATCCTCTACAATCGGCAGATGCTAATTCCTCAGGCGTATATATACGTAAAGCCTGAGCCATGTCCAGTAAAGACATGTGGCGCATCGAACCGCCTAACAAAAATCTAATAAAAGAACGATCGGTTAAACTAGCTACCCGATCATTCAACTCTATACTACATAACAACTCTTCACACCATACTTTATATACAGGTCTGCGTATGGTGAATAAACATATCCAGTCATTAAAATAAGAATTACCATACCTCTGTACCAGTAATTCCCTAATTGGCCCGGCCAATTCTACAGCTTCCAAGGGTCCCCATTCTATGACCCTCGGTACCTCAACAACCTTAGAGTGAAGAGTATGCAAACCCCGTTGATATTTTGGATAATCTATCCAAAGTCTGTCAAATCGCAGGTTCGGGTGCAACTGTTCCAAATGCATATCTGAAAAGGTCATGACTGGATGAGGTACATCCTGCCTGTAGTAGTTATCTACCTCCTGTTGTTCCAAATTCTCAGCAGGAGCATGGCGGGCTTGGGATGAAGATTCACCCCTTTCAGTCTGCAAAACACATCAAACACAAATTTTGTGCATCCAAATATGCATTAGTGTCAGCAAAATCATCAATTAAAATAATTACAATGACATTATCAATTTATATCAAACTTAAGCTTATTTTCACATTTTTATCAAATCTACACTTTTTCAAATAAGCATATACGAAAATTTTCGCCAAGTTCATAAGCATTCAACTTAAATAACATGTCAAAATAATCATTACTAGCAAATAAACAAGTCTCAAATGGCATTATCTTTCAAAAATCAAGTTCATGAATTTTGGACTTGAAAAAGTCCACTTTAATTCTCAAAATCATGTTTAGGCTCAAAGTTTGGATCATTTAACTACCTAGACATGTTACACTACTCAATTTAGCAACAATTCATGACAAAAATCGGCCATAACCTGTTTATATCAAAAAGCCCCAAATTTGCTCAAGAACACAAACCCTAGATTCTAAAGATTTTGAAGTTTTTGGCTTCAAATCATGTTAACAAGCATCAATCTAGGTTATACATGCATAATATACTAACAATTTAACACTAATTACACTAAAAATTAACAAAATTCAAATTATGAAAATATGCTCAAGAACACACTAAAATTCGGATTTAAAGGTGATTTGGGGTGTAATTGTACCTGTTTTCTTGAGTAGTTCCTAGATATCATCCTTCTCAACATGATTGTAGTGAAAAATTTGAAGATTAACGGTGAAAAATCGAGTTTTTGGGATGATTTTCGTGGGTTTTTCGGGGTCTTTTTTCGAGCTGTATGTGTGTTTCTGTGTTGGTGGGAGTGATCAGTTCGTGTGCAGCTGTTTTATTTTTTTCTGTAATTTGGTCCCTCCGCGAGTCGCGGAGGTTTGTACTGCAAACTCCGCGAGTCGCGGAGTTATTTTTTTTTTTTTTTTTTTTTTTTTTTTTTTTTTTTATTTTTTATAATCTTTAACTTATAAAACAAATAAGAAATTAATTTTAAAATTTTGTTTCCCTTGTTATTTAGGACGAGGTCGTTTCGGATTGATGTCCTAGTCCGTCCCTCGACAAAATTTTAAAATTTGTCTTTTTGTAGCGATTGTTTTAAAAGCTAAGATTTTTGGGTTTTTTAATGTTTTTGGCATACTTTAAATCAACAAGATTAAAAATAATGATAATAAAAGTTCTCGTCCCTCCCTTGGGTAAAGCAATTTCGGTTCAAAGACCTAGTCTTCAACTTACGACGAATTTTAAAAATCATATTTTTAACTTAATGAGATAAAGTAAATTTTTGTTTTTAAATTCACACAACTTAAATATAAAATTCAAAATTAAAATTAAAAATTCACACCAAACTCAAAATTTAAAATGCATAAAATTAAAATTTCATATTTTAAAAATTAAAAATTCACACCAAACTTAATTTAAAAATTCATAAATTCATACCAAACTTATATTAATTTTTCAAATATTTACAATTTTAAAAATATTGTTTTTACAAAGTTTACAATATTAATTTAAGGTTTAAATATTAAGATTAAAAACATGGTAAAAAATAAAATTAAAAATCTTTTTGTCTTTTTATCCCACTTTAATCAATCAAATATTATCAAAAATATGCGCCCCTCTTTTCGGTAAAGTAATTTCGGTTCCAAGACCTAATTTAACTCATGACGAATTTTTGAAATATTTTGGTTTGATTGTTTAAAGATATTTATACCTTAAGAATAAACGTTAAATTTCGCAGTGATGTAATAAATTTGTGAATGATATCAATAATTTCGGTCGCCAAACCTAATTTTTTTTTAATACCAATTTAATACTTTTTAGCGAACAAATTAGCGTTTATTATCAAAAGGTTAAAAATAAAAATAAAAATAAAAACTGTACAGACATACCTGTGAAATAGATTTCTTAGTTATATGATCTATTATATTCATAAGATAGTCGGTTTAATTGGTCTTCCATGGCTGCATAGGCGTAACCTCGAGCATTCATTGTCTTTTCTTCTAAACATATGAACGGTCCGTCTCTGCATAAAGTAACAAATTCGGTATTTGAATAGGTTTGATTATTTGAACATTTACCTCCATGTGACCATTTTCCGCATTTGTGACATTTTTCTAGGTGTCGTGCTCTTCTTTTCGCTGCGGATTTTGATTTTCCTTTACCAAATTGTAACTTATTATCTTCGCATCTGGATCCTTTTCTAACTCCGTCCATTCTTTCTCTGATTACTGATACTAATTCACTCGGTAGTATGTCATTATTACGTTTAGTGATCAAAGCGTGTAGCATTAGACCATGGTTTAATTCACAGGCAGTCTTCATTTCGTAAAAACCTAAAAAAATAAAAAATTCAGAATGGGGGGAGAAGACTAGTTCTTTAGGGTCTGCTAGGGAAAGACCATACGTGTTCCATTTTCGAGAACTACACGAAAACAGACAATCTAACTCTAACAGAAATTCATATTATCCTTTAAAGACTTGATTCTCCCCACACTTAGTTAGCTGTGGTGTCGAAATTGTGATTAACTTCGTTGTCGACTTCCATCGGACCCTGTATGTAATGTTTAACTCTGTGACCATTAACTTTAAATTCAATCCCATTTGAATTTATTAATTCTATCGTTCCGTATGGGAAAACTCTTTTGACTATGAATGGTCCAGACCATCTTGATTTCAATTTTCCAGGAAATAGCTTGAATCGTGAATTGAAAAGAAGAACTCTGTCTCCTTCTTTGAATTCTTTTGAACTTCTGATTCTTTTATCATGCCATTTCTTCGTTCTTTCTTTATAGATTAACGAATTTTCGTATGCTTCATGTCTTAATTCTTCTAATTCATTTAGTTGACTTAATCGTAGACGTCCAGCTTCATGTAAATCAAGATTACATGTCTTCAAAGCCCAAAATGCTTTGTGTTCAATTTCTACTGGAAGATGACATGCTTTTCCATACACAAGTCTAAAAGGTGTGGTTCCAATTGGAGTTTTGTAGGCTGTTCTAAAAGCCCAGAGTGCATCCTCCAATTTAATGGACCATTCCTTTGGATTTGATCCTACGGTTTTCTCTAGAATACGTTTTAAAGCTCGGTTTGTATTTTCAACTTGTCCACTTGTTTGTGGATGATATGCGGTGGAGATTTTATGAGTTACTCCATATCTTTTAAGAACTTTCTCAAGTTGATTATTACAGAAATGAGTACCCCGATCACTTATTAAAGCTTTCGGTGTTCCAAACCTTGCAAAAAGACGTTTTAAAAAGTTTACTACAACTCGTGCATCGTTAGTTGGGAGAGCTTGTGCTTCCGCCCATTTAGATACATAATCAATGGCTACGAGTATATATAGATTATTATGAGATTTTGGAAATGGACCCATAAAGTCAATACCCCAAATGTCAAATACTTCACATACTTGGATGACATTTTGTGGCATTTCATCACGTTGACTTATTTTTCCGGCCCTTTGACATGCATCACAGGATTTGCAAAGAAGGTGTGCGTCTTTGTAAATTGTAGGCCAATAGAATCCAGCTTCATAAACTTTTCTTGCTGTTAGTTGAGGCCCATAATGCCCTCCTGTTGGTCCTGTGTGACAATGGTTTAAAATTTTACTAGCTTCATCTCCAAATACACATCGGCGTATTATTCCATCGGGACAACTTTTAAACAGATGTGGATCTTCCCAGAAATAGTGTTTTATATCACTGAAGAATTTCTTTCGTCTTTGGTACGATAATCCTTTTTCAAGGAATCCACAAACTAAGTAGTTTGCATAGTCTGCAAACCATGGGATTTCTTTATAATCTATCTTCAATAGATATTCATCAGGAAAGTTGTCTTGTATGGCCGATTCATTCAGAACTTCTAATTCGGGATTTTCAAGACGAGAAAGATGATCAGCGGCGAGATTTTCTGCTCCCTTTTTATCTCGGATTTCAATATCAAACTCTTGTAAGAGTAAGATCCAACGGATTAATCTTGGTTTAGCATCTTGTTTTGAAAATAGGTATCTAAGAGCAGAATGGTCGGTATAGACCACCGTTTTTGCTAGAACGAGATATGATCGAAATTTGTCAAAAGCAAAGACAATAGCAAGGAGTTCTTTTTCAGTAGTTGTATAGTTCGTTTGTGCTCCTTGTAATGTCTTACTAGCATAATATATAGGTTGAAATCGTTTTTCAATCCTTTGTCCTAAAACGGCTCCCATTGCAAAATCACTTGCATCGCACATTAGTTCAAATGGTAGATTCCAATTTGGTGTTATCATGATTGGTGCATTAGTGAGTTTTTCTTTAAGAATATTAAAAGATTTGATACATTCATCTGAAAAGATGAATGGCGCATCCTTTTCTAGGAGTTTATTCATAGGAGTGGCAATTTTAGAAAAATCTTTTATGAAACGTCGGTAAAAACCGGCATGCCCTAGAAAACTCCTAACTCCTCTAACATTGGTGGGATGTGGAAGTTTAGCAATTACATCTACTTTAGCTCTATCCACTTCAATTCCTTCTTTTGAAATTTTATGTCCAAGAACGATGCCTTCTTTAACCATAAAATGGCATTTCTCCCAATTAAGTACTAGATTTGATTTTTCGCATCTAATTAGCATTCGTTCCAGATTAACTAGACATGACTTAAATGTATCACCGAAGACTGAAAAGTCATCCATGAATACTTCCATGCATTCTTCTATCATGTCATGAAAAATCGCCATCATACACCTTTGAAAGGTTGCAGGGGCGTTACAAAGTCCAAATGGCATGCGTTTGTAAGCAAAAGTACCATAAGGGCACGTGAATGTGGTTTTCTCTTGATCCTCGGGTGCTATTGGAATTTGAAAATATCCGGAAAATCCATCTAGAAAACAATAGTAACTATTTCCGGCTAATCTTTCCAACATTTGATCTATGAAAGGTAAGGGAAAGTGATCTTTTCTGGTGGCGTCATTTAATTTTCTATAATCAATACATACACGCCATCCTGTTACAGTCCTAGTAGGAATAAGCTCATTTTTCTCATTTGTAATGACAGTCATACCACCCTTCTTAGGTACGCATTGAACTGGGCTTACCCATGGACTATCAGAAATTGGATATATCAAACCTGCATCTAGTAGTTTAATAATCTCTTTCTTAACTACATCTTGCATATTAGGATTTAGTCTTCGTTGGCGTTGCACATACGTTTTATGACCTTCTTCCATAAGGATTTTATGTGTGCAATACGAAGGACTTATTCCTTTAATATCATGAATCTTCCATGCAATGGCTGGTTTATGAGCTTTCAACACAGAAATGAGTTGTGATTTCTCATTTTCAGTAAGAGAAGACGATATTATTACAGGTAATTCAGATTCACCATGTAAATAAGCGTATTCCAAATGGTTTGGAAGTGGCTTTAACTCTAATTTCGGAGGTTCTTCTATCGATGATTTATATCGATATCTGTCTTCTTCTTTTAGCATTTGAATTTCTTCTGTTGTTGGTTCATATCCATTAGCTATAAGTGTAGCTAACATTTCAGCTTCATCAATTGGTTCATTTCCTTCTCCTAAAGAACATTCTCCTGTTCCTTGTAATTCTGGAAATTCTTTTAATAATTCTGCATGTGCATCTATAGTTTTAATATAATAACATGTATCATCTGCAGATTGTGGTTGTTGCATGGCTCTATCAACTGAAAAGGTAACACTCTCATCCTCTATACTTAGGGTCAGTTTCTTACCGAACACGTCTATCATTGCTTTAGCCGTGTTTAAGAATGGTCTTCCTAATATGAGAGGAACTTGAGAATCTTCTTCCATGTCCAAAACAACAAAATCTACTGGAAATACTAAAGTACCAACTTTAACTAGCATGTTCTCCATTATCCCTCTAGGATATTTTATTGATCGATCGGCTAGTTGTATGCTTATTCTGGTTGGTTTTAATTCTCCAAGGTCTAGTTTAGCGTATAGTGAATACGGCATTAGATTTATACTAGCACCTAAATCTGCTAATGCTTCTATTGAACTAAGACTACCCAGAAAACATGGAATTGTGAAACTTCCTGGATCAGATAGTTTTTCTGGTATCTTATTCAACAGCACTGCTGAACAATTTGCATTCATAGTAACAGCCGAGAGTTCTTCCATTTTCTTTCTATTCGTGATTAGATCTTTCAAGAATTTAGCATACCTTGGCATTCCTGAAATCACATCAATGAAAGGAAGATTTACATTTATCTGTTTAAACATATCCAAGAATTTGGATTGCTCGGCTTCAAGTTTTTCCTTCTTCATTTTACTCGGATAAGGAAGTGGTGGTTGATATGGTTTAACATAAGGTTTAGCCTTAACTGTGTTATCTTCATTAACCTTTTCAACTACCGGTTCTTTTTCCTTATCTTGATCAGGTTGTGGTTCTTGTGGAGTAGGAATAGTTTCATCAGAAGTTACAGGTATTTCAGGTGGTTTAAGTGTTGTACCACTTCTTGTGGTAATAGCTTTAGCTGTTTCATTCCGGGGGTTAGCATTTGTATCGCTAGGTAAACTTCCCGGTTTTCTTTCACCTATTAACCTTGCTAGGTTACTCACTTCTTGTTCCAGATTTTGAATAGAAGCTTGTTGATTTCTAAATGCTTGAGCATTTTGTTCATTTGTTTGTTTTTGAGATGTGAAAAACTGCGTTTGAGTTTCAACTAGCTTCGTCATCATATCTTCTAAATTCGGCTTTTTATCATCGGTTTGTTGTGGTGGTTTGTTTTGAAAATTCGGTCTTTGCTGATTGTAAGTATTATTGGATACTTGTTGATTGCTAGGACCTTGTTGGTTGTTGTATGGAATATTTCGGTTATAATTCTGGTTTTGATTGTAAATCGGTCTTGGCGGTTGATAATTATTCTGATAATTATTTCCAGGCCTTTGGTTTATGTATGAAATATTCTCTCTTTGTTCCATTGTTAATTCAATATTTAGACAATCTTTTGTCAAATGTGGTCCTCCACACTGCTCACAACTAATTCGTATAGCATGAATATCCTTAGTCATCTTTTCCATTCGTCTCTCGAAAGCATCTATCTTTGCGGAAATGGAATCTAAGTCATGGCTAGAATCGGCTCTAGCTGCTTTAGATGATCTAATGATGTCTTTTTCTTGGTGCCACTCATGTGAGTGGGAAGCAGTATTATCAATAATTTTGTACGCATCAGTTTCGGTTTTCTTCATAATAGAACCACCAGCTGCTATATCTATGTCTTTTCTTGTAGTGATGTCGCATCCTTGGTAGAATATTTGTACTATTTGACAGGTGTCTAAACCATGTTGCGGACATCCTCTTAATAACTTTCCATATCTTGTCCACGCCTCATATAGAGTTTCATTTGGCTTCTGTGTGAACGTAACAATTTCTGCTTGAAGTCTTACGGCTTTAGATGCAGGAAAGAATTGTTTAAGAAATTTGTCAATTAAAACGTCCCATGTATCGATCGCTCCTTCAGGTAACGATTCCAACCAATCTTTGGCTTCTCCCTTTAAAGTCCAGGGAAATAACATGAGATATATCTGTTCATCCTCCACTTCTCGTATTTTAAATAGTGTGCAGATCCTATTAAAGGTACGTAGATGTTCATTTGGATCTTCTTTCGGCGCACCACTAAATTGGCATTGATTAGTCACCATGTGTAGAATTTGTCCTTTGATTTCATAATCTGGCGCATTAATGTCTGGATGAGTAATTGCGTGACCTTGGCCAGTGCGTTTAGCTCTCATTCGGTCTTCCATACTTAAAGGTTCCAGATTCTCCATAATTGAATTTGTTGAATCGGTATCACTAAATGATTCTGATTTAATAGTTCGTTCCTCAACAATCTCTGTTTGAATGATTGGTGGTTCCGGAGGAAAGTTTAGTGGTTCAGGATCTACGAACCGTTCCTGAATATTTTCTGGATTCTCAATTGTGAGGTTTGTTTCAAAAACTGGATTATCGGAAATTTGAACTGAAGTACTTGGTCGACTGGATGACGATTCTAAAGAAAAATCAACGGCGGTTATATTTGTTAAACGATGTCTTGATCGAGTTACAGGTGGTGAACGTACAAAAGGTGATGAACGTCTTGCTCGGTGCATTCACAGAATATCCTATTAGTTTTTAAAAGGAAAGAAAAATTATAATAAGTTATCCAATCAATAGACTTTTCTGATTTTGCCCACGTTTCGAATAGCCAAAAGATGCAGCAGAGGGGCAGGATTCGTTTGGTCTCAATATAATTGAGGACTGTTTGGCTCCAATAACCCGGTCCACATACAAATCCAACTATTACTACGAACCAGAAAATTTTGATGTCTATCAATTTAATTACTTAAAATAAATTTTCGTAATTTTTAGAAATTTAGATAAGAAGTAGAATAAAATTCTAAGTCCTAAAAACTAGAATGGCGAGAAATAAGAGAGAAAAAGATTGCGCGTCGAAAAATGTCGAAAAAGAAAAAAAATGGTTGAAAAATAAAAGGTGACGGAAAAATAAAAGAAACTTATAAAAACTTAAAAATACTTAACTAATTTAACCTTATTACTACAACTAACTTAAAATTATAATCGCAAATTGAAATTACTAATTGGAATGATAATTGATACATAGTAAAAGGTCTAAAAATATTAAAGCTTACAAGAAAAACTAAATCCCAAATGGAAATAACTTAAAAAGAAACTAAAACTTAAAAAGACGTCGCAAAATTCTAAAGCACCTAAATCTTAGTCTAAAGAAAAAGCACTTAAGGAATTCTACGGCAAAGCCTAAAAATCTAGGAGTAAAAATAACTATAGCAAAAACTAATTTTAAAATTAATTATGAGCTAAAAATACAAATGTTACGCTACAACGATTAAAAAGGTACAAAATATAAAAATATACAAAAAGTTGTAAAAAGTATAAAAAATATTATTTTTATATTATTTATTTTATAAAACTACTAATTTTACAATTTTAATAAAACTAATTAATAAAAATACATATATAAATTAAAAAGTAAAAATAAAACTGAAATTAATAATAATAATAATAATAATTAAGTAATTAATAATAATAATAATAAATTAAAACCCGTGATTAGGGTTTTGTCCGTGTGTCAGGAACCCTCCGCGAGTCGCGGCAAATAAAGAGTAAAACCCCGCAAGTCGCGGGGTTCAGGAATTCTGTTGACAGGTAGTACTTTTCACGCGTTTTTTTTTTTTTTATTTTTATTTATTTTTCTGTTTTCTGTTTTTAATTTAAATAAACGATTTTTAATAAAATTTATATTTTTATAAATTAAAATAAAGATAAAGAAACTTATAAAACTTAAATATTTAACAAAATCCTAAAAATACTTATATTTTTGTTTTTCTTTTTATATTTTTGAATGATTAAAACGTAATTTTTACAAAAACGACTTTTAATAAAAGTAAATAAAAATCCTTTTTTTTTTTTTTTTTTATATTAGCGTTGCGCTTCCGGCTTTTAAGATAGTTCCCCGGCAGCGGCGCCAAAAATACTTGATGTGCAGCGGGGTGGTATATAAAATAGTTATTATTTTACTAGGAAAATACTATTAAATACGATACAATTTTACACAAGATATTTATTTATTTATAGAATGGATATACTTAAACCTTGCTACAACACTTATAGGCAGTGTACCTAATCGTACAGTAGTGTAGTTTTTAGTAAGTCCGGTTCGTTCCACAGGGAGATCTTTAAGCAAAGCTCAACGCTATATTAGTTTACTTTTATAAAAATACAAATATATATATAGGTAATATTATTATTATAAAAGGGGTTTTTACCGTTTAATGACCGGTTTGTCGATTTTAAAACTTTAGTCGCAGTTAAAACCTAATGTAAAATATAAAATAAATACAAGACTTTAAATTAAAGCGTAAAGTAAATAACGATAATGAAATTGCGAATAATAAAAATGCGATAAAAATTAAATTGCGATAATTAAAAAGTACGATAATTAAAAGTGCGATAAAATGAAATAACAATAAATAAAATGCGATAATTAGAAGTGCAATTAAATATAAAATAAAGGAAATAAAATATGAAATAAAAGAATTATGCTTATTTAAACTTCCGTAATCATGATGTTTGACGTGTTGATTTTAGTTTTATGCCCATGGGTTAATTGTCCTTTGTCCTGGATTATTCAATATGTCCGTCTGGTTTTTGTCCATAACAGTCCATCAGTCATAAATATAAATTGCAAGTGTCCTTGTCAAATTATTATTATACCCGAAGATAAATATTCCAACTAATTGGGGATTCGAATTGTAACAAGGTTTTAATACTTTGTTTAATGAATACACCAGGTTATCGACTGCGTGTAAACCAAGGTTTTACTACTTTGTTAACAATTACACCAATTACCCTTGAATGTAATTTCACCCCTGTTTTAATTATTCTAGTGGCTATTAATCCATTCCCGTGTCCGGTTAAATGAACGATTATTCGTACATATAAATACCCCGCCCATCGTGTCCGATCGAGTGTATATGGTAATTTATAGGGACGCCTAATTGTAAATCTTTATATTAACATTAACAAACTTTCATTTAGTTAAACAAATATAAAGCCCATTAATAGCCCATAGCCTAGTTTCCACAAGTGTCGTTCTTTTGTTCAAACCCCAATTATGGTACAAAGCCCAATTACCCAATTTTAGTAATTAGCCCAACATCATGATTACTTCGTTTTAAATAAGCATAATAATAACTTAGCTACGAGACATTAATATAAAAAGGTTGAACATAACTTACAATGATTAAAAATAGCGTAGCGTTACACGGACAGAATTTCGACTTACACCCTTACAACATTCGCTAACATACCCTTATTATTAGAATTATAATTAAAATTAAAATATAAATTATAAATATAAATATATATTACTCGTATATATTGAGAGAGAGATAAAAATGGATTATAAATTCGATCAGAATTCGGGTTGATTTATAGCCTGGAATGATTTTTGGGGCTCCGCGACTCGCGGCAAAAAGCCCTTCAAACTCCGCGAGTCGCGGAGAGGTATTTTCAATTTACTCCCTTGGAGTTTCTGGCTGCCGACAGTTTTAAATATATATATATAATATATATATAATTAATATAATTAATTATATATTATATTATATTTATATATATAGTTAACTTGTAATTTTTAGTCCGTTGCGTCGAGCGTTAAGAATTGACTCTGGTCCCGGTTCCGGATTTTCGAACGTCCTCGCGTACAATTTAATATCTTGTACTTTGCGTTTTGAATCTTGTACTCTTGTGATTTCGAGACGTTTCTTATCAATAATTGGAACCTTTTTGATTGTCTTTTGTTCTTTTGAGCTTTTTGGTCGTTTGCGTCTTCAAATCGTCGAATCTGTCTTTTGTCTTCACCTTTTATTATTTAAACGAATATCTCTTGTAAATAGAACAATTGCAACTAAAAGCTTGTCTTTCTTGAGGAATAATGCTATGAAATATATGTTCGTTTTTAGCATTATCAATGTATATATATGTATTTATATATATTTAACATGATCTAAGGATGTTTAACATCTCATTGGGTACTAATAACAATGAGTTATAAGTATATTTTGAAACTACTAACTTAAGTTTTCAAAACGATAACTATACGTAACGTTCTTCGACATAAATACTTATAACCTATAATACTTATACATGCATCGTATAGATATGTATTTTATCACTTTTAAAGGGCTTACATACATAAAACAATATAAGTATATTTACAAAAGATAGCTATATTTGAATCCTCGTTCCGTTTTCTCAAAGATTTCTACACGTATATCTAGGGTATATGTACCCGTATCATACGCAGCTTCTAGATGTATTTACTATTGGTATATACAAATAAAAATCTGCTCCTTAGCAGCCTTAAATGATTAAGAAACATGTGGAACCAACCATTTGTCAAGTAGCATGAATTATTTATCAAGAAAACAAAGTTAGGTATCTTTTTTTTTCCTTTATAACCTAAAAACGTTTTTATGCATGCACACCATTTCTTAACCCCATTTTCTCATACTTACACTCCCATTTCTCTCTCAAAATACTCTTAACTTCATACTTGATCATCTCCAAGCATTTTCCCCATCATTTAGCTTCAAAAACAACCCTTAATCATCATAAGAAAAACCATACAAGAACACTTCAAGAATCCTTTCAAGAACACAAGTTTACTTCCAATCTTTCATCCAATTCTATCACTCTTTTGGTTCTAGGTTCTTACTCCTCTTTTACAGCAATCTTGTCCAAGTAACTTGAGGTAGTAACTTTGTTCATAACCTTATTCGATTCATATATATATAGCTATCTTATTTTATGGTATAAAATTTTAACAACAAGAACATAGTTTGAATGTTTTCAAACTTGTTTGCAAACTAAATAGATCCTTCTAACTTAACTTTTAAAATACTTCAAGACCTGTAATATAACTTAAATATATGCTAATTTAACAAGGTATAACTTGGTTTTTCAAAGAACACCTTAAAACTGAATCTACGGTGTCGGAGTGTAACCGGGGGCTGTTTTGGGTTGGATAATTAAAAACTATTTTGAACTTTGAATTGGAGGCTTATTTTCTGGAAAATTGATATTTACTATGAATATGTTAACACATAAAAATTTCATGATTTAACTCAAAGTATAAGTATTTTTAGAAAAATAATCATTTAAGGTTGTTTACATGATGGAAAATGATCAACTCCATAAGTTTCACTAAAGTTTGACCTATGACCTGTGATTTCGAATACAAACTAAGGTATTTACAGTTCATAGTCTTAAAGAGGGACTCGATCCAAGGAAGTGGCAAGTTGAATCAACGAAAACGGAGTTGTAACGAAGAAACTATGACCAAAACGAGATCGGATATCTAAGACTAGTTTAGCTACGAAAATAATTGGAGAAAATTAAATAAATCACATCTTTTTAAAATAACATGATATTTTATATATATGTACTCATAATTTAATTTTATATGGTTCAGGATCACCCGTAAACAATACGAGAAGATTAATCATAAGATCCCATGATTGTACGCAACACGTCATTTGACAACACCGGTACTTTATGTACGCAACACGTCATTTGACAACACCGGTACCGTGGGTCAAGATTAATCTCGACCAATACATATACGATGGGGGTTTTTATTTATTTCATTGGGGGTTTATTAAACACCTAAAAATGAACCATTAAAATTGAATTACTAACATCGGACTGCTAACTACGGACTAAGAAATTATTAAAACTATTAAAAGTATAAAAAGTATATATATGTGACGATTGTTTAAAATAGAAATATATTGATAAACTATATATGGATAGGTTCGTGATATCAATCGGAGACCAAGTCGAAATTACATATCTTCAAGACAAAAGTGAGTATATAGTCCCACTTTTAAACTCTAAGTATTTCGGGATGAGAATACATGTATTTTATGTTTTACGTTATGGACACAAGTAACTGAAAAATATATTCTACGTTGAGTTGTACCACTGGCATACTTCCCTGTAGCTTGGTAACTGTTATTTACAGCGGTATTGTAAACGCGAATCCTGTTGATAGATCTATCGGGCCTGACAACCCCAACTGGACTGGACGACCAGTATTCAACGGTTGCACAGTACTTCGTTTTGTGACTACACTTGGTACGGTGTAGTAAGATTTCATAATAAAGGGAATATGCGACGTGATTAAATGTTAAGTATGGTTACCAAGTGCTCAACCACTTAGAATATTTTTATTAAAATGTTTATATATGAAATCTTGTGGTCTATATTTATATCGCTGCCGGCATTAAACCTATATCTCACCAACTTTATGTTGACGTTTTAAACATGTCTATTCTCAGGTGATAATTAGAAGCTTCCGCTGCAACATGTTGAATTTAAACAAGATCTTGAGTATGCATATTTGTGTCAAAAATAAAACTGCATATCGGAGGATTTGTAATGTAAAATATGCTAGAAATCGTATTGTTATCATCACATGTAAAGTTTGTAAGTCTAAGATTATCGCTAAACGATAATCATCTTTATTTTGTCTAAAGCTTGTATCAAAATAAGAATTATGGTTTGTAATGTAAAATATATGTAGTTGTTCTTTTAAAAATGTCGCATATAGAGGTCAATACCTCGCAATGAAATCATACGTTATCTAACACGTTCTTATGGTTAAGGACGGGTTATGACATGTGGTATCAGAGCGGTGGTCTTAGCGAACCAGGTTTGCATTAGTGTGTCTAACCGATAAGTCGTTAGGATACATTAGTAAGTCTGGACTTTGACCGGGTCTGATTTAAAAACCATTGCTTATCATTGTTGGTTAAAATTTATATGTAAATATTATGTAGTACTAATGGGTTAGTTTTTGTGTGATAGATGTCGGGCTCAAAACTTGTCATCACATTCAGCGACTCCGAACCAGAATCTTCAGATGGTGTTCCAGTCATTAACCTATCCGATGACGAAAATAATATCTTTGGGGAAGACTCACAAATTCCGGATGAACCGACTATAGAGAACCCGGAAAGTGAACCCGAGGAGGAAAGTGAACCCGAGGAGGAAAGTGAACCCGAGGAGGAAAGTGAACCCGAGGAAGAAATACAGGAAATTACAAAAGACGAGTTCGAACTAGGAAAGAAACGAAAGGCTAATGAATTAGAAAATTCAAATCCCGAGTTTAGTAAGGATGATGTGGCACCAACTCCACTAGACACTACCACCCCTATTCCCGCTATTCCTATTCGTTCTATCCCGGCATCCAGTTCTTCAGCCCCACAGCCAAAATATAGGCAGACAGCCAGGATAAGCGTTAAGCGATTCTTTGAACCTAAACGTCCTAGAAAATAGACCAAACGATGCGCTGCCGTATTAAACCATGGGATCATATAATGTTTTGTATAATATTATTAGTGTGGTTTGCTTAATGTTCGATGTAAGATAAGCATATGTAAAATAGTGAAGTGTGAAATGCAATAATTTTCCATGGTTAAGTATTACTTAGATGGTAGTAATTGATTCTGTACTAAGCTATTAAGTATGGACATTAACGGGTAGGTACTACCCTAGATATAATTATAAAACGCTAATAAGAAGAAAAGGCTTTTATAATAATACCTGGTTCATATTATTAATAAGCTATAATGTACTGTAAATATACACTACATCTATAATATTCCATGTGAATAATTATTTTCTTTTCATTCTTATAGAAGAATATGGCGCGATTGAACCGAATGACGGAACAAGAAATCCAGGAACTCATCAATCAGCGAGTGAACGACAGAATGTTATGGGTCGAGGCTGCAAGAGGTGCTGCAGTTAACCCAAATCCTCGTGTGGGGTGCACTTACAAAACTTTTCAAGCTTGCAAGCCCTCATCATTCAGTGGAACAGAAGGACCGATCGGTTTAACCCGGTGGATAGAAAAGATGGAGACTGTGTTTAAAATAAGTGGTTGTGTTGAAAAGGACATGACCAAGTATGCATCGTGCACTTTACACGATAGTGCACTCACGTGGTGGAAAAATTATGTGAAGGCTGTAGGAGGAGATGTAGCTTATGATACTCCTTGGGAAGAATTCAAAACAATGTTAATCAACGAGTATTGTCCAAGGAACGAGGTTAGGAAGTTGGAAGATGAATTACGAAGCCTGAAGGTTGTTGGTACTGAAATCACCAACTACAATCAGCGATTCATGGAATTAGTTTTGCTATGTCCTGAATTGGTTCCAACCGAAGAACGGAAGATTGAAATGTACAAAGATGGTTTGCCCAAAAAGGTCAAGGCAAACGTTACAGCATCGAAACCTAAGACAATTCATGAAGCTATAACCATGGCAAACGAGCTAATGGATCAGGTCATCATGGATAAGAAAGCATCCAATACTGATGTGAAGGTATCAGGTAACAAAAGAAAGTGGAATGGAAATTATGATCGAGGTAACCAACAACAATCTTTTAAGAAACAAGAAACCATGCAAGGTGCAGGTAGTAGTTCAAGCTTTGGTTACAAAGGACAAAATCCTTTATGCAACCGATGCCACAAACATCACTCTGGCTACTGTAATGTGGTATGCAACAAATGTAATCGAAAAGGTCATCTTGCTGAAGATTGTAGGGCTCTCGTTACAAATACAAATGGTACCAAGACTCCTGCCACCAATGCAAATAGAACTGCTTTGGCTACCATTACTTGTTATGGGTGTGGAAAAAAAGGTCACTATAAGAGCCAGTGTCCGAATCCAGAGAAGAATAATGGATCTGCACGTGGAAGAGCATTTGTTATTAATGCTAGAGAGGCGTGTGAAGACCCGGAGCTTGTTACGGGTACGTTTACCATTAATAACTTATCCGCATCTATTATATTTGATACTGGTGCCGATAGAAGTTACGTGAGTAGAGGCTTTTACGCTAAATTGAATTGTTCATCATTACCTCTAGATGCTAAGTACATGATTGAGTTAGCTAATGGTAAACTAATTAAAGCCGATAAAATTTGCCGTGATTGTAAAATAAATTTAGCCGGAGAAACATTTAAAATTGACTTAATACCCGTAGAATTAGGAAGTTTTGATGTAATAGTCGGAATGGACTGGATGTCCAAAGTAGGAGCTGAAGTTGTGTGTGCCAAGAAGGCAATTCGCATTCCTTGTAAGGATAGAATGTCGGTGATGATTTATGGAGAGAAGGGTAACTCAAAGCTAAAACTCATTAGTTATTTGAAAGCTCAAAAGTGCTTGAAGAAAGGGTGCTATGCTATCTTAGCACATGTTAATAAAGTCGAAAAGAAAGAAAAAGAGAAGTGCATCAACGACGTGCCTGTGGCAAGAGATTTTCCTGAAGTTTTTCTGGAAGAGTTGCCGGGATTACCTCCATTTAGATCTGTAGAATTTCAAATAGATTTAGTACCAGGAGCCGCACCAGTGGCTCGTGCTCCATATAGACTTGCGCCGTCCGAGTTAAAAGAACTTCAGAGTCAGTTAAAAGAATTACTGGATCATGGATTCATACGACCAAGTACTTCACCGTGGGGAGCTCCGATTCTATTTGTTAAAAAGAAAGATGGATCTTTTAGGATGTGTATAGATTATCGTGAATTAAATAAGTTAACTATCAAAAATCGGTATCCACTACCGAGAATTGACGACTTATTTGATCAACTCCAGGGATCATGTGTTTATTCGAAAATCGACCTAAGATCGGGCTATCATCAACTACGTGTCAAAGAAGAGGACATTCCGAAAACTGCTTTTCGGACACGTTATGGTCATTACGAATTTTTGGTCATGCCGTTTGGATTGACGAATGCGCCAGCTGTATTCATGGACCTCATGAATCGAGTTTGTAGTCCGTATTTAGATAAGTTTGTTATCGTTTTCATTGATGACATTCTTATCTATTCCAAGAGTGAGCAAGAGCATGAGCAGCATTTAAGGTTGATATTAGAGTTGTTGAGAAAAGAACAGCTATACGCTAAATTTTCTAAGTGTGCTTTCTGGTTGAAAGAAGTGCAATTTCTTGGCCACGTTGTTAGTAGCAAAGGAATTCAGGTTGATCCAGCAAAAATTGAAGCCATTGAAAAATGGGAGACTCCTAAACACCAATGCAGATACGCCAATTTTTGGGTTTAGCCGGTTATTATAGAAGGTTTATTCAAGATTTTTCCCGAATAGCTAAGCCGTTGACAGCATTAACGCAAAAAGGGAAGAAATACGAATGGACCTCGGAGCAGGAGAACGCATTTCAATTACTGAAGAAGAAGTTAACTACGGCGCCTATTTTATCGTTACCTGAAGGGAACGATGATTTTGAAATATATTGTGACGCTTCGCGACAAGGTTTTGGTTGTGTTCTTATGCAACGAAAGAAAGTTATTGCATACGCATCCCGACAATTAAAGATTCACGAGCGGAATTATACGACGCATGATCTAGAACTGGGAGCAGTCGTGTTTGCATTGAAGATATGGAGACACTACTTGTATGGGGTTAAATGCACTGTGTTTACTGATCATAAAAGCCTTCAACATATTTTCGATCAAAAACAGCTGAACATGAGGCAACGTAGGTGGGTTGAGTTAATAAATGACTATGATTGTGAAATTCGTTATCATCCCGGGAAAGCGAACGTGGTGGCCGACGCTCTAAGCAGAAAGGAACGAGAACCAATTCGAGTACGAGCGATGAACATAAAAATTCGCATGAATCTCAACTCACAAATCAAAGAAGTTCAACGAGAAGCACTTACTAAAGAAAATATAGGAAATGAAATAATGAAGAAGTATGAGAAGCAACTCGTTATGCGGGAAGATGGAATTCGATATTTTGCAAATCGTATTTGGGTACCGAAGTTGGGTGGATTAAGGAAGTTGATATTGAACGAGGCACATAAGACAAGATATTCGATACATCCTGGAGTTGGAAAGATGTACCAAGATCTTAAGACGCATTATTGGTGGCCTAATTTGAAGACAGACGTTGCAACATATGTTGGGGAATGTTTAACTTGTTCCAAAGTCAAAGCAGAACACCAGAAGCCGTCAGGGTTACTTCAACAACCAGAAATTCCAGAATGGAAATGGGACGGTATTACCATGGATTTCATCACAAAGTTACCAAAGACTGCCTGGGGATACGACACCATTTGGGTGATTGTTGATCGTCTCACCAAGTCTGCACATTTCTTGCCTATAAAGGAAACGGATAGAATGGAGAAACTATTACGATTGTATATAAAGGAAATTGTTTCAAGGCATGGAATACCTATTTCCATTATATCTGATCGTGATAGTAGATTTACCTCAAAGTTCTGGCAATCACTACAGGAGGCCCTAGGAACTCGTTTGGATATGAGCACCGCATATCATCCGCAAACCGACGGGCAGAGTGAAAGAACAATTCAGACTCTTGAAGACATGCTCAGGGCATGTGTGATCGATTTTGGAAACGGATGGGATAAATATTTACCATTAGCAGAATTCTCGTATAATAATAGTTATCATGCGAGCATTAAAGCTGCGCCATTCGAAGCATTGTACGGAAGGAAGTGTAGATCTCCTATCTGTTGGAATGAAGTAGGAGATCGACAATTAACTGGTCCCGAGATCATACATGAAACTACTGAAAAGATAGTACAAATCAAGGAGAGATTGAAAACAGCCCGTAGTCGCCAAAAGAGCTACGCCGATGTCCGAAGGAAACCATTAGAGTTTCAGATCGGTGACATGGTTATGCTAAAGGTGTCACCTTGGAAAGGTGTAATACGTTTCGGTAAAAGAGGTAAACTGAACCCAAGATATGTAGGCCCGTTCAAGATCATCGAACGCATTGGACCGGTAGCTTATCGACTCGAGTTACCGCAACAACTCGCCGGAGTACATAATACATTTCACGTCTCGAACCTTAAGAAGTGTCTTGCAAAGGAAGACCTCACCATTCCTTTTGAAGAAATTCAAGTTGACGAGAAACTACAATTCATAGAAAAACCAATCGAGATCATGGATCGTGAAGTTAAACGGCTCAAGCAGAGCAACATACCGATCGTTAAAGTTCGTTGGAATGCACGAAGAGGTCCCGAGTTTACTTGGGAGCGAGAGGATCAAATGAAACAAAAATACCCGCATTTGTTTCCCGATGACGCAAAATAGGTACGATTTTAAAATTTCAGGACGAAATTTATTTAACGGGTAGATACTGTAATGACCCGGACTTTTTCGATCAATTTATACTTATAAGATTAATATTTACATAAATTAAACCTTACCAACATGATAAGCAATCTAAATTGTTGAGATTTATGTTTTTGAAAAGAGTTTTACACAACGTTTGACCGTCCAATTTGACCGATGATATCACGAACTATATAACATACGATAATTATACGTTTATGTATATATATGTATTTATATATATTTAACATGATCTAAGGATGTTTAACATCTCATTGGGTACTAATAACAATGAGTTATAAGTATATTTTGAAACTACTAACTTAAGTTTTCAAAACGATAATTATACGTAACGTTCTTCGACATAAATACTTATAACCTATAATACTTATACATGCATCGTATAGATATGTATTTTATCACTTTTAAAGGGCTTACATACATAAAACAATATAAGTATATTTACAAAAGATAGCTATATTTGAATCCTCGTTCCGTTTTCTCAAAGATTTCTACACGTATATCTAGGGTATATGTACCCGTATCATACGCAGCTTCTAGATGTATTTACTATTGGTATATACCAATAAAAATCTGCTCCTTAGCAGCCTTAAATGATTAAGAAACATGTGAAACCAACCATTTGTCAAGTAGCATGAATTATTTAGCAAGAAAACAAAGTTAGGTATCTTTTTTTTTCCTTTATAACCTAAAAACGTTTTTATGCATGCACACCATTTCTTCACCCCATTTTCTCATACTTACACTCCCATTTCTCTCTCAAAATACTCTTAACTTCATACTTGATCATCTCCAAGCATTTTCCCCATCATTTAGCTTCAAAAACAACCCTTAATCATCATAAGAAAAACCATACAAGAACACTTCAAGAATCCTTTCAAGAACACAAGTTTACTTCCAATCTTTCATCCAATTCTATCACTCTTTTGGTTCTAGGTTCTTACTCCTCTTTTACAGCAATCTTGTCCAAGTAACTTGAGGTAGTAACTTTGTTCATAACCTTATTCGATTCATATATATATAGCTATCTTATTTTATGGTATAAAATTTTAACAACAAGAACATAGTTTGAATGTTTTCAAACTTGTTTGCAAACTAAATAGATCCTTCTAACTTAACTTTTAAAATACTTCAAGACCTGTAATATAACTTAAATATATGCTAATTTAACAAGGTATAACTTGGTTTTTCAAAGAACACCTTAAAACTGAATCTACGGTGTCGGAGTGTAACCGGGGGCTGTTTTGGGTTGGATAATTAAAAACTATTTTGAACTTTGAATTGGAGGCTTATTTTCTGGAAAATTGATATTTACTATGAATATGTTAACACATAAAAATTTCATGATTTAACTCAAAGTATAAGTATTTTTAGAAAAATAATCATTTAAGGTTGTTTACATGATGGAAAATGATCAACTCCATAAGTTTCACTAAAGTTTGACCTATGACCTGTGATTTCGAATACAAACTAAGGTATTTACAGTTCATAGTCTTAAAGAGGGACTCGATCCAAGGAAGTGGCAAGTTGAATCAACGAAAACGGAGTTGTAACGAAGAAACTATGACCAAAACGAGATCGGATATCTAAGACTAGTTTAGCTACGAAAATAATTGGAGAAAATTAAATAAATCACATCTTTTTAAAATAACATGATATTTTATATATATGTACTCATAATTTAATTTTATATGGTTCAGGATCACCCGTAAACAATACGAGAAGATTAATCATAAGATCCCATGATTGTACGCAACACGTCATTTGACAACACCGGTACTTTATGTACGCAACACGTCATTTGACAACACCGGTACCGTGGGTCAAGATTAATCTCGACCAATACATATACGATGGGGGTTTTTATTTATTTCATTGGGGGTTTATTAAACACCTAAAAATGAACCATTAAAATTGAATTACTAACATCGGACTGCTAACTACGGACTAAGAAATTATTAAAACTATTAAAAGTATAAAAAGTATATATATGTGACGATTGTTTAAAATAGAAATATATTGATAAACTATATATGGATAGGTTCGTGATATCAATCGGAGACCAAGTCGAAATTACATATCTTCAAGACAAAAGTGAGTATATAGTCCCACTTTTAAACTCTAAGTATTTCGGGATGAGAATACATGTATTTTATGTTTTACGTTATGGACACAAGTAACTGAAAAATATATTCTACGTTGAGTTGTACCACTGGCATACTTCCCTGTAGCTTGGTAACTGTTATTTACAGCGGTATTGTAAACGCGAATCCTGTTGATAGATCTATCGGGCCTGACAACCCCAACCGGACTGGACGACCAGTATTCAACGGTTGCATAGTACTTCGTTTTGTGACTACACTTGGTACGGTGTAGTAAGATTTCATAATAAAGGGAATATGCGACGTGATTAAATGTTAAGTATGGTTACCAAGTGCTCAACCACTTAGAATATTTTTATTAAAATGTTTATATATGAAATCTTGTGGTCTATATTTATATCGCTGCCGGCATTAAACCTATATCTCACCAACTTTATGTTGACGTTTTAAACATGTCTATTCTCAGGTGATAATTAGAAGCTTCCGCTGCAACATGTTGAATTTAAACAAGATCTTGAGTATGCATATTTGTGTCCAAAATAAAACTGCATATCGGAGGATTTGTAATGTAAAATATGCTAGAAATCGTATTGTTATCATCACATGTAAAGTTTGTAAGTCTAAGATTATCGCTAAACGATAATCATCTTTATTTTGTCTAAAGCTTGTATCAAAATAAGAATTATGGTTTGTAATGTAAAATATATGCAGTTGTTCTTTTAAAAATGTCGCATATAGAGGTCAATACCTCGCAATGAAATCATACGTTATCTAACACGTTCTTATGGTTAAGGACGGGTTATGACAGAACGGGACCCACTTAAAAATGCCCGTTGGATCTCCGATATGGAGGGGGCTTTTTGTACTTGTGAATGCCCTCTTAATAAGAAGACGAGGTACAGAAGTAGCGTGTTAAGGGGTGATGCCAAAATGTGATGGGATGAAAAGATTTAGCTTTATGGTGAAGAACAATGTATGGAATTCACGTGGGATGAATTCAAAACGGAATTTTTCAAGGAGTATTGAACTTTGGCCGATCTTTCTAGGCTTAAGGATGAGTTATGTGCTCTAAGGCAAGGGTCAATGGATTTGAACACTCTCAAGTCCACTTTCTTGTCAAAGACCCAGTTTTGCCCGGAGTATGTCGGTAATGATCACACGTTGAAGGAAGATTTCTATCAAACCTTGAACGACAACTATCAAGAGAAGATTAGTATAAACTCGGTGAAAGCTTTTGATGAGTTGTTCGATATGGTCAAGGGTTTTGAGTCGCTCTTTTTGAGAAAGAGTGGCTTTACTTTTGGCAAATGGAAGTTTGAATCCTACTAGTCATTCCAACAAGAAAAGTAAAGGTGCGAGTGAGAGTGTTGGTAGTGTGAAGAAGGGTGCGTCCGGGGGTTATGGACTCAAATGTTATAATTGTGGACGACAAGGACACATGGCTCGTGATTGTACAAACGCGTCTTCAACACCAAAGCTCACTTGCTAAAATTTTCAAAAGGATGGGCACCGAAGGACGGAATGTCCCGAGTTGCGGGGTGATCAAGTTAAGAAGTTGGAGAAAGCGGAGGGTACGGCTCGGGGGCGATATTATTTGATGACCAATGATGAGGCCAAGTGTGACGACCCGGAAATTTCCTACCAAATTTAAACTTTAATCTTTATATTATTCAGACACGATAAGCAAAGTTTGTTAAGTTAAATCTCAATAATTTTAAACTGTGTTCATACATTCATTATAACCTCGACCAAATTCCGAGGATTCACGAATCGTTATATATAAATAGATATGTATATGTATATATATATATATATATATATATATATATTATAACTTGAGAATATTAATAAAGTATTAAATGTATAATACTTTACACGAACGTATTTGTTTCAATATGATTTTCGATGAAAAAAAAATATTAAATGATTGAATTATCAGAAACATTGAATTATGATTACAAGTCTCTGTTGAGAGGTCTACTATGATTTGATAAAATCTATTCCTCTTAACGATATTCAGAATAATTTGTAAAGCTATTTATAAATAAAAACAAAAAGTGTCATTTACGAAAGTTAGACAAAAGTTAGTGGAGAATTGGTTTCCATAATATTCTATTAATCTATTTTCAAACGTACAAAGACGTTTTCAGTTTAAAAAGAACTTTATTATTAAAACGTATATAACTTTTATAAATATCTAGAATCACTTTTGACAACTCATTACTTAACAGCATAATAAATATAACGATATTTATATTTTATTTCATTAAATATATATAACGATTTAAATTAATATTATATATATTTATACGCGAATTATACATACATAGTTTTTTATACTTTTACTATACTTTAACTTTACCTTTACTTTACTTTTACTTTACTTTAACTTTAATAATTCATACTTTAATAATTCACTTTAATAATTCATATTTTAATAATTCACTTTAATAATTCATACTTTAATAATTCACTTTAATAATTCATACTTTAATAATTCACTTTTATAATTCAAAAATCTATTATAAATAGAATTCAATAGGTTTCATTATTTCATAGAAACTTGAAAATATATTTCTCTAAACTCTCTCAATTGATATATATATTTGCTCTGTATTATTTCAAGATATTATTAGTATACATAAAATATTACGACGGAGTACTGTCCGAGTGATTTCAAAATAGTTTTTTTGAATGAGTCGAAGCTAAGGAAATTATGGGTTATAGCTATGGAGGTGATGGGTATGGTTCATGGGTATGCTCGTGAGGTCAATCTAGTGTTTATCATCTCCGTTGCATCTACGTACTTTCCTGTAATATTGAATCTCAATATTGATACGTTCGTGAATCCGAGGCCAACCTTGCACTTATTAAATGACGTTATATGTATTTTTACTACGAAATACAGTATTGTGAGTTTCATTTGCTCCCTTTTTAATTGCTTTTGCAATATATATTTTTGGGCTGAGAATACATGCGCTGTTTTATAAATGTTTTACGAAGTAGGCACAAGTACTAAAACTAATTCTATGTGGGTTTAAACCAGAAATATTCCCTTAGCTTGGTAACATTAAACTACTTGTCTATGTACGATAGGCGTGAATCCTAAAGATAGATCTATTGGGCCTGACAAACCCCATTCTGACTATGGGATGCTTTAGTACTTCGAGGTTATTTTAAACACACCTGATCTGGTGTACTTCAGAGGGTAAAACATGAATGTTAAGGCTTGTTACCGGGTGCCTACAACTTATAGAATACTTTTATACACTTGCGAGTGTACATATATTTATAAACAGAAATCTTGTGGTCTATTAATATATTGAAATGATTGATATGATAAACCTATGAACTCACCAACCTTTTGGTTGACACTTTTAAGCATGTTTATTCTCAGGTATTAAAGAAATCTTCCGCTGTGCATTAGCTCATTTTAAGGATATTACCTGGAGTGATTCATGACATACTTTGAAAGACGTTGCATTCGAGTCGTTGTGTTCATCAAGATTAATATTAAGTCAATTATAGTTGGATGTAATATGAAATGGTATGCATGCCGTCAATTTTTGATGTAAAGAAAGTTTGTCTTTTAAAAACGAATGCAATGTTTGTAAAACGTATCATATAGAGGTCAAATACCTCGAGATGTAATCAACTATTGTGAATCGTTTATAATGTATATGAATGGATCCTTTCACCAAGAAATCTAATGAAGTTGTCTCAGGTACTTTCATGGTTAAATCTAATCCGGCAAGGATACTTTTTGATAGTGGTGCTAATTTGTCGTTTGTGACTCCAAGATTTGTGCCTAAACTTAATAAACTGTTAGCTAAGTTAAGTCATCCGGTAGAAGTCGAAATAGCGGATGGCAAGACGGTGTTAGGGGTTGATGTTTGTAAAGATTGTAATGTTGTGTTTGGCACCGAAACGTTTAAAATCGATCTCATTCCGATGACTTTGGGTGAGTTTGATATTGTTGTTGGTATGGATTGGCTCGATCCTTATAGAGCCGATATTGCATGCCACGAAAAGTTCATTCGTGTAAAGACCCCAAGTGGGGGAGAATTAATCATTCATGGAGACAAACGAAGGACACTCGTACCATTATGCACTTATGCGCGGGCTCGACGTTTTCTTAATAGTGGTGGTATGGTTTTTCTTGCCCATGTAGTTGATACTCGTGATGAGCCACCATCCATTCGTGAAATTCCAGTGGTTAATGAATTCGAAGACATTTTTCCGGATGAGTTACCGGGTGTTCTGGCAGAAAGACAAGTTGAATTTCGCATTGAGTTGGTTTCGGGGGCTACCCCATTGTTAAAACTCCTTATCGTTTAGCACCGACGGAAATGCAAGAGTTGTTAAATAAAACTCAAGAGTTTCTTAAAAAGGGTTTTATCCGACCGAGTGCTTCGCCTTGAGGTGCACCAGTTTTATTTGTGAAGAAGAAAGATGGTAGTATGCGGATGTGCATCGATTATCGGGAGTTGAACAAAGTGAAGATCAAGAATCGTTATCCATTGCCTCGGATTGACAATTTGTTTGACCAACTCCAAGGTGCGACGTATTTTTCTTAGATTAACTTACGGTCCGGCTATCACCAAGTGCGGCTCCGTGAGGAAGATATAGAGAAAACGGCTTTTCGAACTCGTTACGGGCATTTTGAGTTTGTAGTTATGCCTTTCGGCCTTACGAATGCACCGGCGGCATTGATGGATCTTATGAACCGAGTGTGCCAACCTATGTTGGACAAGTCGGTAATTGTGTTCATTGACGACATACTTGTCTATTCTAAGAGTATGAAGGAACATGAACACCATTTGCGTGAAGTGTTGAAGACGTTGCGGAAGGAGAAGTTATATGCTAAACTTTCCAAATGTGAATTTTGGCTAAGGAAAGTGCAATTCCTTGGCCATATTGTGAATGAAGAAGGTATTCAAGTAGATCCGGGGAAGATAGAGACGGTGAAGAGTTGGGGACAACCGACTCCGCCTACGAAAATTTGAAGTTTCCTCGGATTGGTCAGTTATTATCGTCGGTTTATCCATGACTTTTTCTAAAATTGTCTCACCACTAACAAAGTTGACAAGGAAGAACGTGAGGTTTAATTGGAAAAATGACCAAGAGATCGCTTTCCAATTGTTGAAAGAGAAGTTGTGTCAAGCTCCGGTTTTGGTGTTACCGGAAGGAAATGAAGATATGACGGTTTATTGTGATGCCTCATTAAATGGAATCGGGTGTGTTCTAATGAAAAGAGGTAAAGTCATCGCTTATGCCTCTCGACAATTAAAGGAACACTAAAAGAGATACCCGACTCACGATCTTGAATTGGCGGCGGTGGTTCATGTGTTGAAAATTTGGCGCCACTACTTGTACGGTGTTAAGTGTATGATTTATTCGGATCATAAGAGTTTGAAGAATCTCTTTAACCAAGGAGATTTGAATTATCGTCAACGTAGATGGATGGATGTGGTAAAGGATTATGATTGTGAAATACTTTACCATCGGGGTAACGAGAATGTGGTCGCGGATGCGTTGAGTCGAAAGAGCCAACATTCTTCAATACGAGTAGCATCTTTACGCATGATTATTACTAACAATTTTCTCGTGAAGCTCAGTGAGACTCAAATTGAAGCTTTTGTTAACAACAAACATGAAGAACGAATCATGGGGCAAACAGAGTCTATTACCTTAGGCCCGCATGGTTTGTTGTCATTTCAAGGAAGGGTGTGTGTGCCTAGAATGGGAGATTTCCAACAAGTGCTACTTGATGAAGCACATAAGTCAAAGTATTCCGTTCATCCGAGTGCGACAAAGATGTATCTTGATTTAAAGAAAGAGTATTGGTGGGCCGGCATGAAACGTGATGTTGTTAAGTATGTTGTGTAGTGACCCGAACTTTTCCATGTTTACATATATATTAAATGAAATTGTTATTTACATGATTAAGTGTTTCCAACATGTTAAGCAATCAAACTTGTTAAGACTTGATTAATTGAAATAGGTTTCATATAGACAATTGACCACCCAAGTTGACCGGTGATTCACGAACGTTAAAACTTGTAAAAACTATACAATGACATATATATGGTTATATATATAGTTAACATGATTTTATTATAAGTATATATCTCATTAGGTATTTTAACAATGAGTTATATACATAAAAATGAGACTATTAATTTAAGAAACTCGAAAACGATATATATAACGATTATCGTTATAACAACGTCTTACTAGGTACATATGAATCATATTAAGATATTGATACACTTGGTTAATTATGTTAAATGATAAGTAAATATATTATTAAGTGTATTAACAATGAAATACATATGTAAAAATAAGACTACTAACTTAATGATTTCGAAACGAGACATATATGTAACGATTATCGTTGTAACGACATTTAACTGTATATATATCATACTAAGATATATTATATATCATAATATCATGATAATATAACAATTTAACATATCATTTGTTATAATAAACAATGGGTTACAACATTCAACAAGATCGTTAACCTAAAGGTTTCAAAACAACATTAACATGTAACGACTAACGATGACTTAACGACTCAGTTAAAATGTATATACATGTAGTGTTTTAATATGTATTCATACACTTTTGAAAGACTTCAAGACACTTATCAAAATACTTCTACTTAACAAAATTGCTTACAATTACATCCTCGTTCAGTTTCATCAACAATTCTACTCGTATGCACCCGTATTCGTACTCGTACAATACACAGCTTTTAGATGTATGTACTATTGCTATATACACTCCAATGATCAGCTCTTAGCAGCCCATGTGAGTCACCTAACACATGTGGGAACCATCATTTGGCAACTAGCATGAAATATCTCATAAAATTACAAAAATATGAGTAATCATTCATGACTTATTTACATGAAAACAAAATTACATATCCTTTATATCTAATCCATACACCAACGACCAGAACACCTACAAACACTTTCATTCTTCAATTTTCTTCATCTAATTGATCTCTCTCAAGTTCTATCTTCAAGTTCTAAGTGTTCTTCATAAATTCCAAAAGTTCTAGTTTCATAAAATCAAGAATACTTCCAAGATTGCAAGTTTACTTCCAAGTTTTCTAAATCCATTCCAAGTAATCACCTAAGATCAAGAAACCTTTGTTACTTACTTTATGTTATATTTTTAATACAAGGTAATAATCATATTCAAACTTTAATTCAATTTCTATAACTATAACAATCTTATTTCGAGTGGAAATCTTACTTGAAATTGTTTTCGTGTCATGATTCTGCTTCAAGAACTTTCAAGCCATCCAAGGATCCTTTGAAGCTAGATCTATTTTTCTCATTTCCAGTAGGTTTATCCAAGGAACTTGAGGTAGTAATGATGTTCATAACATCATTCGATTCATATATATAAAGCTATCTTATTCGAAGGTTTAAACTTGTAATCACTAGAACATAGTTTAGTTAATTCTAAACTTGTTCGCAAATAAAAGTTAACCCTTCTAACTTGACTTTTAAAATCAACTAAACACATATTCTATATCTATATGATATGCTAACTTAATGATTTAAAACCTGGAAACACGAAAAACACCGTAAAACCGGATTTACGCCGTCGTAGTAACACCGCGGGCTGTTTTGGGTTAGTTAATTAAAAACTATGATAAACTTTGATTTAAAAGTTGTTATTCTGGGAAAATGATTTTTATTATGAACATGAAACTATATCCAAAAATTATGGTTAAACTCAAAGTGGAAGTATGTTTTCTAAAATGGTCATCTAGACGTCGTTCTTTCGACTGAAATGACTACCTTTACAAAAACGACTTGTAACTTATTTTTCCGACTATAAACCTATACTTTTTCTATTTAGATTCATAAAATAGAGTTCAATATGAAACCATAGCAATTTTATTCACTCAAAACGGATTTAAAATGAAGAAGTTATGGGTAAAACAAGATTGGATAATTTTTCTCATTTTAGCTACGTGAAAATTGGTAACAAATCTATTCCAACCATAACTTAATCAACTTGTATTGTATATTATGTAATCTTAAGATACCATAGAAACGTATACAATGTTTCGACCTATCATGTCGACACATCTATATATATTTCGGAACAACCATAGACACTCTATATGTGAATGTTGGAGTTAGCTATACAGGGTTGAGGTTGATTCCAAAATATATATAGTTTGATTTGTGATCAATACTGAGATACGTATACACTGGGTCGTGGATTGATTCAAGATAATATTTATCGATTTATTTCTGTACATCTAACTGTGGACAACTAGTTGTAGGTTACTAACGAGGACAGCTGACTTAATAAACTTAAAACATCAAAATATATTAAAAGTGTTGTAAATATATTTTGAACATACTTTGATATATATGTATATATTGTTATAGGTTCGTGAATCAACCAGTGGCCAAGTCTTACTTCCCGACGAAGTAAAAATCTGTGAAAGTGAGTTATAGTCCCACTTTTAAAATCTAATATTTTTGGGATTAGAATACATGCAGGTTTTATAAATGATTTACAAAATAGACACAAGTAGTGAAACTACATTCTATGGTTGAATTATCGAAATCGAATATGCCCCTTTTTATTAAGTCTGGTAATCTAAGAATTAGGGAACAGACACCCTAATTGACCTGAATCCTAAAGATAGATCTATTGGGCCTAACAAACCCCATCCAAAGTACCAGATGCTTTAGTACTTCGAAATTTATATCATATCCGAAGGGTGTCCCGGAATGATGGGGATATTCTTATATATGCATCTTGTTAATGTCGGTTACCAGGTGTTCACCATATGAATGATTTTTATCTCTATGTATGGAATGTGTATTGAAATATGAAATCTTGTGCTCTATTGTTACGATTTAATATATATAGGTTAAACCTATAACTCACCAACATTTTTGATGACGTTTAAAGCATGTTTATTCTCAGGTAAATACTAAGAGCTTCCGCTGTTGCATACTAAAATAGGGACAAGATTTGGAGTCCATGTTTGTATGATATTGTGTAAAAACTGCATTCAAGAAACTGATTTCGATGTAACATATTTGTATTGTAAACCATTATGTAATGGTCGTGTGTAAACAGGATATTTTAGATTATCATTATTCAATAATCTACGTAAAGCTTTTTAAACCTTTATTTATGAAATAAAGGTTATGGTTTGTTTTAAAAATGAATACAGTCTTTGAAAAACGTCTCATGTAGAGGTCAAAATGAAATGTCCCGTTCTTATTGATTAAAAACGTTCCATATTAATTGATTTCGTTGCGAGGTTTTGACCTCTATATGAGACGTTTTTCAAAGACTGCATTCATTTTTAAAACAAACCATAACCTTTATTTCATAAATAAAGGTTTAAAAAGCTTTACGTAGATTATCAAATAATGATAATCTAAAATATCCTGTTTACACACGACCATTACATAATGGTTTACAATACAAATATGTTACATCGAAATCAGTTTCTTGAATGCAGTTTTTACACAATATCATACAAACATGGACTCCAAATCTTGTCCTTATTTTAGTATGCAACAGCGGAAGCTCTTAATATTCACTTGAGAATAAACATGCTTTAAACGTCAAAAAAATGTTGGTGAGTTATAGGTTTAACCTATATATATCAAATCGTAACAATAGACCACAAGATTTCATATTTCAATACACATCCCATACATAGAGATAAAAATCATTCATATGGTGTACACCTGGTAACCGACATTAACAAGATGCATATATAAGAATATCCCATCATTCCTGGATACCCTTCGGATATGATATAAATTTCGAAGTACTAAAGCATCCGGTACTTTGGATGGGGTTTGTTAGACCCAATAGATCTATCTTTAGGATTCGCGTCAATTAGGGTGTCTGTTCCCTAATTCTTAGATTACCAGACTTAATAAAAAGGGGCATATTCGATTTCGATAATTCAACCATAGAATGTAGTTTCACGTACTTGTGTCTATTTTGTAAATCATTTATAAAACCTGCATGTATTCTCATCCCAAAAATATTAGATTTTAAAAGTGGGACTATAACTCACTTTCACAGATTTTTTTTACTTCGTCGAGAAGTAAGACTTGGCCACTGTTGATTCACGAAACTATAACAATATATACATATATATTAAAGTATGTTCAAAATATATTTACAACACTTTTAATATATTTTGATGTTTTAAGTTTATTAAGTCAGCTGTCCTCGTTAGTAACCTACAACTAGTTGTCCACAGTTAGATGTACAGAAATAAATCGATAAATATTATCTTGAATCAATCCACGACCCAGTGTATACGTATCTCAGTATTGATCACAACTCAAACTATATATATTTTGGAATCAACCTCAACCCTGTATAGCTAACTCCAACATTCACATATAGAGTGTCTATGGTTGTTCCGAAATATATATAGATGTGTCGACATGATAGGTCGAAACATTGTATACGTGTCTATGGTATCTCAAGATTACATAATATACAATACAAGTTGATTAAGTTATGGTTGGAATAGATTTGTTACCAATTTTCACGTAGCTAAAATGAGAAAAATTATCCAATCTTGTTTTACCCATAACTTCTTCATTTTAAATCCGTTTTGAGTGAATCAAATTGCTATGGTTTCATATTGAACTCTATTTTATGAATCTAAACAGAAAAAGTATAGGTTTATTGTCGTAAAAATAAGTTGCAAGTCATTTTTGTAAAGGTAGTCATTTCAGTCAAAAGAACGACGTCTAGATGACCATTTTAGAAAACATACTTCCACTTTGAGTTTAACCATAATTTTTGGATATAGTTTCATATTCATAATAAAAATCATTTTCTCAGAATAACAACTTTTAAATCAAAGTTTATCATAGTTTTTAATTAACCAACCCAAAACAGCCCGCGGTGTTACTACGACGGCGTAAATCCGGTTTTACGGTGTTTTTCGTGTTTCCAGGTTTTAAATCATTAAGTTAGCATATCATATAGATATAGAACATGTGTTTAGTTAATTTTAAAAGTCAAGTTAGAAGGATTAACTTTTGTTTGCGAACAAGTTTAGAATTAACTAAACTATGTTCTAGTGATTACGAGTTTAAACCTTCGAATAAGATAGTTTTATATATATGAATCGAATGATGTTATGAACATCATTACTACCTCAAGTTTAGTAGGTAAACCTACTGGAAGTGACAAGAAATGATCTAGCTTCAAAGGATCTTGGATGGCTTGAAAGTTCTTGAAGTAGGATCATGACACAAAAACAAGTTCAAGTAAGATTTTTACTCGAATTAAGATAGTTTATAGTTATAGAAATTGAATCAAAGTTTGAATATGAATATTACCTTGAATAATAAATATAACCTACTGTATATAACAAAGGTTTCTTGATCTTAGATGATTACTTGGAATGGATTAGAAAGCTTGGAAGTAAATTAGTAAACTTGAAAGGATTTTTGAAGTGTTCTTGAAGTGTTCTTGAAGTGTTCTTCCTATGATGATTATAGCTTGATTCTTGAAGTGATTTTTGATGAAGATGATGATTAACTACTGGAAAAATACGTTCATAATAGTGTGTGTGTGTGTGTTGAGAGAGAATTAGAAAGAGAATTGGAAGTGAAATGGAGTGAATGATGAGTGGTAATTGGTGAGTGGTGAGTGGGGTTAAAAGGAGTTCTAGTTAGTTGACTAGCTCATGGTAGAAGTTAAAATTGATTAGTCATACATGACATAATCAAGAGTGGAATCCCATGCTAGTTCCTATTGGTATATACCCATAGTAAGTACGTTTTGAAGCTGTGTATAATACGGGTAAAAATACGACTAGAATTCTTGATGAAAGAAAAGAATGGGAAAGTAACTGTAACCTTTTTCGTTAAGTATGAGTGTTTTGATATATGTCTTGAAGTCTTCCAAAAGTATTTTAATACATCTAAATACACTACATGTATATACATTTTAACTGAGTCGTTAAGTCATCGTTAGTCGTTACATGTAAGTGTTGTTTTGAAACCTTTAAGTTAACGATCTCAATTAATGTTGTTAACCCATTGTTTATTATATCTAATGAGATGTTAAATTATTATATTATCATGATATTATGATATATTAATATATCTTAATATGATATATATACATTTAAATGTCGTTACAACGATAATCGTTACATATATGTCTCGTTTCGAAATCTTTAAGTTAGTAGTCTTGTTTATATGTATATAACTCATTGTTAATATACTTATGGAGATACTTACTTATCATAATCTCATGTTAACCATATGTATATCCATATATATATCGTCATGTCATTTTTACAAGTTTTAACATTCGTGAATCGCCGGTCAACTTGGGTGGTCAATTGTCTATATGAAACATATTTCAATTAATCAAGTCTTAACAAGTTTGATTGCTTAACATGTTGGAAACATTTAATCATGTAAATATCAATCTTAATTAATATATATAAACATGGAAAAGTTCGGGTCACTACACAAAACCTCGCAACGAAATCAATTAATATGGAACATTTTTAATCAATAAGAACGGGACATTTCATGTTGAGCAATGCGTCACGTGTTTGCAAGTTAAAGCCAAACATCAAAAGCCGTATGGTATGTTACAACCGTTAGAAATTCTAAAATGGAAATGGGAGCACATTACCATGGATTTCATTACAAAGTTACCAAAGACGGCGAGAACTCAATTTGATACGATTTGGGAGATAGTTGATCGATTGATGATAAGTGCATTGTTTCTTCCTATTCGAGAAATGATATCGTCAGAGACTTTATCTAAGTTGTTTATCAAATAGGTGACATCGAGGCATGGGGTTCCTATATCTATTGTTTCGGATCGAGATACTCGTTTCACGTCTCGGTTTTAGAGTAATTTTCATGAAGATATGGGTACTCAATTGAAGATGAGCACGGCGTATCATCCTCAAACGGACATTCAAATCGAGCGTACGAATCAAATGTTGGAGGATATGTTACGGGCGTGTGTTATTGATTTCGGTAGTAGTTGGGATGAGCACTTACCTTTGGTGGAATTCTCGTACAACAATAGTTATCATTCTATTATAGGAATGCCACAATATGAGATGCTTTATGGGCGAAGGTGTCGAACTCCTATTCGTTGGGGTGAAGTGGGACAAAGGGAAATCGGGAGTACCGATTTGGTTCTAGAGACGAATAGTAAAATTGAGATGATTCGGGCTCGATTAAAGGCGGCACAAGATAGACAAAAATCTTATGCCAATAAATGAAGGTGACCGATTAAGTTCCAAGAAGGCAACATGGTGATGCTTAAGGTTTCGCCGTTGAAGGGTATTATACGGTTCCGAAAGAGGGAGAAGTTAGCTCCCCGATTTATTGGTCCTTTCAAGATCTTGGATCATGTCGGTGAGGTTTCTTATAGACTAGAGTTGCCCGAAGAGCTTGCGGGGATTCATAACACATTCCATGTTTCCCATCTCCGTAAGTGTCTTGCGGATGACTCGACGTGTGTACCGTTGGATGAGATTTCGTTGAATAACAAGTTAGAGTATGTGGAGGAACCAATTGCCATTCTTAACGAGAAGATCAAAATGTTGTGTAATAAGGAGGTGAGGACTTTTAAAGTCCAATGGCGTCATCGAAAGGGTTCTGAGTTCACATTGGAATCCGAAGAGTTTGTTTTGGTGTATCTTCCTACTTGTCATGCGGCTTGGATTACGAGGACGCAATCCGAGTCAAGTGGGGGAGAGTTGTAAGACCCAAATCTGAATGGTACATAAATGTGTATATAATAAAAAGCTGGCGGCTTCTGTTTCCGCATGGGGCCGCGACGCGGCGGGCGTCAGGTGGAAACTCCTTGTTTAATTAAATTGAAGAAGGGCATTTTGGTATTTTCACTTGGAGAACGAATTTAAGGCCACAAGATCAGTTCCAAGGTGTCATTTACTCCTCTCACACCAACCTTATCCCCTCCACTTCAATTTTAGAGAGAGAACCCATTTAAGAGAGAGAAAGCTCAAATGAAGAAGGAATAAGCTTGTTTCGAGTTAAAGTACAAGCGTTAAAGTTGTTCATCTAGTCTCTAGCTACGTTTTGGTAGTGTTGGTAAGCTTTAACTCTGAATTTTGAGTTCTAATTGAATTACAACTAGGGTTTGTTCATTTAAGGCTTGTAAGACCCATTTGGGGGTTAAATTGGTGAATTTGGGTTAAATTGAGCCTAAGGTTTTGTAATCTAGGGTTTGGTCATGAGATTTGGTGTTTGTAAATGTTAATTGTGTTGTTAAATCACTAATAAACTTGTGTGGTAGTGAAAGGTTGTTAATGGGTTTAAGTTTGACCAAATTGTGAGTCTAAATGTTAAAATGGGTCAAATGGGTAATGGTTGACCTAGTTGGGTAAGATGGGTATGAAATACCATAAGTTTGTGTTAGTTGGTGTTTTGGGACTTGAATCACTAGCCGTTAGTGATTTATGATAAGTCTTGACCTTAATTGGGCGGTTTTTGTGTAAATGGGTCATTTAATGCAAATGGGTCATTAAATGCAAATGGGTCATTAAATGAACAAGTGGTAAATGTTGGTGTCTAGTCCAACTAGTATGGTGTATTGAATGTGTACTTAATGTATTTGGTACTTCACTTTGAAGCTTGCGGATTTGCATAATCATCACCTAGGAGTTAAGGTGAGTGGAATATTTATGCATGTATGTATATAATATATTTATTTGTATGCTATGGCATGATCCATGGAGCCGGAAGTGCCATAGTGTGTGCGAGGGTGCTATGATGTGAACCACGGAGCCGGTGGCATCATGGTACGTGTATTGTGATGTTAACCACAGAGCCGGTAACATCGAAGTGTGAACCAAGGAGCCGGTAGCACTATAAAATGAGGTGTGAACCACGGAGCCGGTAACACCAAAGTGTGAAGTAAGGAGTTGGTAGAACTATAAAAGAGTATGAATCAAATGCGTAGTGACGTGAAACAAGGAGCAGGTAGCATCATAGCATTACGTATGGTGTGAACCACGGAGCCGGTAGCACCATGACGCGTGTATGGTTAACCATATAGTTTGTGCATGTATTGTAGTGTAGCATATTATATTTCGGAGTATATGCTATCGTTTATGCTAGTTGCGGTAATGGAAGTTATTAGCTTTATACTTGGAGTTCGTATGCTAATATTATATTGCTAGCATGTTTGTGATATGTGAGTAGGTGGTTGCAAGTAGGTATATTATATATGCATGTGTATACTTATTGCACTCACTAAGTGTTTTGCTTACCCCTCTCGTTGTTTGCATTTTTAGGCTCCGGCGTGGATAGAGGCAAAGGTATTTGCTTAGACTAGCGGGCTCCTTAATGTTTACGCTAGTGTATTGCTTTTGAAGTTTGACCTAGGTTTGGGTAGTTTAACCCCAAACGCCATGCTCGGTTTTTTGTTTGGTAATTAAACTTGTCGGTTGAAACTTATATTTGATATGTAAGTGAGTGTATGGAGCTCGGTGGTCAAATACTCGATTTGTGGTTGTTAAAACATGTAAATTTTATTTAGTTATGTGGCGGAAAGCCTTTGTGTTGATGTTTATCGATTACCGTGAAATTTGGTGATGGGTAAAATTTTGTATCATTCAGAATCAGGTCCAGGCTAGTGCCACACTGAGACCCCTTTGGGGCACGCTGCGAGCTTGAACGTACTTTGGTATCAGCTTTTTGATGGTCCCTGACCTTCAGTTTCCATTGTGGGCCGCGCCGCGGCTAGATGAACCTCGCTGCGGTAATTGCCTGACAGGCTTGGCCTGTCCACTTTAAAAAAAAATGTTTTGCGATGTTTAACGGGTTGGGTCATTACAGGTACATTTAAACGACACTTGAAACGGACCACGAGTACACGCTTTTGTAAAACGAGAGCTCGGGCACCCTAGTGGGCTCCATTCGGCCGAAACCCCCCACACCCCCTTTATTTTCTATTTTGGACTTGTATTGGGTTTGTGTGTGCATTAAGCCCTAACTAGGAAATATAAAAAGGCAAGTTAACTCCCATAATCCCCTAAACCCTATTTTAGTTGACTTTTGGCTCTCCCCCTCCCTCTTGTTCGTCGATCACCAACACCCACACAACACCATCAATTTTTTATTTTTAGATTAAACGTTCTACACGAGTTTTGCAATTCACAACGTTTGCTATACATTGGTGTAACCAATTCAGTGATCTAAGATATATTTCTCTAAACCCTAATTGTTCTAGATCTGATTTTATTAGTGTTTGATATAGTAAGAGGTCTATTGTTCAAATCGATACACGTTATTGTTAATTGTTGTCGTTAATTTGATTGTTTGATGTGATTAAGGTTAATCGCGAATTTTTTTGGCATGATTACAGAAACTTGACTTTCTTCAATGTTAAATATTATTATATATTTGAAATCCTCTCGAAAAATTAATAATTTTAGGCTTTGAATTTGCGAATTTTCGTTTTCGTATGATTAAGATATGATTGATTGAAGTTTTTGTGATGAATCTGTGATTATGTCGAATTCTAGAAAAATAGACATGGAATTGAATTGTGAACCGACCATAAATGGATAGAGGACTTAAAAACACTCAAGTTACACTAGGATATCATGCGAATTGGATTTGTATAGCTCACGTTATGCTTGTTTGAACGTTCTTGAAAAACTATTTTGATCATTATCTTGAAATTGACTTTTTAATTCGTTTGCCATGAGTTAATGATTTAGGTCTTTACATTTCTGGAAAATTCATATGTTTTAGTTATCTTTTCATCTATGCCTTGCATCATTTGGATTTGTGAAACTTGAGTAATACACGAATCGAAATGGTAACCTGAATTCAGCCCAAATCTGTAACGTATGCAATATCGGGTTTCATTTTGTTGGTTTTATGATGAAAATTGAAGATTTTATCAAGATAACATCTTTTATGTCAAGGTGATGTTTTGGTTCAGAGTGGGTGATTTTTGATGATTTTAGAGTGTTTCGGGTCCAAAATATCAAGTGTAAAGTTCCAGGTTCGAACCCGAGTCAACGCCAATTTTTAAAGTGAGTTTTCAGGTTGAAAATGGATTTTTAGGTCTCGCTATCGTGAGATTTTGGTCACAAGTCGTGAGGAGCAAGTCAAGTACAAGTTCGCATATCGAGAAAATGATAAACGATAAGCTAGTTTTGCCAAACATATATAGTAACTCTTTGCAATAATACAAAATGTTTGCCGAAACTTTGTCCATGAAAAACCTTTGACCCTTTCGTATATTTTGATTTAAAAAATCATTAAAGTAATATAGTCGTTTGCATAAGCAAAAACTTGTAAGATTGCGACACAATGTGTGTCAGAGAGTATAGGAGAGAGAATATCCCAAGGAGAGCGAGAGTAAACACGAGTGATGGTGAGGCTACAGTGGGTATGGCAAAGGTCAAGGAAGGGTTTAACGGGTACTATGAGCATCGACAAACTTGGTCAAGCAAAAATCATCTCACGTCGTTTATGTTTTTCAAATTTCCAGAGGATTGGAAGGTGACTGATCTGTGGGGAGGGTTCAAACCATATGGTTCTATCTGTGATGTGTATGTTGCATCTAAGAGACTCAAAGATGGTAGCAAGTTCGCATTTGTTAGGTTTGTGAAGGTTAAGCATGAAGATAGACTTCTGCGATGCCTTGAAAAGGTTCGATTCAATGGCATTCAGATCAAAGTTTTTAAGGCAACAAATAGGGGCAATAAACCTAAAGCATATGCCAACAACGAATGGCCTAAACCCCAGAAAGCATATGCAAGGCCAATGTGAAAGGACCCGTTAATATACATTATAAATGATTCACAATAGTTGATTACATCGCGAGGTATTTGACCTCTATATGATACATTTTACAAACATTGCATTCGTTTTTAAAAGACAAACTTTCTTTACATCGAAAGTTGACGGCATGCATACCATTTCATAATACATCCAACTATAATTGACTTAATGATAATCTTGATGAACTCAATGACTCGAATGCAACGTCTTTCGAAATATGCCATGAATGACCCCAAGTAATATCCTTAAAATGAGCTAATGCACAGCGGAAGATTTCTTTAATACCTGAGAATAAACATGCTTTAAAGTGTCAACCAAAAGGTTGATGAGTTCATTAGTTTATCAAAGTTAATCATTTCTAACAATATAATAGACCACAAGATACTCATATTTTGAAAACAATCTGTGCAGGTCTGCTCACTGCTGTAAAAATCATTCATATGAAGAACACCGGAACCTTTCAAAACAAACTCACCAACGGTAGCTAATGCGTCGTGCAATGCAAAAATTTCTCACCGTGGTAGTTAATACAATATAATTTCAATAACGGTAGCTAATGCGTCGTGCAATGCAAAATTATCTCACCGTAAATAATTTTACAACGGTAGCTAATGCAACGTGCAATGCAAAAATTTCTCACCGAGGGTAGCTAAAACGATAGCTAATGCGTCGTGCAATGCAAAATCATCTCACCGTTACTAACTACTAAACAATATTACAACGGTAGCTAATGCGTCGTGCAATGAAAAATCATCTCACCGAGGGTAGCTAAAATGGTAGCTAATGCGTCGTGCAATGCAAAATCATCTCACTGTTACTAACTACTAAATCGAACCATTTCGGTAGCTAATGCGTATTGCAATGTGAAAGGACCCGTTCATACCGATTATAAACAATTCACCATAATTGATTTCATTGCGAGGTACTTGACCTCTATATGATACATTTTACAAACATTGCATTCGTGTCGTTGAATTCAACAAGATTATTATTAAGTCATTGATAGTTGATATAATATGAAATGGTATGCATGCCTGTTAATTTTCGATGTAATGAAAGTTTGTCTTTTAAAAACGAATGCAATGTTTGTAAAATGTATCATTTAGAGGTCAAATACCTCGCAATGTAATCATATGTTATTGTATTCTTCCTTATGGATTAGGACGGGTCGTTTCCTGTGGTATCAGATCGGTGGTCTTAGCGAACCAGGTCTTGCATTAGTGTGTCTAACTGATAGTTGTTTAGATGCATTAGTGGGTCTGGACTTCGACCGTGTCTGCATGTCAAAAGTTTTACTTATCATTTTGTGTCAAAAATTAAATGCTTATCATTCCTAGTCTAGACACATTTTAATGCATTGATTGCATGAATAGTGTATAGATAAAATTCATATCTTAGCGTATCTGTTACTGTAAACTATGCCTGACATATTTCGTAAATTCCTCCGTAATCTACGAAAACTTTTGCCCTATATATATATATATATATATATATATATATATATATATATATATATATATATATATATATATATATATATATATATTCTATGTAATTAGAATATCATCTGATAGCCAGAAATCATTTCAAATTGGAAAATCCTTTGTTCAATCGTACGAAATGGATTACGCCACAAGTTCAAGTCCCTCAGATTCCGATATGGAATTTCACTCAAGCTCCGAAAGTAGTGTGACCGGAATGGATCAGACAATCAGCCATCATCTATCCTGGATGAATTGGGGATGGGTTCGTAGTCTACTTAATCATTGGAGACAAAAAGAAGGCGATCCCTTCCATCCACCACATTGCCCTCTTAGCGAAGAACCTGAAGCACTAACCGGCGAACCTGTCCGAGACACCATTTTCTCTTTCATTTCTAGAGTGTCTCGTCACGATTATATACTATCTCACATTCTAGATCTTATTCATCCACTCGTCCGAACCGACAACCACCCCGGTGTAATAGAAGAAGTCAACGAGCTTCGCGCTCGGGTAGTAGCTTTAGAGAATATGGTGCAAAGGTTACAAGCACCAGCAGCAGCACCGGAAGCAACAGTACCACCAACAGTACCATCACCACCACCAATAGCAACATCCATATCCCACACTTTAACATCACAATCGGTACCTTGAGTATCAACGTCACACACACCATAGATACCAAGGAGTACCAACAACAACAAACGATGAAGTATTGATTCATAACTTCATCGGAGAAATATTCTACGGTGATTATGTAATCTCTAAAGTTTTAGAGTTTATTTATTCAAATCATAGCCGTAAACCAAGATTAGATAAATGGTTCAACGGTTTGGAGAGTTGATGTAACGACCCGACTTTTTCGACTTGCTTTTATGCATTGTATTTTAGCGAAACTGCGTTTTTGTGAGTACTCTGTTACTTTATACTCTGGAAACTTGATATATGTGGTTTACTTCCATTTATATGTTAAAACGTGCCTTAGAGTACGTAGGATACGTAACTTGATCACCGGATGACTTTATAACCGTTAGTGTCATTTGACGTTTTGAATAAACCGCGGACTGCTCGCACGTTTGACTTTTGTCGGAATCGGGACTTTTGGACTGCGAAATATTAATTATTATTTTATAATAATAATTACTTGGGCCATTGGATGCTTAATTTTATTTATTTAATTGCTAAAGCCCAATAGTTAGTCTTGTTGGACTTTCTACCTTGTTGGGCTCAAGCCCACCCTACTCTAGCTAGTGACCCAATTAATTAGCCCAAGTATTATTACTAGTAGCCCATAATAATAAATAAATAAATAAAGAAATTAATTAATGAGTCATACTAGCATAATAGATAAGGATTATCAACTTTGTCACATGGGATTCTAGCAAAAGGACACACTTTAGACAACCACTAACCAAAAAGCAACATGGTGTCTCCCCCTCCCCCCTTCAAAAATTTTGGCCACTATGGCCTCCATGTCATCAATCCTTGTTAATTTTTTCTTATAAATACTAGCCATTTACCTCTCACTTGTTCATTTGATTTTCACACACACTTGTTCTTTCTTTCTTTCCTTTCTAGTAATACTTGTAAGTTTTCTTTCTTCTTCCTTTTTCTTTTCAATTTCATGATCATCATCATCATTTTATGGAGATCAAAGTTCTTTTAGCTTTGATCTTGATTATATCTTGTTGATTCAAGCATGAATCCTTCAAGAACATTGAAGATTCAAGCTTTCTAGCTTTGAATCTTCACCAACTTTGTAGATTCATCATTCTTTTACTTTAATCTTGTTATTTTGTGATAAAGATTCAAACTTTTGTTTGTAATCTTCATGCATCTTCAAGATCCAAGCTTTATGCTTCAAGATCTTTAAGAACAATTAAGATGCAAGCTTTCTAGCTTGAATCTTCATATCCTTTTGTTAGATCTAAGTTCTTTTTGCTTTGATCATGTTGTTTTGTGAAAAAGATTCAAACTTTTGTTTGTAATCTTCATGTATCTTCAAGATCCAAGCTTTATGCTTCAAGATCTTCAAGAACACTTAAAGGTTCAAGCTTTCTAGCTTTGTGACCTTATAAATTGGGTGAAAGGGATCCAAGCTCTCTAGCTTAGGTTTCCGTCACTTCATTTAGCATAGATCATGTTCATACTTGTTGAATTGATGTAAAGTATGTAGCTTTAGTTGTTATTGTGAATTGAAATTGTGTCAAGACTAAGGATATGATGTAGCCTTGGTTCATCATCCATCTAAGACTAATGAATGAGTTGTTTTCTTACTTGGTCTTAACATATTGTGTATTTATGGTGAATCTTGGTCAAAAGTGATGTTAAACCATCAACGAGTTGTACACTTAAAGCTACAAGCATCAAGGATGAGAACCGTGATGAGCATCAAGCACCAAGAACCCCACCGGAGCACTTGTCCACTAATTTTCGTATCTGATCAAACCACCTGGGCTACTGGAAAGTTGATTTTAAGTTATTTCGGTTCGAGTAGATGACTTTCCATTTAGGCATTGTCTTAATCCGAGTTACGGTTTAGGATTTATGGCCCTCCGAGAGTCACTACACCCTATTAACGTTGTGCTGAAATTTCTGACCTACTCGCACTTAAACCATCGCCACGGTCAAACGAAGACTTGTTAGGTTCTGGAAATTGGTCAGTGGTTAGGGGACTCATATACGGAGCCATAGCCACTGACTATGTGTCTTTTCGATTTATGTAGATGTTGTAGAAGCTGACCGAAGTCAGCCTATTGTTTCGATCTTTATTCTTGTCGAACTTACTTGGCTTTTATGATGATGAATGATGATGATGATGACACTTAAACTTATTTTATGCACTATTAGAATGTATAAAGACAACCTACTGACCTAGTAACCCTTGATTTAGGTTGACGACCTTTCGAACCGACTTACTACTTGCGTACTTTCATTACCGACTTTACCGCTTTTATCACTGTGAGTTATAGCATCCCTTTTTACCACTTTTACTATTTTTGGGACTGAGAATACATGCACTTTTTACATTTTACATGTTAGGCACGAGTACTTAAACTTTATATGTATGTGGGTTATACAACGGCATAAACATTCCCCTTAGCACGGTAACGTTTAGTCATTGGTTTTTGAACCGGTGAACGCGAATCTTAGATATGGATCCATAGGGTTTGACATCCCCACTCGGGCTAGTCGCGCTAGCATTTAACGGGTGTTTAATACTTCGTGAACATACGCACTCGCCAAGTGTACTTTCAGGGGGTTATAAACGTTAAGTCTAGTTACCGGGTGCCCACGGTTATACATATACTTTACATACTATTTTGAATACTGATTTATACTGCTGGTTGAAGCCCTGAAATCTCGTGGCCTACATTATATTACTGATTACAAACAAACTATAGCTCACCAACATTCGTGTTGACTTTTTAAGCATGTATTTCTCAGGTGCTTAGACGTTGTTGCTTCCGCTATTATACTTGCTGTTAGACTTGCTGTTACAGACTTGCTGTGTTAGACTTTCGCTGCATTACTTAGAGATGTCTCAAGCATGGAACTTTTACTTTGCATTCGCAACTTATGTTATTTTTCAAAACAATAGTTTGTAATGACCTTAGTATCATGTTAATGTTTCTTATTCATCTTATGTAAAACGTTATCTTTTCATGAATGCAAACTAGTTTTCAAACAGCATATAGTGTTTGACCTTGTAATGATCATGTTGTTGATGACCCGTACACGATGGTTTTGTATGGGACATCACAGTTGGTATCAGAGCATTGGTTGTAGGAAATTAGGTTGCATTAGTGAGTCTAGACCGACCCGAGTAGGATTCACTAATAGGACTAATCTACAACTTGCTCGTTTACTTGTTACTGCTTACTACTGCTGCATGTTACTGCTTACTTATACTGCCATATGATCTGCTGCATGCTACTGCTTACTCTTACTACTATGTGAACTCGCTGTATGCTATTGCTTATCCTCGCTACTGCATACTACTATCTGCTTTCGATTGCATGTTACTTCTGTTTAGTACTGTTAATACTGACATGCTATATACTGCTGTAGATGATCTAGGTTGCTGTAGTGCCTTATTACGTGCTTGCTTCATGCCTGCTATTCGCTGTACCGACTTGGAAAACTTACCTTTCCTAGTTCAGATATTTTTCTGAACCCTTTTCCCACACGTCTAACCCTAAGGATTGGTATTGTAATCCACCTGTTACTATCATTCCACCGTTCTGGAGATCGAAAGGATTCTTCACGCAATCTAGGAGGAGTACCCCTCGGATTACACGCCCACTAAAGTCGATCCTCGGAGGAGGAGATATTGGAGGATTTATCGGAGTAACCGCACCCCGAGCTCACTCTAAATAGCCACGTACGACGTGTGAACATTCAAAGGTTGTTCAGTTCCCGCAAGATGGCTCGTATCTCGTATGCTTTCATGACCATCACTTATCTCTTTCGTTATTCACCACTACTCGATGATCTGACGACATTTCTGGATTTAGTACCCTAACACTCTTAGGCATTGGGGAAGTCGGGAGGACATCTTCTTTCACAAGGTCAGAGTGCCTTCTACTGATGCTCAGCCATACCCAAAGACTTGGGAGTCGCCTCAAGACATATCGTATTACTACTTGCTACACATACAACTCGACGCGAGACCCAGATCGAATTTCTAGAAAGGAACCTAACGACGTTACCTGAACCTGAACATTTTGAAGAAATTTCGGGACATTTAGGCATTGGTGCATGACCTACGGAACTTACGCACCCACACCGAGAAACCGTGAGATTAATTATGTAGATTTTGTTTTGAGATAGCATAGATAAAGCACCGTTGGATGAAATTGAGTAGAACTGGAAGTGATCACGTTACATTGACCATATGGAGTGATATTGGAATGAACGTACGATTTAGTACAATATAATGACGCCAGGCCAGCGTAATTATATTGAAGTGAATCATGCAAAAGTCCCAATGTTACTACATAAGGAATATGAAGCGATTCAAAGGAAATTTTGGTAGGAACCACTTGAGTATACGCATTATGGTCTAATAAAGGCAGGAATAACCACTTAGTCTAGATACTGTACGAGAAGGGCCTGGACTGCAGAATTGATAACCCGAAAATTTGTTATAGATATAGACACCCTGGATACTTAAGGAAAAAGTTCTCAAATAGGAAAAACTTTGGACTCACATACGATAGAGCAATCGTTATCTCAGCTATGGAGACTCGCATGGATCCTGATTTTAGTTAGGGTACGTTTCTTCACAACGATTTATCGTCTCGGAATTGTTTAATACTAGAGTGATAGAAACCTTATATCTAAGAATCCTAGTGTGATGACTAATAAGCCATTAACAACCATGAGAGTTAAGTATTCTATAGGACAAGCTAATGGTAAGTTGGCAGAGATATAGGAGTAATTTAAGATAGTACCTTAAAAATTAACAGGTGGGTCATTTGGAGATGATCTCATGCCAATAAAACTTAGAAGTTTTATAGTAGTAGTTGGAAAGGATTAGTTACCTGCGCACAAGCAGATGTTATTTGAGAAGGTTGATAAAAATTTTCACGGCAGTATAATAAGGTTTGGTTGGAATGGACCTTAAGATTAACCTAATACTCATCGAGTTAGGAAGCTTTGAGGAAATAGTTGGAACGGACTGACTTTCAAGGATGAAAGCGAAAGTTATTTATAGTAAGAAGATTATTTGTATACCTCGCTAGAATGGTGAGCCAAAAGCCATCTGGATTACTTCAACAACCTGAAATCCCACAATGGGAATGGGGAGGGATGACAATGGATTTCATCCCGAAGCTACCGAAAACAATAGGCAGTTATGACACTATCGGGATTATCATTGACCGCCTCACCAAATCTGCTCACTTTCTAGCCATGAATGAAACCGATGCAATGAACAAACCTGCACAACGATACATAAAGGAAATTGTATCCCGTCACTTCGGCGATTCAAATTCTATCTTAAGGACTACCCAAGAATCTTATTTGATACTCATCCTTACGCGACTCTGAATCCTAACTTATTCCGAGAGAATTCTTAATCGATGATAACCACACCATCACCCTTCTTACGTCAATATTAGTCATACCAGTTCGAAATTTCCAAAATCAATGGGAAGTTAATTCCCATCCTCCTACTCCCCCTTTCGTACCTCGCATATAAACAACAACTTCACACTTAAACATTTTTGGTCGAAGGACTTATGCCTTACTAATAATCATCAACCACATTTAAATTCAATAGTTTTATTACCTCAAATATCACCCAAAAATTTCAAAATCTTTTACTCAGTCCTCATCAATCTTTTTCCAACTTGTAACATCCGAAATATGAAAATTTTGTTTGCCAAAAATTTTTCACACTATTTTACGGTACGATCCTCTCAAGTTTTATAAAAGTAAATTTATTTTATTTGCCATTCGTGCAAATTTTTGAAATCGTATATATTATATAAAATAAAGTAAATGATTACTCATTTTGACAAATACATATGAAATTTTACTTTCACTTTTACAAATCCAATCTTTTATTCAAAAGATATTTTACCTTGAATGGTACGTGTCGTACATAACCCTAGTTTGCTAAGAACTTCGTTTCTTTTCTTACATTGTCACCTTAAACAATTTCTATAAAACTTTCGTTGCTTATTATATAAAATTATTCGTTGCTTATTCGTATCCAAGTCATCACGAAGACTCTACAACCGTCAAAATCTAGAGATTCATGTGTGTGTGTGTGTGTGTGTGTGTGTGTATGTGATGAAGGTACTTACTACCACGTCATGCAGAGCCTTCGGGCATCCACTAACACTTAAACCATTCAAAATTTTTGCGTTACCCCAGGGATCTTATTTGCCAAACCTGTCAGAGCGATGATCTTTCTTACATAATTCTAAGTCCTGACTTATTCCAAGGGATTCTCATCTAGCGATATTAACATCATCAGTACTCCAACTTTAATATTGGCCATAACCTGTTTGGCATTTTGCAAAGTCAAGAAGCGATTAACTTCTCATCCTCATGCTCTATCCTTCATACCTCACTTTTTAACAACGGCTTCGCACGTGAACATTTTTGGGCCAAAGACTTAAGTCCTGATAATTGTCAAAATTACATTTAATTCATTAGTTTTTATTACCCGGTGACATGTCACCCGATGATTCAAGGATTTTCCACTCAATCTTTTTCAACTCGTAACCTCTGAAATACGAAAAACTATGTTTATCAAAAATTTTACACGTTGATTTACACGTTGCTTATTTGTGCGGTCCTCACGAGATTTATGGACAAATGAAATTACTAAAAACTTTTCTATCACTTACGCGATTTATAAAATCATATATGTATAAATTTACCCTTACTTATTTTGGATTAGTACATACTAAGTTATACCTTCGGGATATTTAAAAGTCGCTCCTTTATTGAGTTGGTTAACGTAAGTCAATTAGTTTTACGTAAAAGGGTACACGTTGTACATACTTCTAAATTTACTAGGAACTTCGTTCCGTTTATGTTGTTACATCAAACGTTAAAAGGTTTTTCAAAACTTCCTCGGTTGATTTTATTAAAGGTTTCCGTATTAGACTACACCATGTAGGGATCACACTTCTTCTCTCCCTCCGTTAGGGATGAAGCTTACTATTAAAATCCTTGTTAAAAACGCTTGAGCCACTTTGGGTGGCAGATTTATAAAAATTTGTTAGGAAGTCTTTGTACTCGAAAAATGTTCCTTTTAAGGTTAAACATGGCAAAATCGCGGGCCGATAAATCAGTTTTCTGAGGTACACTCAATGGTCACCCCATTGTAGGAAGGGCACTAGATGGGTTTCTATTCTCAATATTTCACGGCTAATCGCAACATCCTCGTAAACATCATCTCTATGAATTAGTAGGTTGAGGTACAAGGAATCGTTTTGAGATTCTTTTCACTTAGAGTAAACCATTCTTTACGACCAAGGGTCCACGTATCTTCTTGTCCGCGCATCTCCTTAAGTATAAGGATAAATTCAGAACAAACCGCTCGAACAGTTCACCCTGGTTCAAAGATCACACCTTTCGTGCGATTCTCTTTCAGAAATGTAAAGTAACATACTTTAGGAATCTATGAATCTTGTTATCCTCCTAGAAGGGACTGCTTAAACATCTGTAATACGGATATGGTTACTCTACACATTCCTTCCTTCGTTGGTTGCAACTATATGTTGTTCTAGTTAATGTTAACCCTAACTTCAACATGTAACTGAAAGGATAAAGTTACATTATGGAACTTTTCTTTCATTCCATCTAAGGATAAGTTCACCTGCAGTATGGTAAACTGGGTGATATCCTTCATTGTTCGTTCAGACCGTCCTGAAGGCACTATAGATAATTATGGCTTGCATTGCATATAAGTCCAATTATTCACTTTCAGCAAAAGTTTCAATTCATATAGTCAAATGAAACGTTCTTAAATTTCGAGTTCTTTATGCATATGGTCTCCTTCCGAAATCAAGGGGTTAGTAAAATCTGTGGCTAACACTATCCAGACATCAAATCACATGGTTATGATCACCATGTTTTCCATCCTACCTGTCAGCTTTGTATTGCGACATAAGCGCTTAATGTTTTAGATGAGGTTGGTAACGTTCATGATGCATTTCATGCATCCAGCTTACTGAAGATGCCTGTAAGGCTAAAAACATCATCTTTCCTATTGTGGGTATATATTCAGATGGCATACACATGTTAACCAGAAACGAAATCAATTTGTTGATCTCTTAGGACAAGAGACTTAATTAATGGCATATACCTATTCTTACTGTTATACGCCGAAGTACCTTTCAAGGCAATAGCTCACTTTTGAGCCAACGAATCTTTCGGAACTTTGATACGATACTTCTTATTTAAATACGGCACCATTTTTAGTCATTCCTTAAATTTCGGGACGAAATTCCCATTAACAGGTGGGTAATGTAACGACCCGACTTTTTCGACTTGCTTTTATGCTTTGTATTTTAGCGAAACTGCGTTTTTGTGCGTACTGTGTTACTTTATACTCTGGAAACTTGGTATACGTGGTTTACTTTCATTTATATGTTAAAACGTGCCTTAGAGTACGTAGGATACTTAACTTGATCACCGGATGCCTTTATAACCGTTAGTGTTATTTGGCGTTTCGAATAAACCGCGGACTGCGCGCACGTTTGACTTTTGTCGGAACCGGAACTTTTGGAATGCGAAATATTAATTATTATTTTATAATAATAATTACTTTTGTGATGACCCGGGAATTTCCGACCAAATTTAAACTTAATCTTTATATGTTTCGACACGATGAGCAAAGTCTATAATATTGAGTCTCAAAAAAGTTGTGGAACTATATTCATGTATTCATATGACCTTTGACCATGCCCGACGATTTACGAACAAATGTTTGTAATATATATACATGTATATATATATATATATATATATATATATATATATATATATATATATATATATATATATATATATATATATATATATATATATATATATATATATGCATAAGAATTAAATATTTAATGTATTGTTATTATTACATAATTAATAATAATATGAAAGGTTAGTATATTAAAAGTTATTACAAGTTAAAAATAAAATGGTTATATCAATGTGATTACCCTCATTACTATAAAAATTACTACTAATATTATTTTCATTATTATTATCATAACTATTAAATGTTATTAAACTTAATAAAATTATTATTATTGTTATTATAAATATAATCATATTATGATTATTATTACTACCCTTACTATTATTATTATCTATAGTAATTATTATTATTATTATTATTATTATTATTATTATTATTATTATTATTATTATTATTATTATTATTATTATTATTATTATTATTATTATTATTATTATTATTAGTATCATTAACAATTGAATCTCATTTACAAATGATCAACTCGTTTGTTCTCTCCACTCTAAGAAACAATTACAAATACTATCAAACAAAATCAGTTAGCTACCCTTTTCATCTCTTATACCCGTGATTTGAGTTTGTAAAAGATTTTACTGTTTTAAATTGATACTTGATTGATATGTGTTGAAATATGATCTACTTTTTGTTAGCCATCGTATTCTATACCTATCAATCTTATCTATCTTATTACAATACTACTATATCCATATATACACATAAATACATATGGATAAGAAAACACCCTGATAAACGTTTGTAACTCCCATGTTCTATTTCTATTCCTTTCAAAAATAAACCGTCCAAACATACTGCTCGTTTCTATTTGCTGCTATTACTGCAGCTTTATGATAAACCATCAAGGACTGCTCGAATTGCTGCAAATAGTCGCCATCTTAACCTCACCAATCAAACCCACTCCATCACCATGTTAGATAACCACCACCACAGCTACTCTCGATCACCACCTTCCACTCTCTATCCTCTCTCTCTCTTTAAAAACCCTTGATTGATCAACCCACGAATACCGTTACCACAAACCATCTTACAAATCACCTCAAAACCCATCGGTGTACAGTTTATATGCTGCTGCTGTAGCACTTTCATTCGCCATCAAACATCACCTTAACCATCTCCATGATCATCTTAAACCCCATTCATTTTCTTATTCGATCAACAACATAAAATCATTAATGGAAGTATATGTTGGCTTACTATATTTTTTTTTATATAACCGAAATACTCATATACCCATTTATATAAAGAAGTGGAATTATCAACTAAAGCAAATTCCTTTTCCTCCTTTTTCCATTTGGCCGACCAAGGGGACATTCATTATGGCAGTTTGTTATTTTTTTAATCAATCTAGGATGAGCTGTATGGAGGGACTATACGATGTGGTTATCAGGCGAGCCCCACATCACACTTTCATTGTGCAAGATATATTATACTGGTTATTAGGTTTGCACTTTATTGGGCCGTATATATTTATATTTTTTTCTCCTTGGACTTGCAACTTGGGCCGAACTAACTTGGTCCATCGGAGCAGTAGGCAAGCTGGAGCTATGTTGAGTTAAAATTATGAACACAGATGATACTGGGTAGGTTAATGAGCGATAATTATGATGACTTGATAATGATACAAGTGATGCACGATGACAGATGTTGACCTGCAAACCCTCCTGCTGCTGCATTATAATTTTTTCTTTCCTTTCGATCTCTATCTATGATGTTGTTTGTTGATGATACATGAAATCATGTTATAGATGATGAGGTGTAACGGTAATGAAAAGATTATGACCGTGATTATAATGATGATACAAACGTATAATTATGATGACGAAAGAAGAGGACTGCTATTCGATCAAAGTCATTTTTTTTTTGTTCTGTTTCCCTTACTGTTCGAATATCCAACAAAACCGAACCCTTTTATTTTTTATTTTTCCATCGACACTTGAATTGTAACTGGGTTAATTCTAAGGTTAATGGACTTTTGGTGTGTATTGGGCCGAGGTTATTTTGATCCATGAACTTAATTTCTGTTGGGTCAAACATTATGAAGAAGGAGAAACTGAAACGGGTTATAAAGGATTAGTTTAAGATATTAATCAGAAAAACTGAACAGAGGAGTGGTTAGGCAGTTTGGGGTTTGAACGAGAGGTTGCGGGTTCGAGTCCCAGCTTGGACAATTTGATTATATTTTGAGCTTATGAGGTAGTTATCTTTTTATTTAATTATTATTATTATTATTATTATTATTATTATTATTATTATTATTATTATTATTATTATTATTATTATTATTATTATTATTATTATTATTATTATTATTAGATTACTTATGATTATTAACAAAAATTTTATCATAATTATTAGTATTATCATTTCAAACATTATTATTATTAGTAATATTTTCATCAATAATATTAAAATAATCATTATTATTATTATTATTAGAATTATCAAAATTTTTATTATTTTTATCATTATTATTACTAGTGTTATATATATATCAAATGAATATTTTTTATATAAAATATATTTATGACATAAAATCTAACCACATTAATATTTTTGTAATAAATGTTAAAATTATCTATACAAAGATAAATATATATATAATTAAGTTATTAACAAGCACATAATATAAAATAACAAATAAAATCACTATTAATATATACTCGTTCGATTACAATTATGCGTGTTAATATATATACTTGATATAGGTTCGTGAATCCAAGACCAATCCTACACTTGTTTAATGTCGTCATATGTATTTTTACTATAAAATACATTAGGTGAGTTTCATTAATCCCTTTTTAAATGCTTTTGCAATATATATTTT